>NC_089490.1:15613605-15944926 GCF_036850765.1 Saccopteryx bilineata | reverse complement strand
TACTTGTATTAATAACCCTATTTATACACATACACGCCCTTTTTGTAACAAGAGAAAATTCTAGAGTAGAAGCTATAACTAAAAAAAAGGTGCTTGTTCTGAGACAAGATCCCAAATCTGGAGCATCTTCTAAGAAATTATGCCTCAACCAAGAGAATGGGGTAGAGAAGGGAGAGAAGGGGCCACATAGCAAGGGGCAGTTGAACCCTTGTGCTTACTATACTGTGGAAACCTAGAGCCGCACATGACAGCAGCTCAGGCGCGCTCAGACCGAAAGCCCTTCCTTCACACCACGTCTGATAAAGCTGAGTGTGTGCCTGGGAAGGCAGAGCTCACAAAGGCTGTTCTTCACATGACTCTGTCCCCAACTGTCAAATGTGCCGTCTACCTGCACTGCACCCATCGCCGTTTCTAAGCAATCCCCTGCTACAAGGAGAAGACAATTTTCTCTCCAAGTGGCAATGCTAGCCATAGCTAACTATTTTTAAACAAGCCAAGGAGTACTATGTGAAAATATTTCTAAATGTATGATTCCTAAGATGGAGAGACAGAATTCATACTTATATAATCATAATCATCCAATGGTCATCACCGAACAACCCACTTGGACAGGCCCCTCAAAATTAGGAGGCCTCTCCCGGCCTGATCTCTTTTCTCCTAATTCTCCACCTTGCGTGACCAGTGAGGCTTCAGTAACAGAACAAAGGAATAAGCCTGCGTGGAGTGATGCTGACATTCTCCTTTATCCATAGAGACACTGAATGCTCTGCTCTGGCAGGCAGCAGGCCGGGACGTTCCTGACACAGGGTCCTGAGGGAGGTTTCCGAAGCTGCTGGCAGCTCCTGGCTGCCCTGCACTGGCCGTCCCAGAATAATACCACTCAGCCCTCTGAGACAACATCCCAGCATCTGCATAAGTCTAAGATCAGAGGTCTCAGAGTACAGAATGTGTGAGCTGTGAGAAGCAGTTCTTCAACGACTCTAAACAAAGATGCACAAATTGCTCACCAGAATGTTTTATTTTTTAGAATCAAGAAACTGTCCCTAGATATTAAGAGATCCGTACCTTTTATGCTCTGGAATGTGTCCACTTAACCTTCCTCACTCAGTCCATGGCCAATTAAGTGCCTTCTAATGCCCCTACCACAAAGAGGGTGGAGAAATCAACTCCCTGAACTGTCCACCACCCTCCACCTGCCACCACCAGGCGGGGACTGTGTTATACATCACTTCCTAGTGAAGCAAACCGTCCCTTGGTGTTTTCTCACGAGCCACCTTGCCATTTTAATGTCAAGCTAATGAAACAACCAGCGGTCTCCAGGAGCATCATGTCTGCACAAGAAATTTACATCTCCTAACTATTTAATGAAACTTTGTGCCATGCGATGAGTTGCCTAAATAGGAGAGACAGATGTCCGGGGCAGGGATTCTAATTACATAATAATGAACTAAATAATTCAACTATTCAATTATACATTTTATGTCAATTAAAAAGACTACCAGAAAGAAAAGATCCAAACATGGTCAAACTGAAAGACTCCTCCTCAACGGCCCACACTGAATAAATCACACTGTGACTCTTCACTCCTGGCTCACAAGCATCGTTTCTGTTACCTTGCAGCACTTCCAGCTTCCTGACCAGTGGCGGGAGGCACCGAACACCTTACCTGCACAACCTGAACTTGGGCAGGAAGGGTTAAGTGTGGAGAGAAGGGCGAACAGAAATAACTCTCACATGCAGCTTAACTGTCAGAAGAAAGGAACCCTTGCAAGGAGCATCTCATTAGCAGCAGGAGGAGCTGTGGTAGCAAGCTAGACTGTTCCCACCCCAGGAGTTAGGAGTGATTTCTAATTAAGGTCCTTCATAAAGGGCCCACGAAGCACATTTTTTCCAGGATGCTTTTCCTTGAGAACATAATCTAGTATGTATACACCCACACAGGAGCTGCCGCACTCCCACACCGGGTCCATGGTTCTAGGTACACACCAGGCCCCTTCTTCCTCTGTCCAAATGTAACAGAATGAGAAGAATGTCACATCAGATATTCTAGTCAAAGGAATGTCTGGTCAAGATTTATAGCGTGACTAAACCAGAAATAAAAACCTTAGAAAAAGTTTCTTTACCTATCAGCTTCCTGGGTCTGAAGGTAATTCGTGCTTAATTTGTGACAGAAAAACAAGTACAGTGATTTTAAAACACAATTCTCTGAAGGGAGACAGTCTTCTAATTGCACTTTCTTTGCCAGCCGCAGAAAGCAGACTTTCCATTCAGAAACATGCTTTAACTGGAAAGCTTGGCCAGAGACAACAGAGCTGCTTCCTCAAAAATTCTGCTTTGTCTCTGACAGAAATTCACATTTGTCCCTCACTGTCACTGTTCTCATCTTTATCACTCATGTTCTTGCCCAGAAGTTTCCAAATAAATCGTGTCAGCCTGTCAGAGTTGACTGCCAGTCCTTGGCACTCCCTGCTGCGGGGCGGCTGGCGGCCTGGAGCCCCGGGCGTGGCGGGCGGGCTTTGCCCCAACCAGCCGGTCCTCCCAAGCGAGAGGCCAGGGGAGAAGCAGGGTGGCAACAAAGAGAAGGAACCCTGCTTCTAGCCGCTTCGCCCACACCTTCCCTCACGTCAGGAAGGAAAGATGAATCTGTTTAATCTCAGGCTCTGTGACAACTTTTGAGGTGCTCAATCAGTTTTTTTAGAACCTATCACAGTCTCTTGACAGACTGACATTTATGAACCCAACAGCCTGTGCAAACATCAGTAAGTGCAATAATTAATGAGCCCTCAGACATCACTGCTGTCTTGCCTCTGACCGTTTAAAAGGAGCGTAAGCTGCTAACATCTCTGCCCACGAACAACAGCACCACGCTCTCACTGGGAAGACTAAAGGACCTGGGAAAACTCAGTCTTCTAGGGTATTTTTCCCTGCATTCCTCCTCGTTTGGCCTTCAGAGCTTATCAGGGATCAGACTCATCCCCCTGGCATTTTATGGTGTGTCACGCAAGACTTCAGGAGAGATGACTACCTCATTATCCATTAAAAACTTTTCTCCCATTTTATTCTACTGGGATTTCCCTCTCCCTTTCTTTTCTTTCCAATGGTCTTTAGACAATGTTGGAATAACAAACCTTTCAAAAGCTATTTCATGGACAGAGAAAGAAGTTTGTCTTTGGAAGTGACTGATTATTAAAATTCTGTGGAGAATGCCTTTGTTTTTACGTGATATGTGATATGCAGATGAATCTAGTTTGAAATACACCTAGGATGCCACGTCTTAGATCAGTGACTTTCTGCCTTTTTCATCTCACGGCACACACAAACTAATTACTAAAATTCTGCGGCACACTAAAAACTGTATTTTTGCTGATCTAACAATAAAATTAGGTATAATTTTGATTCATTCACAATAGACGACTATTGTTGTGTTGGCTGTTGTCATTTTTTTTGTTTGACAATGTAAGGGAAAAGAAGTCCACGCCACTGACTAAATAGGTAGTGCATGTTTTAAAAATATTTGTGGCGCACCAGTGTGTTGCAGCACACAGGTTAAAAATCCCTGTCCTAGACCGCAACTATTTCAAAGGTCAGTGTTCTCAAACCGCCAGGCAGTACTATCCTTAACCATTAGTCCTCCTCTTTCCTTCTATCGTCACCCCTACAGCCCCAGGTAATTCTCTTGGTCTCCTATGCTATTAGAGATATCCAAGGGCGGTCCCCTTCTCTTTCACAACCTCAAGGCTGAAAGCAGACCTCTAACATTCTTCCCTGCCGAGAACACCAGACTGGGAGACATGGGGTACATCTATCCCTATCTGTGTATCGGTACAGCTAACTAGCTTCCGGTGCACCTGAACTTTTGGCATCTCCATCCCGCTCAGTATGATCAAAAGGCATAAAGCATCAGAAGCCTTCTTGGAGGTAATTATATCTAATCATCTGATTTTGGTCCTCATGACCACAACCCAGAAGCTGCTTCTGAAGGGACCTTTTTGGTTGGAAGATAGCTTCAAGGACAGAACAGTCATGAGTCACGACATGTACCCTTCAGGAGATGAGCGCCTACATGTCCCAAAGGCATGTTTTAAAGACCAGGAACAGATTTGTCACTTTCTTAGTCCGTCTTCCCCCTCAGATTCCTGCTATCGAGGTAGCTGAAAGCTGAGTTTAGTGGCACACCTTGACACCAGAAAAAAGTGATTATGAATCCATCAAGAGATCAGGTAGGAGAAGCTAATGTACTGTGGGAGAACAGCTCTCCATGAAATAAAGCAATCTTTAAAATCATGGCACCAGAGTCCAACAGTTCTAAAAAAAAAAAAAAAAAAGATTTTTCCTTCAGCATTTTTTTCTAATTTGTCTGCTTTTTATTTCTTTTTCCTGCCTACTGTACTGGGCAGGCTCTAGCGTGATGCTGAACAGGAGTGTTGAAAGAGGACATCTCTGCCTTGTCCCCAACCTCAGGAGGAGAGTCCTCAGCCTTCACCCAATCTCTTAGTTTGAAAAATTTCAAACATATAGAAAAGTTCAAAGAATAGTTCATTAAACACCTGTGTGCACTCCCCATTCAGATTCAACAACTAAAGTGATATTAACAACCTGTCATATCACTTTATCTCTCCCCTCCATATTCATACTTTTTCTTCCTGAACCTTCATCTGAAAATAAGTTACAAACATCAAAATACATTATACATGCACATCTAATAATAAGCACATTTCCTTATATAACCAAAATGTTACACCTAATAAAATAAAGAATAATGCTCTAATGTCATTCAGTCCATATCCAAATTATCTCCATGGTTTTCAAAGGGATGTCCGATGGAGTTCCATGTGTTACATTTGAGGATCACATGGAGAACAGTATATGCCCCTCGACCTGTTCCTTTTTTCCTTCCTTCATTCCCACACATGGACTTTCTGAATAGTCCTGATTAGTTTTCTACCCAGGTGAATGTACCACAACCTGGATTCATTCTTTCTACCTTAGCAATTTGTTTTCATGGCTTCATTCAACTTGTAAGGAAGGAGATGTATAGTTGTAGGTCTCCTCTGCTCCATACCCAAGACCAGAAATTATCCAGCAAGCACCTGAGAACTGAATCTACACAGCTGGAATCTACACAGCAGGGTCACCGAAGAAAGGCAAATACTGTGCAGTCAGCCCAGTTCCTACCGCCCCTTGGCAGTGGGGGGAAGAATGCCCTTTCTCTACCTGCCTCCCCTGCGCCTGCCACACACTGGACACCAGACAGTTCATCTGTGCCTTGGAAAGGAATGGCTGCTTAGGCAGGTTTGGGATGAGCTAACTACTGGTATAATGACCCATGATTTCGTCTAGTCTGATGGCACTGTGACTGAAGTTGGTCCAAAAAGGCCACAAGTCATTTCTCCAAGTACGTATCTCCTTTCCAAGAACTTGTCCTTTTTCTGACTGCTCTTCTCCTCCCGACTGACTCTACGGTGTTGCTAATTGTTGCTATAAGACATCTCTTCATTACGGAATCTTCCACCAGAATAAAAAAAGAAACATAAAATCAACACCTGGGAAGATTCATTTGCAAAAATAATCACAATCTTATTAAGTACAGTAATAGTCTCAGTTTATATGATCTAATTTATTTGGGCCTCTAGATTAATGACCACACTATTCAGGGACATGACAACAATAAATAGGTATTTCATTACTTACTTAAGTGCCTACTGGGTACCAGGCACTGGCTTCTGAACTGGCAAATCAGAGCTGCACATGGCAGTGACCTCTCCCCTCAAGGAGGCCACGACTCAAAGGGAGAGCTGTAGATACAAATGCACCTTCAGCAGAAGTGGCACGGTAATATAGGAACAGAATGCCATGGACACAAAACAAGAAAGTGATCCGTTCTGCTGGAGGTAGCCATTAGGAAGCAGAAGAGGAAAAGGGCCGAGAGGCGCCCTCTGGGACTCACGTGCAGACAGGTGATTCTGAGCTCACACTCGTCATCACTTTCTGTGAGGCCTGCTTTCCAGAATACCAACTGTATGGAAGTTGTTGCTCCTCTACCTTCTAACTTCTGCTCTTTACAAAAAATCGTATCAACTAATAGACCACAGCACAGTCTGGGAAGCAAAGGCATTTGGAGAATACCAACTTGAAGGGTTTTTATAGAAATAAGCTGTTGTTTATCTTTCCTTGTATCTCTTTCTTTGACCCCAACTGGTTCAATGTTTTCTGTGGGTTCACAAACATCTCACTAAAATGTCAATGGCTGGCTCACAGTTTCCCTTTCATCGTATTTAATAACCTTAATATGGGTCTATATGCTCAGACACGCACACGGCTTTAACTGCCATTTTTTCTTTATCAAATTTCCCAAGCCCATTATCTGTTTATATTAAACAATTTATTTTGAGATAACTGTAGGTTCATATGTAGCCATATGAATCACTACAGAGAAATCCTATGTAACCTTCACCCAGTTTTCTCCAACAGTTACATCTTGCAAAACTCTAGTAGAGTATCACCACCAGGACGCTGATATTAACAGTCACGCTCCAGAACACTTCCATCACCACAAGGACCCCTCAGGTTGTCCTCTACAGCCATGCCTACTTCCCTCTCTCCCTCCTTGCTCCCTGGCCACCCCTGGCAGACACTAATGCATCCTCCGTTTCCATAATTCTGTCATTTCAATGCCGTCATACATATGAACATACACATGGACATATAAATGGAGTCATGCTATGTCACCTTTTGTCATTTTTAAGGACTCTCAGCACAGTGGGTAAATATGACAGATTCCTAAGTGACGCTTAGGCAATAATACACTAAGGACTAATACAAAGCGCTTTCTGTCCTGGCACTTTCTAAACACTTTTCCATACACCAACTCATTCAGCTTTTATAACCAGGCTGGGAGGAGGCACTATTACCTGCACTTTAAGATGAGGAAACTGAGGCACAGGTTAACGTGCTTAAGACCACACAGCTAGTGAGTAGAACCGGGACTTGAAACCAGGCAGCCGGGCCCTTCCCCACTCTGCTGTCCTGTCTCTAGCGGTTGTGCCGCTGCAGGATTCCACCTGGGCTCTCGCATGGGCATGCCTCGCCGTGAGGACCTTTCCTCCCCTCCTAGGAACAGGGGTTCCACTGGCCGTGAGAGCAGCGTGGCAGGGCAGGGCCTGGGCCAGGTAAGGGAATGAAAAAATAAGCACCTCTCTCTGTTCTGTTTAGAATCTTCTTATCCAACTATTTTGGTGCAATTTCTCTAAGATACATCTTTGTTGAACAGTTAAATAACCCTTCTTGTCCTCTTTCAGAATGATTTAGAAGACTTATTCCTCACACTATTTCCTTCCCCTTCCTGCTAACTCTCTGAATTTCTGTGGACTGTAGTCACAGTATTTTATTTACATTAAAAGAGCCTTATTTTTTCCTTCTCATGTTATTTTTAAATATTTGTCCACAAAAGTTTGTTTACTGATTATTTGTAGGGTACAATTTTTTTTTCTCCCAATAGCAAAAAAAAAGCCAGTTCTTTTTATTTGAAATTTTATCTCTTCAATGGTCAGAAAAGGTAAAACATGCCTTCCTACCTTTACTTCTGCTCACAAGCAGAAGTCAGCGCTTTCTCTACCCCACCACCCTGACAGCTTCCTAGAGCCCATCTGTCAGGTCTCTGAAAAAGGCACAGATGAGGGTGGGCAGCCCAAAAACCACTCCTGCGTTCGTACGAAAAACTGCAGCTACCATCCCTGTTTGTTAAGTGTTGTTCCTGCTGCACTGTTTACTAACAAGTATCACCAGGAGCTAAATTCTACAAAGGGGTGCCAGTCAGCAGATCCGGCAGACCTGAACAATCCAGGGATCCCTCTCTGGAGCAGGTACTGGCATGGCACTACTTCCTTGTTCTGGCTTCTCCATTACAAAGACCTGACCAGGCCTGCCCACCTAAACCATCTTACTTTTCTTCATAGATTTTTCAGTTACTCATTGTAACTGACAAATTATCCTCAACAGATAATCTTTCCTTTTTATAACCTGCTTGGTTATTTTAGAGTTCAACAATATTACAATGTATTGATTTTTTAAAAATATTACATTTATAGCATCTGTAGAGTACAGAATAAAGTAGCAAGATGAAACAGAGAGAGAGAGAAGCAAGATTAAGAAACCTGAGAGAGAGAGAGATACTTCTCAAAGGCCTCATGCCCAAGTTCCCTGATTTCTGTGCCCTGACCACGAAGCACGATCTATGATGAGGGTTCTGAGACCCTTATAGTGCGAAGACTAGCCTGGAACTTCTCTTCTATTTTCCAGTATTTCCAGAAATACTGATAAGCCATGACTTATTTCCTTTCCCCAAAGAAAGAGAAATTTGAGAGAATTTGCAAGTATCTATGTATCTGGATTTATTTTCATGTAACCATATCTAAGACAGTCAATACTGTTTTTAGTCTCTTTTTTTTTTTAAATTTTATTTATTCATTTTAGAGAGGAGAGAGAGAGGGAGAGAGAGAGAGACAGAGAGGAGAGAGGAGCTGGAAACATCAACTCCCATATGTGCCTTGATCAGGCAAGCCCAGGGTTTCGAACCGGCGACCTCAGCATTTCCAGGTCGATGCTTTATCCACTGCACCACCACAGGTCAGGCTGTTTTTAGTTTCTTAAAATGCTCATTTAGGCCCTGGCCGGTTGGCTCAGTGGTAGAGCGTCGGCCTGGCGTGCAGAAGTCCCAGGTTCGATTCCTGGCCAGGGCACACAGGAGAAGCACCCCTCTGCTTCTCCACCCTTCCCTCTCTCCTTCCTCTCTCTTTCTTCCCCTCCCGCAGCCGAGGCTCCATTGGAGCAAAGATAGCCCGGGCGCTGGGGATGGCTCCTTGGCCTCTGCCCCAGGCGCTAGAGTGGCTCTGGTCGCGGCAGAGCGACGCCCCGGAGGGGCAAAGCATCGCCCCCTGGTGGGCAGAGCGTTGCCCCTGGTGGGCGTGCCAGGTGGATCCTGGTTGGGAGTCTGTCTGACTGTCTCTCCCCGTTTCCAGCTTCAGAAAAATACAAAAAAAAAAAAAAAAAGCTCATTTAAAAGTTGATTAAAAATACAGATTAAAACTTCTACTTACTTGGCAGTCACATGAGGCCTAGAGATTTTCAAATTATGCCTTCTAAAATTACACAACTGTTTCAGCAGTGGGGCAGTACATAGCCAAGATTATAGCCACTTCCTCCTACTGCTGAATTCTATTTGAAGAAGCCTTAGAGGGAAGGGATAGGCCAGAAGTCTTCAAATAATGCTGAACCCCCAACTCTTGATCTCCAAAGCATGCATAACCTGCCCAGGGGTTAACCTGATCTAGCTTTGGGTTCTTAGCCAGGAAAACTGAAAGTAGGTGTCCTTTATGGAAAAACATTGAGTATGGGGTAGGGTAGAGAACTGGGTAAAGAAGATGAGACATTAATTCAGTTTTTCTGACTTTTTGTTAATAACATGCATATAGACAAAAAGTCAAATATTTTAATGCAAATCATCTCACGCCTATGAAGCTTAACTACCTTCCCTGTGACTGTTTTTAATTTTCCAATTGTTCTGCCTGTCTGACTTATAACGCAAGCCTCTAGGAGCAGGGGAGACTGTAGTACACCACTGGGACTCAACAACAAAATAATAATAATGGTAATAATAAAGAACATCTCTGTAACAGGGAAGAAGTCCCTAATGATGCTAATCTCTCAATGAGAGATTGTCATCCTAGGGCATACTCCAGGTTTAATGTAAGGGGGAAAAAATGTTTGAATGTGTTTATTTTGCTATTTAAAAAAAAAAAAAAGCTTGAATTCATAACTAAGTACTATAGATGCTAAAATTAAACTGCTGACTTGTTTGAAAACTATTTTGGTTTCTAAGTTATCATTAACTTAATTCAGTTCTCTCTACTTGTCACTTTGTTTTTTGCTAACCAAGGTCTAGCATTTTGGCTCATCGCTCCCAAGGTAAATCCTGAAACTTATAAATACTTCTTACATCATTTTAACTCTTTCTGATGTGAGTTTATGAACCTAAAGTCAGAACTGAACATATGGTGACAAAGAGTGCTCCTTCCCGCCCCCCCCAGCCCCTTAGGGGCTCACACTTGGGGCTGTAGCAGTGATGCTGCAGGCACTCTCACGTGAGCAGGGCGTTGAAGAAAGCTGTCTTAAGAAAATGGCTTATGAAGTCAAGAGCAATAACCCCATTTGTAAAACGAGCTGCTGGAAAATCAGAGGCAAGGAATTCTTCATAAAATTATTTAGGAAATTGTTTTTAGTCCATATTTGAAACACAAGAGGAACAAGTACCTAACATTTTAACCTCAATTTAACTGACTCTGTTCATCACTCTTCACTGAGAGAATTACCAAGGTGACCATGCTATGAACCATATTAAAAAATCAACTATATACATAGTATATCAGTGTTAATTCCTCAATTCTGAGAGTTGTTCTATGGCTATCAATACCTTGATTTTAATAATTACTCATTGAAGTTTTTAGTATAACAAGGCAACTTACTGAAATTGTTAGGAGTATGGATTAATGCACACACACACACGGAATAGGGTGTAGGGGGAAAAGAGAGAAAAGGCCGAATGTTTGATGTGGTAAAATGTTAACATCTGGGGGACTCTGTGGTGGTGTAGGGGAAGTATGCCTGAGAATTCTATGCAATCTTACTGTAATTTTTCCATAAGATTGAAATAATGTTTTTAAAAACCCAGCAACTATATTCCAGAGTACTTGTACTTGGAGATGACTGGCTAGAGGCCTGCTGAATTCTTTCCCAGAAATGTTGACACTGGTGGTCTGGTGGGAAAGTGCGTGACAAAATGGCTGTAGCATGTAATCAACAGTAAGGCCAAAGCTCACGCTTCTCCAGGTTTGTAGTGAAGTCAACACTTACCTGTAAGTACACTTAATGATTAGTCAGACTGTTCCATGTCGCTCTCTTAGTCTGTACTTCTCCAATTCCATAAGGACCCATATTTTTAATTGCATCAATTACTGCAACTGCTGCTCCAGGAAGAATGATGATCAAGACCTTAAGATGTGATTTTAATCTTCTAGAAATGGATTTATCAACAGGACGCCAAAGAAAAAGTAAATCTGAATCCTTGTCAGTTCCAGGAACTGTCGGTGAAGGCCAAGCTGGAATATAGCGTCTGCTGCAGCTACCGCCTCCCGCTCATGTCAGCAGCACTAGTAAGCTCCCTCCCAAGCCCAAATTTCTTTTAAAAGTCATACTATGTATTTGGACAAGTACTTCAAGCTATACTGTAATAACATCACTGAAGAAGAGCTGTTCAACTTTCTCTAGGAAAATAGCAGCAGCAACCAATATACTTTCTCAAATCAATATTGATCCATATTCAAGGTAAAAATCTTAAAGATTGTCTACTGTATTCTTTCTTTATCCTTTGCTAAAGTATAAGAAAAAGTAACACAATCTCAGTTAAATGTCCTATCTTCTTGCTTATACATGTATGCATTTTTAATAAGTTTTAAAAGGGTGGATGGATGTGGAAAGTACATAGTATGTAACTAATACCCCTATCCATTGAGCTAATAGAGATGTGGTTTATTTAAAATTCTCAGCTGTTGGTTCTGTTATTTGGGAATGGCTTTCTGAAACTGTGGGTGGAAATTGGTAATGAACTCAGAATGGCAGGGAACACGAGGCCACATAAGCTTTTACAGCACTGTGTGTGCACTGAAAGTAATGGTACACATGTAGTGGGGGCTGGTTAACCGAGCCTACAGGGGCACTTTGCTGTTAGGATAACTAATCACAATATGAAGTCCCCCGTGACAAAAATACTTCCAAGGTTAAACGTCTGAATTTTTGTCATAAAGAAGTGAGGTGATTGGCTAAAGTTCTATCATGTTGGTGGTGGTCTGGATGTAACAGTCAGTCTAAATTTTTATCAAAATTTTAACCACAAGAAAACTATCAACCCTCTGTGGCTCCGCCATTGTGATTTGCCTCAGAAAGAAGAGTTCTCAATTATAAGAATAAAAATGTGATAACAGCTCAAGAAATAAGCTATTTTTAGAAATAAGCTTGTGAAATCTCTAAGAATTACTTTCCACGATACATACAGTAAAATTTTACTTTTAAAACAAGGCCTAGCCCTGGCCGTATGGAACAGCTCGATATTTCTCTCACTCTTCCTGACTCTCTTGCTAAAATCATTAAATTTAAAATAAATAAATAAATAATAAACATTTGCTTAAAAAAAACACACACAAGGCCTAGAAACAAAACAAATAGAATAAATATGTCTGGTGGTTGCAGTTCCGATGCCCAACTTTCTTAAAGGTTTCCAGGGCTTCCTGTCATTCACGGCCCTGGGCTGTTCAAACAAGGGCTGCAGACAGCTCTCCCCCTTCCCTCGACTTTACTGGCCTCCACGTCCTGTCCTCGTCTGCAGTCTCCAGAGTGCTGGGCTTCCAGCCCTCATTACCAGCTCTGATTCCATCTCTTCCAACCAGACTGCGATGTGGGAGCTCTCTGTCACTTTCCTCTAAACTCCCTCAAGTTTCCATCCAGTCTCCTCCTTTCATACAGATCGTCAGGTACCTTCTGTCCACATCTCCACTACCTACTCAAGATTTATCAGGCAGCATGGTAGGTGCTTTAAGTGCACTGCCTCACTCTGCACTATGGTTGGGTTTATTATTTTACAAAAAGAAATATCAAGACTCATAGAGACTCAACAATTCTTTCAGTTATGTGTCTGGTAAAAGGGAGCACATTTTCAACCACCTACTTCTATACTTCCTTCTCCTTCAGGATTAGGGGCTTTAACTTGGGTCCAGTCTCATCTTCTAGATTCCCTAAGAACCACAACATTCTCCTGAGGCTCCTCCTCCCTTTTACCCCCACCAATGATTAAACCAGCAAGCATAGTCCGCTCTTAGTCCCAGATGACTTTTAGATCAGGAGGATAGATCAAGAGGACTAAACACGATTCTTTGCATTTTCTCTTTCCAGCCAGCACCAAGCCATGGGATATCTCTCAGGACAGCAGAAGTACCGCAGGACCGCATCGAGAGAGAGCCCTACCACAGGAAGCAAAACCATGAGCTGGGACGCCCTGCTGCCACCACTGAGACCGGCCCTGCCACACACACAGTCTGCGGGCCAGGGGACAACAAGGAGTACCGAGCCTGGAGGCTGGACACGGGCAACTTTTCCTTGGGCGCGGAGTGCTGTATGTTTTGTGCTATATGCTCAAAAAGAGGACTGTCTACAATGCATCTAACAGCAAACTGGTCCGCACCAAGACCCTGGTAAAGAACCACATCGTGCTCACTGACAGCACGCCGTCCAGACAGCGGGATGCGTCCCACTAGGCACTGCGCCTGGCCCAAAGAACAGGGCCAAGTGGACTCCTGAGGAAGAAGAGATTCTAAACAAAAAAACGACCAAAGAAATTCAGAAGAAACAGGATGAAAGAAAAAGAATGCCCAAACCATCCGTCTTCCGGGAGAGCAGCCCCACCAGGGTGAGCTGCCTGCACGCATTGTTTCAAGACCAGGCCCATGTGCCCAGCAGACAGCTGGGGTTCTAGCTGAGGAAAATCAACGCCCAGAAAGGCGAGTAATCCTCCTTCCTATTTTAGCTCATGTAACAAAGGTGTCTGCTTAGAGAGAGAGAGAGGACTAAACACTTTTTCCTCTGACCCCCCCAGGCCCAAATGAAATAAAAGCACAGACATAACATGAAGAGTGAACCCACTGTAATAAACTGTGTGTGTTTAACATAAGCAACAACAGATTATAAACATGTTTCTAGACGTTGATAGCAATGCGAATGGGCTGAGGCTGGAAATTGGTCACTGCAGAGGAGGCAGCCGCCACGTGCAGAGAAAGTCTAAGAGCAGCAGACTGAGAAACCGGGCAGAAGGCAGAGGAGCCGCTGAGAGTGTACTTGCAGAACAACTAGACCTGCTACACCTTCCATCCTTGGAAGCAGCCCGCTTTTATCTGACAAAGATCAGGACAGCTCTTCTCTGAAGAAAGTGAACAACCGTCCTAGCCCTAGGCAAAGCTGTCTCTATGGTTTCTCACAGCCAAGCCCTCCTTCTCCATCTGAGAGCCGGGACAGCAGGCTCTCGGCTTCTGCACAGTCAGTTCTATCGGCTAATGCTGCTACCACCAGACTCCACCCCACAGAGCCCCACTAAAAATTCCCATGTAAGAAAGACACATGGTAGAAACTCCCGCCCACTTAGGCCTTTCTGCTTAGACATCAACAGAAACCAGGGTTCACCAGGCAAATGAAATCCAGAAGAAGGAAGGATAAGACTAAGACAAATAAGAGAACTAGCCTCAAGAACTCACAGATAACTCTGCAAACGGAAAAGCACAGCCCAATCACTAATATACTCAGAAGATATTGCTAGATTATTATCATTAATTATTATTTTCATAAACAAGAATAGGATCCTATAAAAAAGAAACCTTTGGGGAACAAGGTCAAGCTCACTGAAAGTGGAATTGTTTTTGTTTTTGTTTTTTATTTTTTTTTAAATTTTTTAATTTTTTTTCTGAAGCTGGAAACGGGGAGAGACAGTCAGACAGACTCCCGCATGCGCCTGACCGGGATCCACCTGGCACGCCCACCAGGGGTGACGCTCTGCCCCTCCGGGGCATCGCTCTGTTGCGACCAGAGCCACTCTAGCACCTGGGGCAGAGGTCAAGAAGCCATCCCCAGCGCCCGGGCCATCTTTGCTCCAATGGAGCCTTGGCTGCGGGAGGGGAAGAGAGAGATAGAGAGGAAGAGGGGGGGTGGAGAAGCAAATGGGCGCTTCTCCTATGTGCCCTGGCCAGGAATCGAACCCGGGTCCCCCGCACGCCAGGCCGACGCTCTACCGCTGAGCCAGCCGGCCAGGGCCTGAAAGTAGGATTGTTAAAAGAAGGGTTGGGCCTGACCAGACGGTAGCACAGTGGCTAGAGTATCAGACTGGGATGTCGAGGACCCAGGTTCGAGACCCTGAGGTCGCCAGCTTGAGCACAAGCTCATCTGGTTTGAGCAAGGCTCACTAGCTTGAGCCCAAGGTCACTAGTTTGAGCAAGGGGTCACGTGGCCTGCTGTAGCCCCCTGGTCAAGGCATATATGAGAAATCAATCAATGAACAACTAAGGAACCGCAACGAAGAATTGATGTTTCTCGCCTGACCAGGCCGTGGCGCAGTGGATAAGAGTGTTGGACTGAGATGCAGAGGACCCAGGTTCGAGACCGCGAGGTCACCAGCTTGAGCGCAGGCTCATCTGGTTTGAGCAAAGCTCACCAGCTTGGACCCAAGGTCACTGGCTCAAGCAAGGGGTTACTCGGTCTGCTGAAGGCCCGCGGTCAAGGCATATATGAGAAAGCAATCAATGAACAACTAAGGTGTCGCAAAAAAAACCTGATGATTGATGCTTCTCATCTCTCTCCGTTCCTGTCTATCCCTCTCTCTGACTCTCTCTCTCTCTGTCTCTGTAAAAATAAATAAATAAAAAATTGATGTTTCTCATCTCTCTCACGTCCTGTCTGTCCCTATCTGTCCCTCTCTTTGACATTGTCTCTCCCACAAGAAAAAAAAAAAAAAAGGAGGGTTGGAAGATAAAGTAAATAAGAGTCACCCAGAACACAGAGGAGACAGAAACTATGAGAAAGGAATTAGGAGAAAAATCACCAGTCTAGCAAGTCCGACATCTACCCAAGGGACCCAAGGAGAACAGAATGTTAAGTTGGGGGAATATCAAAGAGTCTTTAGCTGAAAGAAGACATTAGTCTGCAAGTCTTAGGGGCCTTGCAAATATCCGACACCTTAAATAGGGGGGAAAAGGATGACCACTGGACACTTCACTATAAATTTTGGAACACCAAGGACAAATAGACAATACTAAGAGTTTTATAGGTAAAAAAAAAAAATCTCAAATATATTACTTATAAAAAGTCAGTGGCACTGACTTCTTAGTAATAACATGGAAGGGAAAGAAACGATCATTTTCATCTAAGAATTCTATACTTAGTCAAACTTCCCATCATGCTAGGAACAGAAAAGATATCTTCAGAAATGCTCCCCAATACTCCTTCTCTTAGGGACTTATTTGGGGTTGTTTCAAAAAATTCTCAGGCGACACAGTAGGCATAAAGAACACCTAGTCCAGACTGGAGCAGAAATCTGGTGGGCTCCAGAAGGCAGTTCTTAAGTAAAAGGTATAATAAATACAGGTAAGAAAAAAAAAATAGTGACATAAAACCAAATAATGCAAGAAACAAGAAAGGCAATTATAAATGCCAAGAAAAAAATAACTATTAAAATGTTACAATCCAAATATAAAGCAAACTCAAATGTGGTATGATTTTTGAGCAACTGATGGAATGTAACAAAAAACTAATTTGGCTTTAATGTAGACATTCTCCTTCAATGGCCCAGGGACTGTGATATTAGACTATAGAAAAAGAAGTTTATTCCAAGCATACAGCATAGCTGCCTGGCTGGCAATAACCCAGTCATAATAGTGTAAATGTCATTTATTGGCTTTCAACTTTTGGGACAAACTGTAGAAATAACATGGAAGATTTGCTTGTAGTTATAGGCCAAAATAAAAATAGTTAACAACTGTGATAATAAAACAAGTGTAAGTGTAGCCGATAAGAGGTATGATAAGGAAATACCTCTAATCAGAGGTACTAATATCTTCATTAACAAATGGTGCTAAAAGTTGATAAATCAAGAAAAAGAAGAATGAAAACAATATAAATAGCAAACATTAAAGGTTAGAAATAGTGTGAGCTAAACCTTCTATTTCATACCAATTAAAAGCTGAAATAGTAGGAACATTAGCATTTCTTTTCTTCTAGTTATAAACGTAACCTATAGGATGAAAATACTAAAAACAGAAACTGCCAAGACAGAAATGCTGGTCAGTTTTGTGGAGTGGGACTGTTTCTAGACTACCAGTTTTTCTTATAAATTGTTCCATTATGATCTGCTACCACATTATTTTTGTTTTTTGAAAGAGAGAGGGACAGATAGGGTCAGACAGGCAGAAAGGGAGAGAGATGAGAAGAATCAGTTCTTTGTTGTGGGACCGTTGCTGTTCATTCTTTCTCAAATGTGCTTTGACTGGGAAGGGGGGGGGGGCTACAGCACAGCAAGTGACCCCTTGCTCAGGCCAGCGACCTTGGATTCAAGTCAGCGATCATGGAGTCATGTCTATGTTTCCACGCTCAAGCCAGCGAGACCCCGCGCTCTAGTTGGTGAGCCCACGCTCTAGCTGGTGAGCCTACATTCAAGCTGGCAACTTCGGCGTCTCGAACCTGGGTCCTCTGCTTTCTAGTCCAATGCTCTATCCACTGTGCCTCTGCCTGGTCAGGCTACTACACCACGTTACTTTCCAAAAATGAAAACAGATCACTGAAAAAGAAAGAAATGAGCACCACTTGTTCTGTCTTTGCTCTCTTCTTTCAGGCTAAACGTAGTAGCCAGAGGAAGTCTTACTTCAGCCCACTGTAAATTTAAACTATAGTATTTAACGAGAGTTTGGATTAGCTACTACTCAGACATCCTATTTTCCCTCCTCAGTTTATAATTATTCTCTCCTTATAACCTCAGTTCTCTGCTGCTACTTACAGCTGATGGTACTGTCTATTTATTCATAAAATGACGACCTTCTGGATGAACTCCCTGGTTCATCTTACAGCTTGATGGCATTATCTACTTATTCTGAAAATGATGCCCTTCTAGGGTGAACTCTCTGGCTCATCTCATCTCAGCTGTCTATACACGAAAAGAGAAAATGTATTTATTCATACCTCTATCTCTTTTTTTATACTCCTGGAAGAAATTAATGCTTCTAGATTTCTGCTTCGGAAGAATCTCGCTTCTACATATCTTCTATTTCTCCTCTAATATTTTCTACTTCTTTCTCTTCCCATTGTACCTTTCCTCTGTATCTTAACAAGGGCAAAATATTTCCCTATCTTAACTACCTCCATACCAAGAAACGCCTGACCCAGTTTCTCCCTCCAAACACTAGTTACTGGCTTTTAAGGGCTCACCCAACTCCTTAAACAGAACGATTTCTATCTGCTGCCTTTCTTTCCTTGTTCTAAAGTGCTCTTGAACGGCCGCCCATCTGGCTTTTAATCCCACCACACTGCTTAACTTCTTTGAAGGTTTCAAGGATCTCTGCTAGCCACGGGCAACAGCTTCCCTCGGTCCCGAGTTCCCGGCCCTCTTCTCATGCAGCTTTCATAGCCCTGCTTGGAGCCTTCTCCTTTCCTTAGCCTCCTTCATTTACCGGCTCCTCTCCCTCCTTCCCAGCTCCCCAAGTACAGCTCTTCGCCGCTGTTCTTCTGTGTTCGTTTCCCTTCCTCGCACACCCCTTATCTGCTTACAGACTGATGACTTCTAAACTACACCTATGTTTATACTTTTCTACAGGACTATCTACAATAACCTCAAATTTCACTTATCAGAAACTGAAAGTTTAAGCAGCTTTCCTCCCCACTCTTTTCCCTGCCCTCCACCTCATCTTTCTCCTCTCAGTCCCCACGTTTATGATTTTACATTCTTTCTTTAATCAATTCTCATCAGCCACCAATCCTATTAATATTATTATTTTAAAACATTTTCTCACGTTCATTTCTCTTCTTCCATTCTACTGGCCACTACACAGAGAACATACTCTGCAGATAAATGGGATAAGCAGTAATTAATTATTTGGTAAGTCAAATACTACTTTTTATGCAAAAGTAAAAACCTATCCACCTTAACCCAGTGGCAAGACATTTTAGAGACCAAAGGACTCTCCTCTAACATATTAGTTTATCTGGTTTATAATATTGAGATTATGATATCTCAGGCTTCTCCCCGAACGAGGTAGACTTATGCATAACTTAAGGCATCCAAGAACACAGAAAAACTAACTTCTTCCACAGCAGGAGGCCCCGATAGGTGAGTTTTGCATGCACAGCATAAAGAGATGCATGTATTTAAGGGCGCCTGTCTTGAAGGTCTAACTGCTGTGATTTAGTGAGGTTGAGGGATCAAAGCTGAAGAGAGTTGTATCTCAATCTTCCCAAGTATTAGCTGCTTATGTGTACTCAGAAACACTGCCAAGTCGTATTTGCTATCCACTAAAAGCCACAGTCCTCCCTTACGACTTTCCCTCCACATTCCGGCATCCCCTTCTCACTCCGACTGACTCCAAGGAACTAAATTCAAGCATTGCACCAGGAAGATATTCTTTCAAGAGAAAAACCACATTAGTATCATATCTGCTCATGATTTGCATAATTTATCTTCCCTGTCCTCACTTTTAAAAATAAGCATTAGCTCCATCTCTTGCTCTCTAGAGCTGAAGTTAGTTGTGTATCTGTTCCTGTCATTCTACACTGTGAGCTCCCAGGGGCCAGATGTCCGCTTACCACTTCTCCCCATCACTGCAGATCCGCCCTAGGGCTGTCACAGGGGTCTCTGAATAAGGCACTGAACTGGCTAACTACAGTGCCTTGGATTGTCCTGTATTCCAGTAAGCAACTACTTCTGAAGATGTGAGCTACACCCATGACAGCGGCTTAATCAGCATGATTATGAGATATTCCTGAAGACTCTTCCTGAGGGGGTGCCTCAGAAGCAGACGCAGGTACGAGGAATAAATGCCAGCTCACCTGCTAGCAGGAGAGGCAATGGGACTGCCTCTTCAGACAGATGAGCAAGCAGGAAAACGGGTAACATAACTTGTCCTGGAAGCCAGCAGCACGACGAGGCAGTAAGAACTCATCAGCATACATCATCCTATCCTGGCCCAGTGTCATTCCCAGCCCCTATTAGCCCTCACTGCGTCAGTGCAAGTCCCCGACACTTTATCCTGTTTATAATTGCTGATGAGCAGTAATAAGGCCTCCATGCCTCAGCTCCGTCCGTTCCACTTCAGCACCCACCTATTAGGTAATAACTTTTATTTACAGCCTTGCTTGATGCGCTGTTCTATTAGTACAGCTAGGAACTGAGTAGGGGGAAAAAAAGTCTCCCTAACGGGCAGTATCACTGTGAGGCCCCGATGATTTATAATGCAGCTCTGTGGCTGCGCCCCATGCCCCTCTGTGAGACTGCTCGGGAAGCCACAGTGCTGACACGCTGCCCTCTGACAGGCCCACATGTGCACCACAGCACTGAAACAACACCCCCCCAGGTCTGCCTCCCCAAGTAACCCAAAGTTTCAAAGGAAGAGAGGGGTATTCCCTTGATATCCTTTTTAAATAATGTTGGCTCAGGCATTTCGCCCCAGTGGAGCAATAGAACAGCTAATTAATGGAAGTTCAGAGCTTTTCTCCTTGGTAAGAGTGCAAGCTATGATAAAATAAATGACCATAAAGGCAAAACCCCCCTGTTGTAACTGCACTCAAGGATCCAAGCAAATTGAATTAGCACAAAGCAAGTGGACCGCAAGCAGCCAACACCACAGCCTAGGACACACGTACACACACGCACATGTGCACGCGCGCACACACACATACACACCCAAAATAGCAATAAGCTTCATCACATTGCCTTTTCCTTTTTATACTGGAGTGTATTTTTATCCTTCAAGTGTAAAAATTCCTGTTGGTAAAAATTGCATCACTTATATCAGTCTGTTCTCAGAGACGAAGCCACTGCTTCTTCTGAGTAAAACCCAAACAAGGCCTGCAAACAAGCCAACAACTTCACGTTCAGCAAACTCATACATTACCTGTCTAGCTAGCCTGTAACACAAACACAATGATCGGTGGCAATGGAATCTAACTCTCACTCAGGGTTACAAATGAAAACAGTAAGCTCTCCCCAACCTTTTCTGAAATCTACACAATGTATGAGGTGCTTTTAAACTCACCTGCTCTTATATACACATTGAGATCAAGTAATCTCAATGCCTTGCTACCTCATTCTTTTCTTTAATATGAGCAAAAACTCAGGCAGAATGAAAAAGAAAGAAAAACAACATAGCAGACTATTTCCCTTCCTTAGTTATCCACTCAATGGACAAAAACTGTATACTGTCAGCAAACAAAGACTATGGCATACTATGGTAACCTATGCTTTTTTTTAATGGTAAAACATAAGACGCACCTTTTAGATTAGAAACATTTTTGCAATGAATACCAAATATTTGGTGTGCCCTTCTCTGTCCCAGGAATCAAATGTGATCCTTCAGGACCCAAGATGATGTGTGCATAAGGTAAAACATTTTCTAAATACTTCTTCCTTGCCATGACAGATTTACTGTTTTGATCTTTCTTCAATGATTACATTAAATGCTAATAGAAAAAGAAAAAAGAAAGATTTATACAGTATTTCCCTAATATTCTCCTGGTGGGAACTTGCATGTTACATAAGTAGGTCAAATTTTAACTTTGTCTCAAATGTTGATACTGTAGACCTGAGGGAAAAACTTTAATTTAGGATTAACCCCCCCCCAAAAAAAGAATAATAAAAAAAACACTGAATTACAGAGTTGAATCATACCCAAAGCTACCTTCCTTTGAAGCGCTACAGTCTTCCCTAGAAGAACCATTTACAGTGTACAATACTGAGCAATACAGTTTGTAGTCACTGACTCTACTCTCTAGGATTAAATGTATTAAATGTGCTGGTTGAAATGTTTTCATGAATATTGACTCTACCAGGAGATAAAACACACAACTGTAGGTGTTTCTAAAATTTACAGGGCCACCTCTGATTTAATACTGCCACCCTTTAGCTTCTGAATCAATTTAAAGGATCTTATATAAACCTCATGGTAACATAACAAAAATGAAACATTTCCCTTTAAGTGGCTCCTGAACACTGGTGTGGAAAGTGTTTAGCACATCAATCTTCTCTTAACTCCCAGGTGAAAAGGTTTCTTCTCTTGTCCTTGTAGAAATAGACAATAATATCACAAGCAGGCTGCCTGAGAGAAGTGAGTCAAAGAAAAGGTTTTGGGGAAAAAAGGGAAACAATGAACAATACAAGTCTATCTAGTTCATGTCACTGTTCATCACGCTGAAAGGAAAATAGGTGACCTAAAAGGATAAACACGTGAGGGGAGGGGAGGGGAGGGGAGGGGAGGGGAGGGGAGGGGAGGGGAGCAGTAATTCAGTAACCTGAATTAACGAGCTTCCTAGAGTGGAAAGATGATCCTTTCTGGAAACACTTGCCATGCTTTCAATGGGAGTTTCTTGTCCCATCTGCTCTCATCTCATCTCAGGCAGCACCACAGCTTCCTATGGCCTACAAATGGCTAGTTTACTTGCTATTCTACTAACTATAATCACATTTTAACATACACAGAGCATTTTAAAACCATCATTTTTCAAGTCTATCAGAGAGAATATTATTTACCCAACATACCTGCTGGAAGAGTAACAGTGAATATAGATATAGTGGAGCAAAAGTCTATAGATAGTACCATCAAGTCCATAAGCTTGCTTAGGACTTTTATTTTAACTTCAGAAATAAAGGGACAATAAAATGAAAAAAAAATCATACTATAAGAATGGTAAGACAGAAAAGAAAGAAGCAATTTCCTTTTTTTTCCATTGTGCTAAAAAGTCTGTCCCTGGATATATTCCACCAGAGCTGAGAGTCAGTTACTGTTCTAGTTGGAAGGAGCAGAGTCCTGAGTTAGTCACTGCTCGAGGAGCCTGCCTCCACGGAAATTTAAGACAAGACATAGTTTATCTGTCCATACAGAGTAAAATTTAAAGTTCACCACCAGCAAACTCCATGAAATAAAATACTAAATAACTTCTTTTGCTGTAACTCTCTGCAAATAAGTTTTCTTTTAAAAGGTTACATAACATGTTTTTATATAAAAAAAAAAACACTCTAAGAAAAGGCAACAGACCTCCCTCCTTTCCCACAAGGCACTTAAAGCATAAAAATATAACTTCTTAAAGATATTCACCTAAATATCTTTCTAAATAAAGTTGTCTAAAAACGATGACCACAGTTCAGACTACAATGTTTTGGCTTAAGGTATAACTTAATAGTTAGACAAGATGAAGGACAAAAGGTGGTTTGTTGCCTAGGAAAGTGAACTCTTTTCCTTCACAACATCCTCATTCTTGGCAGGAATGTTGTGAGAATTAACAAGGGAACATGTGCAAAACATTCAAAGCTCTTTGAAGAAATGTAAGCTCTCTCTAGCAATCTGAAGGTGTGATCGCTCCTAACTCTCACATTCTAACCACAGCAACCTGGGACTGGGCAGCACTTTTCAACTCTTTGCTGACTGTAGATACCCCAGAGCTCTACAAAGCTACACACATCTTCACTTAATTTGTCTCTGCTTTAAATACCAAAATGATCATGATGCTGCTGGGCTTTTTTCCCCATCTAAAGATTACAGAGTTTAACTGTTAATAGTGCTATCTGGCCAAAAGCCAGCATCTACAGAAAAGCCTTTCCCACTTTGTTCACAGCACTAACTGATCTTTCATTTGCCTACCGCTACTTTTTGCAACCTGCTTTTCAGACGTCTGAGACTTCAAGTTACCACAAAACAATTTCATAAAAAATAGTCCCCTCTCTCATTTGGAAGGTTGTAGACCAGCTAGCTACTCTACACGGCTTTCCACCTATCTGAATGGCAATACCCTCTGATCAATATAGTCCCTTGAAACAAAGACGTTAATCAACCACTCAAGCTTACAATTATGGGCCTAAGGCTAAGCTTTAGATCTAATGTCAAAGTACTAAAAAGAAAATGACCTATTTACTGAAAAGGTCACCTAACTTTTTTTGATTGCACGCTCCTATGAGATATTTGACTATTTACCTTTAATATGTATAAAGTTACATGTGTATTTGGTTTTAAACTGAATGTATGGACTAATATATAATTAGAAAATGAATCTGCAAAAAATAAATTTTAAAAGTCTGAGTGAGATAAAGAAATTTTACTCTTTTCTCCCATGCCTCACAGATTGTACATTATATGCCGTTCTTCTGAGACTGCTGACTTAAAGAACCACTGTGTTCTAGTCTAAGTATCCTTTTCCTATCACACAGCATTACTATGCTGGAGGCTGCTTTAGGTCTAACCTTGTATGGAATAGATCGGCTTGGAGAGAGAGGGTCAGTAAGATCTTCCATGGAAAAAATGATGCCACCGTGAGGGAACTATGGATTATCTGTGCCGGAAACTCTGTTCCCTCGATCTTTGGGGAGCTATTGTTACTGTGCCCCTCGTGAAAGAAGCATCAGAGATCATGTATTAGAAGCATGAGTCCTCTCTTGAAGAACCTAGTCCACTCCAGCAATGTAACACTATAATTGATGATGATTTGTAAGAAAAATGCGCAGAATCCCCACCATGGGCACCCTGCTGATTCTAGGACAGACAGAAAGATGGAGACAAAGACAATCAATGTGTGGTTCTCAAATCATTCAATTTACCTCTGAAAATCAGGAAGTTCTGCCCTCTTGTGTTGGGCCATTATTTAAGGCTGAGGCAGTTCTAGGAGCCCGAGGGGCCACAGAGAGGCTCTCTGAAGAGTGCAGCAGGCTGAGCTTGACGGCCCTTAATACCCACACCCAGCAATCTCAACACCTTTCCTCGGGCTTTTTAGAAGATGACCTGCACACTGAATGAATTTCCTTCCAAGTCAGAAATTCTCAGTCTTCCTCTAGGTAAGAGGAGTGCAGTCACTTAAAAGGCCTGGAAATGTGTGCTGAGAGCTCAGTTCCTCACTGACCATTCCACTTTACGGAGACCTAGACACCACACTATCAGTTCCTACTATAATACTGACATGCAACAGAGAATGTGATCAACAGAAAATCCATGAATAAAACTAAGTATGGCATGGAATTCTGGTCCTTCTAATCTTCTTTCCACCTGAATTACCCACTGATGTGTTACCCACAGCACTCCGTGACTGGCCACTGCACACCCATCACCTTTCAGGATGAGCCAATGTGCCTGTGCAGTCCTTGCCCGTTGCTACCTTTGCATGTTGGCAGCACTATCAATAAAGCCCATCCTGAAGGTCGAGACTAGTGGGAAGAAGAAAGGCTAAAGTACACTGTGCGTGGGAAGGGCTGGACCTGCAATCAAAGCGCTCTGAATGTTTTCAAGCATGTGGCTGAAGTGGGTAGGAAGAAGCTGGCTTTGACTCCCACCGGCTAATCAGCATAGCCTGCCTCACTCCGGGGCACAGTTCCGCCTCCATCAGGAACGACCCAGTTGAGACAGGTACGGAGGACGGAGGGATGAGAGCATGCCAGGACCTCCTCCCACAGCACCGTCTCAAAGCGGGTCCTTTGAAACAAGAGAGTAAAATGAAGTTCCTCAGAGATCAAGGCCTGGATGTTACTCAGAAACTGTGCAAGGACGGGCCTGCTTGTGGTTTATCATCAAAACTATGAGCAGCTACGGGGGCTGAGGCCTCAGTGTACGTCTGTACACCGAAAGAGTTGGTGCTATTTTTGTTGAAAAGTTAAAAGGGCTTTTAAAGTTATGAAAAAAACTTTGTGACCTTTAGAAAAACAATATAATTATCTTTGACTCTTCAAAATATAATCCTTGAGATATTTTAAATAGCAGGCAGCATTACTGGAAAAGGCAAATAACTGTTTAAAATAAATTAGGCCATAGGCTAAGGGAGCAATGGCCATTATGACTGCTTTAGAGAGCTACAAGATTCATGACTTCATATTTAATAAAAATGTCACAGATGTGTAGAGATTTGGGGGAGACTTCATGTATCTGAAAAGAATGATTTCAGCATACCCCACAGGCTTGAAGGTAAGAGAGAGAAAATAATTTTCTAAAACTATTATGATATTCTAACAGGTTAAAACACTGATTATCTGTACTACAGTTTCTTTCACTCTCCAGTCTCCATTATTTAAATAATGTTTTTTAGTACATCCAAGACTTAGACAAATAGCCACACGGCAGAAACAGGGCAATGTATGTGTCATGTTTTGATATTCTTCAGAACTAGGAAGTAGATAAATCAGCCACTTTCTTGGTTCTAGCTGCCAGCATTAACTCAGTCGTTTTGAGCTCCAAGAGCACTGCTTTGACCTCTGCTCATGTTCCACTCCCAATATTAAGCACAATAATACATCACTTCCAAATTGATGGAAAAGTTAGAGAGCACCTGGCAAGGTCACCACATTAAAAGCAGTGGCTAATTTTCGTGCAGAGTTCGGGTAAGAATGAATCCAGATAAGAATGATGTACATACCTGTACCACAGGATCTTTTGGTAGGTGTGATTAACGAGACATGAGCTGTGTCTGTGCATGGCCCACCTGGAAACAGAAAGGCAGGCACATCAGTCAAGACATATCTGCTACATGCCCAAAGCAGCTATCTTGGAAAAAGAGAACTCTAAAAAGGCAGTGATCAACATGCAAATGTGCCTAGGACGGGTAGTAGGAAGGATGGAGAAGAGAATGGTAGATTAATCTTAGTTTAGCAATTTAGAGCTATATTCTTTCTACATTAGAACACGCTTTTTATAAAAAATCATTGAGCCTCACATAATATTAAGAAGTTCAAGGATCGTCTGACCGTGTGTGTGGTAGTGTAGTGGATAGAATATCGACCTGAGACACTGAGGCCCCAGGTTTGAAACTCTGAGGTCACCAGCTTGAGCACAGCAGGCTCACCAGCTTCAGTGTGGGGTTGCTGGCTTGAGAGCAAAGGTGCTGACCTGAAACCCAAGGTCACTGGCTTGAGCAAGGGGTCTCTGGCTCAACTGGAGCCCCTAGGTCAAGGCACATATGAGAAGTAATAAGTGAACAACTAAAGTGACACAACTACGAGTTGATGCTTCCCATCTCTCTCCTTTCCTCTCTCTCTTATTAAAAAAAAAAGTTAAAAATAAAATTTTAACTAAAAGTTCAATACACATGAGAGAAAATTAGACACGTTTGGGGAGATGAGTTTTTCCACAAAGCAGTAAGCAGGAGTACTCCATCTTATGCTAATCTCAGTGGTCACCATACCTTTGAATTTATTGCAAACTAGCCTTATTTAATGGGGAGGTCTAAGGAACAAATGGCTTGTCAGAAGAAATAAAGATCATTTTAATATATAGAACATTGCTGACCAAAAAGAATGTCCTGTTTAATTACACGAATATGATATGAAGAGGGCCTACATGAAATCTTTGATGGCCCAGAGATCTGATGGATAGGTGTAATTCAAGAGCATGCAAAGTATACTCAGTGTAAAGGCTTGAAAAGCAGTCATTTCAAGACCACCAACAAATTCTTGTTGGTGGTTAAAAATCAGAACCACCAAGGTATTTTTGGTTGATATTGAGATATTCCTAACACTCCCCACCAACATGCCCTACCTTCTGAAACAGGAAATTGCATGCATGCATGTATATATCTCGTTCTCAGTATACCATGGGAAGAACAGTGGCAATGATCACAAAGGAATAGCAGACACAAGCAAACGTTGCACATATAGTTTGAAAAGGCTCCTCAGGTGACTATGACTAGCAAAGGTAAACATGGTTAGTTGGCAGAGTTGTACGTCACCTATGACAAGAGTTCCTATCACTGAAGTTCCTCAACAATAAAGAAAGAAAGATAAAAGAGCTCTAAGACCTATTTCTAGAGTTTATGCCACCAAGGTCCATGGGTTTAGGGACATGCAGAGCCCAAATGAGAGTTCACTGTTAGTCCACTCTTCCCTATACCAAGGCTGTAACAGCAGCAAACCTTTAGTGGATGTAAGAAGACAGAGAGGGGAAATGGAAAAAGGAAAGAAAAACTAAGTACCATATTTTTTGCTCCATAAGACACACTTTTTTTCCCCCCCAAAGTGGAGGGGAAAATGCCCCTGCGTCTTATGGAGCAAATGTTCATTTTTTTTTAGCTGCTGCGGGTTCCCAGACAACTAGAGGAGTATTTGAACATTAAAGTCTCTTCTCTCATTCGTTAATAACAGTGCTAATGGTTGTTAATATTGCCTCTGAGTTTACATTGTTGAAATATTATTGTGGTATATTTTATTAAATATTTTAACAAACCATTTGGTCAGAATAGTTTTTTTCTTATTTTCCTTCTTAAAAGCCTAGGTGTGTCTTATGGTCAGGTGCGTCTCATGGCACGAAAACTACAGTAAGTGTATTGCTAATGTCAAGGAGCACTCAGCAAGTACCTGGGATGTGCCACCATGTAGGCTCAGGCTCAGGGAGCTCATAATCGTGTTAGGAGGACAAAATTTGAGTAAATAAAGAAAAGACAATATTTGAAAGCAATAAGGAGCTGGGTCAAAACTGATCAAGTGTCAAAGACTATGGAAGAAGTAATGAATGCCACATGTAATCAGGTAGAAAGATATTCATCATTGGCCAGCACCACCTGGAAATAGTTCTCAAGAATAAAATGAAAGTTAGAAAGACCAAAAGAGCAGGGCATTTTTCTACAAATGTCACATTCCCCAGAGGAAGTTTAACATAGTTAAATTCCAGAGGTCCAAATGGGCAACTGTGACATGAAAGTCAAGACATGGAGAGACAAGGAGCTGCAGGAGAACCAAACGCAGAGCCCACGTCCTGAGAACTCCTGTCCGGGCACTGACTTCTACGGCCCCCTAAACGTGCTTGTAGCTTCTGCTGCCATAGGGGTTTGGTTTGTTTGTTTGCATTCTTATTTCTGGGAAAACACAGGCTTTAATATAAGACTTAGTTTAAGACGTGGAACTCTTCAACTTCTTTAACAAAAACTGGGGGTAGAGGGCCCTGGCTGGTTGGCTCAGTGGTAGAGCGTCGGCCTGGCGTGCAGGAGTCCTGGGTTAGATTCCCGGCCAGGGCACACAGGAGAAGCGCCCATCTGCTTCTCCACCCCTCCCCCTCTCCTTCCTCTCTGTCTCTCTCTTCCCCTCCCGCAGCCAAGGCTCCATTGGAGCAAAGTTGGCCTGAGCACTGAGGATGGCTCTATGGCCTCTGCCTCAGGTGCTAGAATGGCTGTGGTTGCAATAGAGCAACACCCCAGATGAGCACAGCATCGCCCCCTGGTGGGCATGCCGGGTGGATCCCGTTAGGGTGCATGCGGGAGTCTGACTGCCTCCCCGTTTCCAACTTCAGGGAAAAAAAAAATGGGGTTAGTAAAACTGCCCATAAACCACAAAGTGTTGATAAGAATCTTCTGCACAAAAACACTTCGAAACTACAGTTTTATGTTACGTATCGCCACCTTCTCTCTCACCAGATTTTATGCTCCCTAGGGCCAAGACCCACTTTGTCATCTACTCTTGGGTTATGACTCTGTGCACAATGGGCACTTAACAGTGTTCATTAAGAACACTAAGCTAGCCTGACCAGACGGTAGCGCAGTGCTTAGAATGTCGGACTGGGATGCGGAGGACCCAGGTTCGAGACCCCAAGGTCATCAGCTTGAGCGTGAGCTCATCTGGTTTGAGCAAAGCTCACTAGCCTGGATCCAAGGTCGCTGGCTCGAGCAAGGGGTCACTCGGTGTGCTGAAGGCCCATGGTCAAGGCACATCTGAGAAAGCAATAAATGAACAACTAAGGTGTCGCGATGAAAAACTGATGATTGATGCTTCTCATCTCTCTCCGTTCCTGTCTGTCCCTATCTATCCCTCTCTCTGACTCTCTCTCTGTCCCTGTAAAAAATTTTAAAAAAAAAGAACATTAAGTTGCTTGACTAAATCAGAAGACTAAAAATCTTTTTAAATTGAGGTATAACAGTAAAAGAACAGTAACCTGAAGCGTACAAATCTTCTATGTACACCGTGATGAGTTTAAACATTTATATACCTCTGTAATGACTATCACATAAAAATATTAGAACATTTTTAGAATCCAGAAAGTTCAAGGGAACGTTTTTAAAGTACAGATCGCAAGACTCTGACTCTAGAGGTTTTTTCTTTTTAAATTAAGAGAGGCAGCGAGGCAGAGAGAAGTAGACTCCCATATGCACCTTGACCAGGATCCATCCAGCAAGCCCCCTACAGGGCGATGCTCTGCCTTTGTAGGACCATTGCTATATTGCTCTGCAACCGAGCTATTTTAACACCTGAGGTAAGGCCATGGAGCCATCCCCATCGCCAGTGGCCAACATGATAGAACCAATTGAGCCATGGCTAAGGGAGGAGAAAAGAGAGAAAGAGAAGCGGGGAGGGTGGAGAAGCAGATGGTTGCTTCTCCTGTGTGTCCTGACCAGGAATCAAACCTGGGATGCCAGGCTTCCACATGCCAGGCTAATGCCTTACCGATGAGCCAACTGATCAGTGTCAACTCTGGAAATTTTGATACAATAGGTTGTGGTGGGCAAAGAAAGACATTACTATATATTTTTAAACCAGCTGAGCACAATGTAAGTATTAGCCCAGTTAATTCCAGTCTCTGGAAACAAGTTCTTTAACTCCCAGCTTAATATCTGGCCAGCATTACCAAGGTCCCATTAGCATCTTGAGCTTCACAGAGCACAAGAGTCAATAATGACTTAACCATCAGAATACTTTTTAAAAAGAACATAAAATAATTCATCCATTAAAATTATGAAAAGGGAGAATTCAGTCAAATCAAAACCCCTAAAGAAATTTGGCTGGGACTCATGAATTAACATTCCCATGTTTACAAATGCAAACTTCACCTCATCTGTTGGTTGAGAGTTGATCCTTTATAAAACTCCTAATGAATGAATTTCTGTAGGTTTGGCAAATACACAAATAACTTTAAGGCTACCTAACTTATCTCAACAAGCATCACTATGAAACGGTTCTCCAGAGAGCTTGTTAAACTAACAACCCAATCCAATATATTCACTACATTACAGTAAAGTACAAATAGAACCACAGCTGAGCCAAAAACAAATTGACAGTAAGAGTAACTGGCAGTAATAATATATCCCAGCTTTGATAACTGTACAATATTATAAACAGAGGGCTTGGAATTCAGTTTGGTCTGGCAGACTATATACCCTATGAAACTCTTTAAAAATCCAGAGTAGATGCATTTGAACACTGTACACAATTAGGTGTCATACAAAATTCTTGTACTCTCAAATAAAAGAAGTAGCTACAGGAGATTATGATATCAACTCTACACAATTAATTACAAATCAACTCTGCTAAAATGGATACAGGAAATTACAGGCCACTCAAGGGGAACCTTTTCAGGTTTTTGTCCACAATAAAAAAATATATAACATGAGTCCCATGTAGTTATAGCAAACAAAATAATTCTGAGAGATGATGGTAAGGGTCAAAGTCAGGGCATCTAACTCCATGAAGATATGCTGTGGGCTTTTTTTTTTTACTGGGTTAATACCTGAGAGAAGGGCTGGCACATGGGTCCATAAATCTTGTAAACTCTGGGCCCTGGCCGGTTGGCTCGGTGGTAGAGCGTCGGCCTGGCGTGCGGAGGTCCCGGGTTCGATTCCCGGCCAGGGCACACAGGAGAGGCGCCCATCTGCTTCTCCACCCCTCCCCCTCTCCTTCCTCTCTGTCTCTCTCTTCCCCTCCCGCAGCCAAGGCTCCATTGGAGCAAAAGATGGCCCAGGCGCTGGGGATGGCTCCTTGGCCTCTGCCCCAGGCGCTACAGTGGCTCTGGTCGCGACAGAATGATGCCCTGGATGGGCAGAGCATCGCCCCCCTGGTGGGCGTGCTGGGTGGATCCCAGTCGGGCACATGCGGGAGTCTGTCTCACTGCCTCCCCGTTTCCAGCTTCAGAAGGATACAAAAAAAAAAAAAATCTTGTAAACTCTGGTATATTTGGCCTTTCTTCCTCTTCTTCCCAAGCAGCAGGGAGAAAAGAGCTGATAACTTAAGAGCAAGGTAAGAAACCCTCTTAGTGACTGGGTTCTATTAGTAAAGTGTGTGTGTGTGTTCAGAGGGATCAGGTTGGGAAAATAAATGTATTTCTAAGCACAGAACAATTCCCATTATTACCTTTATATTAGTGGCAAATGAGTTTGGAATGTTAAATGTTGGATTTTTAAACATTAAGAAAAAAGCATAAACTTCCGTCCTTAATCTGGTAAGCTCTCTGGGGATTCTGAATCAAATAACAAAATTAACCAACCTGAACTAACTTTCAGCCAATCATCATGAGTGTTTTTTGCTTTCTTTTGCTAAAGCAAATTAAGTATGTGAATCTTTTCAAATTTCTTCATTATCTGAAGATATTTAATAACACACTATCATTTTGAATTTGATACTACATTCAGAAGACTTTTCTAAGTTTCAACAATTTAAAGTATGGAATTTGCAAATAAATAATGTCTGAAGTAGCTGGTAGCTGTGACCACACGCTGAACATCCTGTCTTCTAGGGATACTTCTTTCCTTGTATTAAAGGCGTCATACATAATGCAGCAGTATGGATTGCATTTGCAATTCCACATGAGAGCCATGAAATGAAATTCTTCAGCTACATTCCCAACAACCAGAAATCTTTATAGCATTTGCAAGAGGGTAGTGAATTTTCTTGGGGAGACAGTACTGATTTCAGCCCTATAAAGGTGAAGACAGGGAAGTCAAATCTACGGTACATACTAACTTCATTGTAACCAGCAAAACCAGAAAGACTGAATAAAGGTATCCCACTAACTATCAAACACTCACATTTCAAGCTAAAGTAGAATTCTTATATTTTCTTTTTCAGCTGTAGAGCTCCTGAGCATGTCAAACACCCAGAGTTACCTACCTGTGCAGTCTAAGCCACAGAGCGCCTGCAGACTATGAATCAGGAGGAAGCAGAGAGCACAGGTTCGGAGGGCAGCTGCATTTAAGGCTGGCAATCATTTGAGGTACTCAAAATTTAAGGCTGAATAAATCCAGAAAAACATTTCTCCTTCACCTTGAAAACCGAGATCAACAATCTACCTGGAAAGCCTGTGTTCTAACAGCTGTGATGACTGGTCATTTTCGGCCCTGGTTCTACTAGCCCTCATTGGCTGAAGTGACGCCATGTGCTAAAACACATCAATTAGGACAAATGCACTGTCAAGGAGTCAGTCGGCTAAAAATTGCCAGAAGCTGAATAATCAAACAAATATTCTATCAATTCTTTCATGGCAACTGCAAAACAATACACAAAAATAGCCTTTCCTTTTGCAGAATCTAACACTTCAGTATCTTTGCTTAATTAACATGATATTTACATAACAGTATCTAATTAATTTCCAACTAAAGGCACTGTGGGCTAATTAGAAATGCATCATCCTTTTTTAACCAGCTTGTCAATTCCACTCTATCTTCATCTGCACACTGTTTACCTTTGCGGCATCCGACTTCTCTAGGCTCACTGTTCCAAAGGTGATTTCGGACAACAGATTCAGGGGCTACAGCTGAATCTCCCCGAGATTTCATATTTTATTAAGAGATTTTTGATGAAGCTTCTCAAAAAAAAAAAAAAAACCCCATGCAATGGAGATAGTAAAATAAACTCTACACTGTCTCTTGATGTAAGCATGAATGTAAAGCTATTTAAAAAAAATACAGAATCTATATTTCTTTGGCAGTAAAATATTCCTTCTTTTAAAAGCCTTCAATGTACAGATGAAGACTTAAAATAATGGTAATAAATGAATAGCATAAACAGATCAGAACGCATAAGAAAGTAAGTCATCTCTTCAGAACAGAAATCTTATCCTCCAACCTCACCCTAAACCTGCAATTCATGAATTGTTTTAATCAGAAAGGAGGCGCCTAATCTGTCTACGTAATAGGGTTTGAAAAGCAGCATCGATTAAAAACAAGGCTACATGAAGATATAATGAGTGGAAATCAAAGGTTACAGAAAATCTTCAGCAGAGATAACAGCTCTCCCATATCTCCATATGAAACCTCTAAATTAAACCATTTACGAAGCTTGCTGCACAATCTAATTGTTAATGTCTCAAAAGTTCTAACCCTAACTCATCTTACTCCCTTTATATCTAAATTAAGGATTCATGAGAAAGTGATTTTCAAAGTGGGTTGAAGTTGCTATTGCCAGCTCTCTATTTTGTTCATAAAATGCTTCTCGACAAAATTTTATTACCATTCCAAGCCCACTCCCCTAAATATTACAGTGCTGGGCAGTGCTGCAAATATTATTGTGTGTGTGCATGAGGGTGCTTATTGCCCATTGCTCAACAGAAACAAAATGAAAAATTCTCCCTCACCACCTTCCCCAGGGAAAACCATTACAAGCTAAATGAAATCAAGAATGCTTCCCCCTTGCCCTGCACTGACAAACTCTTTTACAGCAGAGTGGACATCCCTATTAATGATCTGGGGTTTTTTTTTTCTTTTTAATGATGTGTTTTGGAAGAAATGTTTGCTCCTGAACAAGCAATGACCTAATTAGCTTCAAGGACAGGGACAAAGTTTCACTCATCTTGGTAATCTAGCACATCAGGTGTTCAAAATATATTTTTCAATAGGAAATACAGTCAGTAATATTGTAATAACTATGCACGGTGCCAGATGTGTACTAGACTTACTGGGGTGATTACTTTGTAAAGTATATAATGTCTAATTGCTGTGTTATACACATGAAACTAATATAATATTGTATGTCAATTGTTATTGAAAAATAAATTTTAAAAAAGTATCGAAAACTGGAAATTTGCTAAAAGAATAGATTTCAAGCACTACTATCTCAAAAAAGGTAACTATGTTAATTAGCTTAAGTATAGTACTTATACTACTCAAAAAAATATTTTATAGCTTCATATTCATTTTGAAATATCCCCTAATTTTTTGTGAGCAGTATATTTATATCTATATCAAAAATCAGTGTGTTGTAGACCTTAAGAATATACAATTTTTATCTAAAAGTAAATAAAAACAAAACAAAAATTTATATTTTTTGAGTATTTAATGAAAATAATCCAGGCCAAAAGCAATCACTGAACATACGTAACTATTCAGTAGGGAAGTAAAACTAGTTAAATTTGGTTGATTTTCACCATATTTACATGTTGATCTAGCACGGCAATTCTGAAGCATTTTGCATTGGAAGCTCTTTACATTTAGAAATTGCTGCGGGATCCAAGATAGCGATGGAGCAGGCAAATGTTCCAACGGCCTTCCACTAGGACCAAACTGCAGCTATCACTAAATTTAACAACAATCATCCCAAAAACCCACCTCAGGACTAAATGAAGAGAAGTCCATAACCCAGGATTCACAGAAGACACACTGGAACTGGCAGAAAGGGCTGGGACACAAAGGGCTGCCGCGGCTCCCATGAGCAGCGTCAGCTGAGGTCCCAAGGGACATCTCAGCTGCAGGGGAGGTTAGCCCTGTGAGGTGTGGGTCCTAAGCCCCAGGTTGGATGCCTCAGCCTAGACCACCAGAGACTGGAAGAGGTGCCCACAAATCATTTGGCAGTGAATAGAGGCGAGGTTTCTGTCTGTGAGAAAGAGACGGGAGTTCTCAGGCATGCACGCACCTTGTTAAAGGGCCAACACAGAAAACCTTGCTCACAGCCACTTACCCTGGGCTCTGGCGGAGGACGGGCTCAGCAGACTAGAGTTGAGAGAGGACAGTGGGAGACTGGCAGCCCCAGAGAGAGACATGGTGGAAGAAGAGCCACCAAGATCCCTGTGCTGAATCATTCTCTAATACTACAGTTGCCATCTTTCCTGGGTGGAGCAGTCCCTCCCATGAGCCATCAGCATGGTGGAAAGCCACTGCCCCACTCTCAGGACTCTCTTGCCCCAACCCATGGAGATTAAGCCCTGCTGAGAAGTCAGCAACTTTGGCCATAAAGCATGGGGCTGAATAGACTCAGGGGGTGACAGTGACTCAGCATTGAGGCCAGAGCTTTTGCCCCACATTCTTGAGAATATGACTGGTGTTTCCGCTGCACGGAAGATGCAATAGAAACTGTCTGGACTGTGGGCAGACCAAATCTCTGAGTTTCAGATACCAAACCCATTGGACTCATAGTGACTATACCCTACTGAAGTCTGTTAAAAAAATCAGGACAGACCAACACGTGGGGCCCTGGGGTGGGAACCACACCCACCACCTTCCTTGAGCCTGAATTGCCCCAGCCTCTATTGTACCAGAGCTTTTCCCAGGGGCCAAGCCCAACAAGCAGCTAGCAAACTAAGGTAGCAGGAGGCCAATCTCAAGGAGTCTTGGGTCTTTTCCTGACCTGCCCCCAGGCCCAATGCTGGTTAAAAAGGCAGCCCAGGTGTGCAGCTTGATCCTCCCTTGTGCTCCTAAGCCCAGCAGAGATAGCCACAAACTATGGATCACTTACAGCTCCAAAAAGGTTGCTGAGGGCCATTCATGGGCAGTGCCTTACACTGGTCTGCACCACGTTCCCTAAGGCCCAGACCAACACATCCACTAGCCAGCTGCAGATAATATCAGAGCAGGATGCAACTAGTATTACAAACTGCATATTCAAAGAGAGAGTTCAGCAGGCACCAAACGGAACGGAGGCGAATTCCGCTTTCTGTGGTCAGCACCTGTACGGCAGCTCGCACGCACTGGACAAGGGAGAGCCTCACTGTCAGCTGGCTCCAGTCCTGGATATCCTGCCCAGTAAGACCTGCTACCCAGAAGGGTCACAATCAGCTCCCATAGCAGGCCCTCTCAATCTGTCTCCCTAATACCAAGGGCTCCTCAGCTGTAAGGACTTCTGCAAAGGGGGCTGTCATCCCCACCCAACCTGAACCTCTAGAGGCTCAGCCATCTGGGGAGAAACAGAACTGGAGTATCCAGCAGTGGCTGACAGATTAGGCTCTGGAGGAGGGGCCGTGTTCTCCAACAGTCTTTCTACAGAAGACTCTGGGAAGACCAAGCAGCTGCAAGAGGAGGTGGAGCAGCTAAAAAGTGGAGGTAAATCTTAAGGACCTTGGGTCATTTTATGGAGCTGCTGTCGGTCCTAAGCAGGAGAAAGGTGATCCTTATACACAGGTTGGCCCCACCCATACTCAGGCACAGAAAATGCAGACACAACAGTAAGCAGAGTGGTAGTCCCAGACAGGTAGCACACAGTCGGTTATAACACATCTGACATCAACCCATACCCAATCCTCACCAAAGAGGATCCAGAACCAACACAACTGGTAGTGGGCTGCAGACCACACCAACACCAGACTCAACCAGCCACACAAGCGGCACACCCAAAGGGGAGACCAGCAAGCACCATACTCTGCTCAGAACCATTTGAGCCATGGCTGTGGGAAAGACAGAGCGAGTTTGCGGGCGGGGGTGTGGAGAAGCAGGGGGTTGCTTCTCCTGTGTGCCCTGACCGGGAATGGAACCTGGGACATCCACACACTGGGCTGACACTACCACTGAGCCAATCAGCCAGGGCCAACACTGAAATTCTAAGCCACCATCTTGGGGATCAAAACTAAGAACCCTTTTTAGGAGGTTAAATATCAAATGGGTAATAAAGTCAGGTCTATTTTTAGACACTTTTGTTTCTCTCTGTGACAAAGCACATTTAATGTGGATGTGAAATCAGGAGCTGTCACTTCCCCAGTTAGACTTCCGTTCTGACTATTCACAGGCTTAACGGTGGCCCCGCTCAGATTCCTGTATTTGCATTCACCACCAACACAAGCATGAATCCCACGCCATTCACCGAGAGACCACTCAGCATATGAAGAGCTTTTACTTTTTTCTGACACAGTTCAGTTACCAAGAGCGTTTTTCATAACCCTCGGCTGCGCCAGCAACTAACAGGCTGCACTGCCTTCAGGAAGGGAAATGACTTGTGCATCTTCAGAAGCTGCTTCAGAAAAAAGGGAAAAACATAACCATACAGCTCACAAAAAGTAGGGGACACTTCAAAGTGAGTATGAAGTGATAAAAAAAAAGCATTTGATTTTTTTTATTAAACAAGAATATGAGAAAAGCAAACATGTGAAAGAAAGTTATTTGATTAGCAAATGAGATGCAAACCTAACTTCTGTCTCATTGGTAACAATGCACCATACAAAAGGCTGAAGTACTGGAGCACCTGCACGGTCCCTGACCCCTCGTTTCTGTGAGCAGTGTATTTTGGCCACAGGCACTGCACCATGGACATCTGAACAGCTTCGTGAACACAGGCGCTCTTCTTCCCAGCCCCTGGCTCAGCCTCTCCTACGGGGAGCTGGATCGGCTGCGGTGTTTTCAGAGTGACACTGAATGGAAGGTACCTTAGTCAACCTTCTTGTTTCAGAAAACACTAGTAGCAGGTCTTACTAATAGGACCTCTTTTTGCAAGTAATAGTTGAAAATGTCACAATCTGAATTATGTAGAGAAGTGTTTATAACAATATTTTGGAGTTTTAATATGTAGTTCCTTAACAAGATAGAATTTTATTTTTTAATTAGTCTAAATAACTACCTCTAACGCACCCTAATAGATGCCCCTATTATAATTTTTTTTCAGCCAAACACTTGTCATAATAAAGCTTAGGTTTAGTTTAAAATCAGCACAGTTGTCACCCATTACCTTTGTCTACACCAAATAAAACCAGTAAGACAACTGCAAAGGGCTAAAGCTGTGTGAAGTGTGGTTGTTCACCATGACCTTTACTTTCACTGCAACCTATAGAGCATTTCATTTAATAAGAATGTTTTTTAAAAATCTGCATTTGCAAAGAGGGAGTACTGATGATGTTGCTAGTCTGAATATCAATAACTATATAATCTCATAGGTGCCCAAAGAAATCTTTACAGGAAACTAACCTTTCAGATTTGCAGATTTCAAAGGGACCCCTGAAAATGAGTGATTAAAGAGCGTCAGTCTTCTCTGTTGTAAAGGGCAATCTTGAATGGGGAAATTCAGGTGAGAAAAAAACTTTTTTTGATAGCAATTCGCCCAGTTTAAAAAAAGTCTCCCATTATTTTAAAAACTCAACAAGGTGACCGAACTTCTAAATGTGGTAGGGCAACCGCCTTTTTGAGTTGCTTCCACTTGGGATTACCAAATGGCACAGAAAATAATAAAAGAATATTAAGTAACTGTTCAAAATCAGGTTCAGGCAATGAGAAGCCTCTCTTTAATATATCAAAACACCTGAAGTAGGTTTTCAAAAGTAAGAAAAATAAGAAAACTTTTCTAAAAATTTAAATCGGTAAGCATTTACCGAGTGCTGCCTTGCCAAGCACTATGCTGGGTGCTCTGGGGCACAGCGAAGCCACATAAAGCCTTTGCTAATTTTGAATTTAGCCTGTAAACTGTTACAGAGAGATGACATTCTCATGTCAGAGGTAACCAAGACAGAATGTGATTACACGTTCCAGGTAAGAAATAAAGGGAGTCCTTGGAGGAAGAAATCAGTAAGGATAAAATGGTTTTAAGGTGGGCTTCTGAGAACATGAACAAAAATAGTAATAGCTCAGAGCTCAGCATCAGTGCTGGGAAGGATAAGCAGGTAGATACAGTGAAAGTCCAGATTATGGGGGAAGATGTCTGATACAAGATCAAGAATCTGAATGAAATACGTGATGACAAGACAAAAGAATTTCCTTTTTGGTTTAATACAGTATCGATTAAAGATTCATCTGACAAGTTAATGAAGTAGAACAGGATTAGAAGCAAGAACAATATAAAGATTATGATTGTAATTTTATAAAAACACAATGGCAGTGACAACTTCTCAGACATTTAATATTTCTCCATTGAGCTTAAGTAGAGGATCATAAACAAAGACAAATTAGAAAATATGAACAATTTCAGAATAGTTAAGATTTAGTTTGTGTATTTAGATAATACTCTAAAATTACAAGCCCCTTTAATAGAATAAATTTTAAAAATAAGAACACTATATATAATTTTATTCTAATAAATTTAGAAATCTATGAATGTTTTTATAATAATATTGATTGCCAGAATTGACTTTAAATGAGGTAAAAAATATAAATAGTCCAATATCAAATATCAGGCCAATCAATTTTATGAGTAAATTCTTCAAACTTTCAAAGAATAGATGTTACAAAATGTCAGAACATACAGGCTATGTGAGACCACAGGAAAGACGAAAAGCTTTCCACATGAACCTCATATACAAACACACACATACACAAAATTAACTCACTTATTAAAAGAGTGTAAATTTTTTTATAGCGAGAAAGAGACAGACAGGAAGGTGAAGAGGGAGAAGAGAGATGAGAGGCAGCAACTCATAGTTGCTTCACTTTAGTTGTTCATTGACTGCTTCTCATATGTGCCTTGACTGAGGTGGGGGGAGGGTCCACGCTGAGCCCGTGACCACTTGCTCAAGCCAGCAACCTGTGCCCATGCTCAATTTGGCAAGCCTGCACTCAAGCCAGCAAACCCAGGGTTTTGAACTGCGAACCTCAGCATCCTAGGTCGATGCTCTATCCACTGCACCACCACTGGTCAGGCCAAAGTTGTAAAATTTAAAGTAAAATTAGCATTTTGAATTCAGCAGTACAATGAAAGAACTAGTAGGATTTACTCAAGGAATGCAAAGACATTTTAACCTTGGAGGTCTATTAAATTAGGAGATTACATACATACACATTAAAGGAGAAATCCGTATGACCAACTCAGTAGATTCTGAAAAAGCATTTTATAAAATTCACCATTCCTTTCAGATTAAGAAAAATATTAGCAAAGTATAAATAGAAGAGCTTCCTTAACCTGATAAATGATAGCCACAAGAAACTTACTGCAGATATTTTAATTGTGAAGTCCTAGTAGAAGTAGTCTAATCAGTTAGGAATGAGGAAAAATATAAAGCTGTAAAAAAGAAATTCTAGCAAGAAATGTATAAGGCTCATATTAATGAAATGATAAATCTTGACTCAAGAATATATGAAGTTTGGGTCCTGGCCGGTTTGCTCAGTGGAAGAGCATCAGCCTGGGGTATAGATATCTGGGTTCGATTCCCAGTCAGGGCACACAGGAGAAGTGACCATCTACTTCTCCACCCCTCCCCCTTCTGTCTCTTCCCCTTCCACAGCCATAGCTCAACTGGTTCAAGCGAGCGTATGGGCCCCAGGCTCAGTGGCTGATATTTTTAGCGCTTCAGGTGCTAAAAATAGCTGAGTTATGAGCAAGGCCCCAGATGGGCAGAGCACTGGCCCCAGATGGGGGTTGCCAGGTGGATCCCGGTCAAGGGTGCACATGGGAATCTGTCTATCTCCCTTCCTCTCACTTGGAAAAGAAGAAGAAAAAAGAAAATATGAAGTTTGAATAAAGGAAGACAAATGATGTGACTATATGAAAAAACTTAATAATGTATTAAAATGTCCAAATTATTCCCCAAACTATACATATTTAATGTAATCCCATTTAAAACCACACTGTAATTTTTAATACTTTCACAAGCTGACTAAAAAAAAAAAAAATACAAAAGAACAAACCAACAAAAATTTTAAATAATAAACTAAGGGGGACTAGCTCTATCAGATATAAACTGTATTTTAATCTCAGGAATAGGCAAGTAGACCAACAGAACAAAATAAAAGTGCCTAAAAACAGATCTATGTTTCTATAATAATAATGACATTTAAAATCAGGCCTATTTAATAAATGATTTTGAGATAACTGGCTATTCATTTGGAAAAATAAAAGGTAAATCCTTATACTTTATATGATATACAAAATAAATTGCAGATGGATTCAAAAGCTAAATAAATTAAAAGACAAACTATAAAAAGTATTAAAATATATACAGAAAAAACACTTTTATAATTCTGCAATGGAGAGTACTTTCTAAGAAAGACACAAACCTAGAAGACAAAAGACTAACAGATTTGAATTTTTAAATTTGCATATTTTCTAATGGAATCCAAGGCACCCAAATCAAAAATAAAAGCCAAGTGACATACCAGAAGGAAATATCTGTAAGATATATAACAAAGATTTATTATCCAGAATATGAGTTCCCACAAATCAGTAAGAAAAAGATGGATAATAAATAAGCAAAGAATGTGGGTAGGCAAATCACTGGAGACATAAATAACTAATAAACATATGAAAGAATGCTCAATTTCACTATCAGGAGATGTCAGGAGAATGCAAATTAAAATGAGCCATTCTTTTGCTGTTGCAAAAAATAAAAATAAAAGAAACACCTAGCATTGGTAAAAAGTATGGGAAATACTCTCAAACACTATTCTTAGGAGTATAAAGTGGCAATATAATTTTGGAAATTTGCCATGCATATCAAGTTTAAAATAAACATATTTTCTCTGACTTGTTAGGTCCTCGTCCATCTACCATTAGTCATTTACATCAAATTTTACTTCACATGGTTTATAGTAGTGAAATATTAGAAACAGCTCAAGAGAAAATAGTAAGTATATGGAATACTACAGAGCAGTTGAAAAAGAATTAAGCAGATCTCTCTTGGTGCTGACCTGGAAAAATCTCTAAAATATAGTTAAATTAAAATTTAAAAAAATAAAAGAATACATAAAGCAAGCTAAAAACAGTATGTACAGATAGTATACTCTCATTTGTATAAAAATAAAGGAAACCTTAAAAGTATGTAAACATGTATACAACTGCATAGCAAAGAATATACAACCCAAAAAGAATAAACAGTGATTACCTCTAGAAAGAGCAGAAATTTGGTGGGGGTGAAGTGGATTAAAAGAGTATTTTCCCCTTCTATTCCACATAAACCTGTATGTCTTTAACTTTACTTGTATTCTTAAAAATAGGATTAAAACTAAGGGGGAAAAAAACAGCAAATGAATTATTTAAAAATCACAGTGTTGCTTTAATTTGGCCTTCATTTCAACTACAAGGTGAAGGTCAGATGACACTCTAAGTGCCTGAATAGTTCTGACACAGCTAACATTATGGAATAGAAATAATTTCCTTAAGAAAACACTGCTAAATTGCTCAAGTCCTCCTGCATTTTGATAGGGATTAATTGAATGATCCCATACATTGATTCCTGGTGAATTACAGCCATTCAATTCAATTCAGCATATAACTGTACATTATTATACTGTACAGCCAAGTATCAATCTTTTTAGAACACAGCCTGCTTTACAGAATCAACCCCAGGATAAATAAATTCACTGAGGAAAAAAAAGAAAACCTCTAAATTAAAATCAAGAGACATTTAAAGTTCGGGCATTTTTCATTACGGGAAAGAATCTTCCACTTTGTGACTATTATATATCAGAAAAGCTCCATCTGTTGTATAATTATCTCTGATAAACAGCCTGATGTGTTGAGTTTCATTAGAGAAAAAGGAAGAGAAAGAAAGACACATACAGAGAGAATTGTAAATAAATCTCCCCACATTTCACACAAAACCAGCCCAGCAGGTAGTCATAAAATATTTTTAATAAGCTAGTATTTTCTAAGCGCTCTACTAGAATAAGCCAGCCTATTTTGCCCAATATCTGGTCTTCTGAAGTAGGCATATTCCAAAAAAGGGAAAAAGAGTTTAATTTAGTAATTATTAGAAATTAAGTTGATAAAAACAAAAAGTCACTTGGAGGCAGTGATAATTTTCCAGGAGATAGATAAGGGCTTGTCAGACAGGAATGAAAACTGGCAGCCAATGAAGTCCAATGCACGTTCAAAAACCCAAGGGCAGTCTAGGAAGGAAATCTGTTAAAATGCACCCCCATTTTATTCTATCTTTTAAATGCCTGGGGGAGCTAGAGAGTATCCCCAGGAACCAGTTTCTAAGGAAACAATGGCAATCTCTTTGTTCAACCAACTTAATTTAACCACAGATAAAGAATGTTCTCAAATTTCTATTTTAGACTTCACTGTCATTATATTAAAGGAAAATCCAGCCAGCACTTGGAAATTAAACTTAAATCATTAAAAACCTTCACTAGCCTGACTTGTGATGGCGCAGTGGATAAAGCGTCAACCTGGAAATGCTGAGGTTGCCGGTTCAAAACCCTGGGCTTGCCTGGTCAAGGCACATATGGGAGTTGATGCTACCTGCTCCTCCCCCTTCCTCTCTCTCTTTCTCTCTCTTTCTTCCCTCTCTATAATGAATAAATAAAATCTTTAAAAAAAATCTACTTAAAAAAAATAAAAATAAAAACCTTCACTAGCCTGACTAGGAGGTGGCTCAGTGGATAGAGCGTTGGACTGGGATGCGGAGGACCCAGGTTCGAGACCCCAAGGTCACCAGCTTGAGCGCGGGCTCATCTGGTTTGAGCAAAACTCACCAGCTTGGACCCAAGGTCACTGGCTTGAGCAAGGGGTTACTCGGTCTGCTGAAGGTCCACGGTCAAGGCACATATGAGAAAGCAATCAATGAACAACTAAGGTGTCGCAATGAAAAATTGATGATTAATGCTTCTCATCTCTCTCCATTCCTGTCTGTCCCTATCTATCCCTCTCTCTGTTTCTGTAAAAAAAAAAAACACAACAACAACAAAACCTTCACTAAGTTTTGCTTAGTATGGTTCTCACTTTTTCTGTATATTTTCGTTTTCTACAACAAAAGCATCTCCTGGGTATATGCTGCGTAAATGAACAGGACAAAACGCAAGCATTACAGCTAAAAACGGCCCTGAGCTGAGTTCTAGCTCTGTCATGTGACACCAGGCAGGTAGGTCACCATGCCAGCCTTTTACTCATCTGTAGAACAGAAAGGAGATTATCTGCCTTGCCAATGTTGCACACTGTCAGGATGATCCCCCCAAAATGATGTTTGTCAAGTGCTTTGCAGAATAGGCTGGCAAACATCTGTACAGGACCACTGGGTCTCTGTATCAGCTACCCTATCTGCTGCTGTAGAGCAGAAGCAGCCACAGAAAATACACAGATGAATGAACAGGGCTGTGTTTCAATAAAAATTTATTTTAAAAAAGTCACAAAATTATTTTGTTTTTTCAATCATTTAAAATTATTCTTAGCTTGTAGGCTGTACAAAAACGGGTGCTGGACTGAATTTGGCCCTTGGGCGGTAGTGTGCCAACCCCTCGTATAAAGGGTAGTTTTATGGATGTGCTAGTTGCTGTTTAGTTCTTAGTATGTGCCTCTGCAGAGCTTAGCAGAGTGTCTGTATGAGTGGGCCTTCTCTAACTGCTAGATCAGAATGTCAGAATACTTGAAAACAATTCCTTGCCATTCATTCCTCTTCCCTAGGAACACAGGTATCAGTTATCTTCCTCTCCTGCTGAGAAAGAAACAGACAACCTCAATTTCCATGCAATATATAGTGGGACTGAGGGTTGGGGAGAGCTGTACATCATAAGGCTAGGTAGGCATGCATATCAGAAGGCTCCCCAAAAAGGCAGTAGAACTGCCTAGGCCTTTAAGAGCATGACAACAGGAAAGTTCATTTAAAGGAGAGATAAAGAAAGGGGTGTTTTATTTATTTATTTATTACCATTTTTAAGTCAAATCTGGTAAGGCTCTGATTTTAGGTAACCAGTCCTCTGTCCATCATTTAAAAATAATAAGGCCCTGGCCAGTTTGCTCAGTGGATAGAGCATTGGCCTGGCCTATGGTCACCTTGGGTTCAATTCCCGGTCAGGGCACCCAAGAGAAGTGAACATCTGCTTCTCTCCCCCTCCCTCATCTTTCCTTCTTCCCCTCTGACAGACAGTAGCTGGACAGGTTCAAGCATCACCTTGGACGCTGAGGATAACTAGTCATTCTGGGCGTGTCAATCTCAAGTGCTAAAAATAGCTTGGTTGATTCAAGCATCAGACTGGGTGCTGGGTAGATCCCAGTGGGAGTCTGTCTCACTATCTTCCCTCCTCTCACTAAAACAAAAACAACAACAAGACAACTCACTCCAGTATTCTATGATATTATCTCTATGAAAAACCTAAAAATTGTGACAACAGGAAATAGGTAGTAGCAAAAGCAGCAAGAAATGTTACTTTGTTATTTTTAAGTGCCTGAGTAATAACCTCTTCCCTCTACTTTTCATTTGCATGCAACACCCTTTCTACTATAAATCAATAGAGACAGTCAGACAGCTAGGTGTGGTGCCAGAGAGCAGGGCTGCTCTGTGATCTTGGTCAAGATAATGAATCATTCTGTGCCTCCATTTCCACATCTGTGAAACAGATATGGTAACAGTACTCATCTTACAGGGTAATTATGAAGATAAAGTAGACTAATACAGATGAAGTACTTGAAACAATCCTTGATGAGAACTCCACTGTTAGCTGTTACTATTATTCAGCATGTAAATGCTGTGACAGTACCTTTGATCACTATTTGAATTTTGTTTACACTTCTTTAAAAATGTTTGCAATGGCTAACACTACATGGACTCTTCTGCAGACACACACGATGGGAGAGGAAGAGATGTATGTGTGTTCAGACAAAGAAATATCACTTGGATATCCGCTTTATTTTATCTTGTCAGGTGTTTTAATTCTTTTGGATAAAAATCTGTATTTTACATACTTTTGTCAATAGTTCTTACTCTGGCTGCAGTCTTTTCAAAACAGCATTAATGTACTGACTCTTACAACCTTTCTGCTCGTATATTCATTTAACAGTGAGAAGTAGAAAGCAGATGTAAGCAATATTCATTCTCTTGATTATCAGGAAAAAAGTAAAACCTTTCAACAGCCCCAAAGACTCAGCACTTTCAGTTCAAAACAATAACAATGGATCTATAACTACTGTGCAGTTTAAAAATTATGGATTGGTAATCCCAAACCCATTTCCTGGCAACTCCCACACCCTACTTCTCCAAATCCCTCTAGGAGAAGATACAGAAAGATAACACAACAACCCCCCCCCCCCCCGCCCCCTGCTGCTTCTTCCTCCATCTTTCTCCTAGGTAGGTCACAGCTGAAGAGATAAGCAGTGTCAATGGACCCGCTGTCTCATCTCTCCTAAGTCTTCAATACTACTTGGCAATCACTTTGACTTCTAATGCGCACACCCTGACAGCTTTGACAGCTTTAACAAACCTTCCTTACCTCCCTCATCTCTCTATCCCCCCCATCTACAAACCAGGCACACACCTCCTTACTCCAGTGTAGTCTTCAGCCTAGCTGAGGTTGCAAAACCCATATGAGAGAGTTTTTGCAAATGACAAACCACTGCTCCTGCTGCCTCCCTTTTACCCCCAGATTCTTAGTACCTGTTTGGGAGAGCAAGCCGGAATCTCGGGGAGAGGTGTAGACAGCTGGACAGGTGACTGCTATGTGGGTAGAGGAGACCTGATCTTACCCATTTCGGTACCCAGCACTTAACCTGGTGCCCAACATATAGCACGCGCCCAGCAAAGTCAGCTAAATGAATATATAAAATGTATTTTATAAAAAGTATATATATGTAAAATGGCACTAGTATATTTTGGTAATCAATCTCATGACCACCAAGTTCAAACATCTCCTGTCAGTTTGTAGTCCACAGAATTTTCACAACATTGTAGCGATGTGCTTGAGTGGCTGAAAGCACAGGCTCTGGAGCCAGATTGCTGGGTTGGCACGTGGACCATCCTGCACAGCAGGGGCTCTGTAACTCTGGGCAGAAGCTACTGAACCTCAGTGTGCTTCAGCTTCCTCTCCGGTAAAAACGGAGAGAGTAAGAGCGCCCACCTCATAGGGGACTGTGAGAATGAAATGTCAGTGCACGCGGAGAGCTTAGAAGAGTGCGCAGAGTGGAGCCAACACTTCACAAACGTGCCCCAATGTTTCCATCTGCAGCCCGGTGCCTGGATTTGGATCCTGTTTCTGGTGCATCCTAGTTCACTACCACAGGCTGATTACTTGATCTCTTTGTGCCTGTTTCCTTATTTATAGAATGGGAATGATGTTAATATCTACCTCACTGCTTGTCATGATGAATAAGAGAGAAAATATGCAAAACATATACTATTGATACAATGCCTTGCACATAAAGCACTCAGTAAGTGGTGGTAGTTACTGTTATCTCCGTCGCGCACGCATTGTTGGCTGCTGACGCGGTTTACTGGGGCTTGACCCTGGGGTGTGCGTGCCTGGGCCCATCAGGTTAAGTTCCATCCGATGAGACCCTCACCACCTGCAACCTTTCTCACAGACAAGTTCTTAACCTAATGGCCAGAGCAAGCTTCGAAAAATTTTTCTCAAGTTTGGATATAAATGAATGGTGTGTATTTTTCTGAGACAATAGGCCATAGCTTTCATAAGCTCCTCAATAAGTACATCACCCCGAATAGATTTTTAAAAAACAAAACAAAACCTGCCTTAATGTTGCCACTACCATCTTCATTTTTTCTTCTCCTCTTAAATGACTTCTACACCTTTACCTGGGTTTCTAGTCAGAAAGTTATAGTGTTTTAAAAAGTCTCTCTCTGCAACGTTATTCCCGTATAATCCTTCCTATTTTCAATACTGCCAGGTTATTTCAATAACTTCAGGTTATTTCTCCAGAAGAACTATAATATTACTTTCCTTGCTCAAAAACATAAGTACTATCTAACATCCAAATATCCTAGCTGAGCATTCAAACCTCTACAACCTGGTCACAGTCTCCCTTGCCAGCCTTGTCCCCCATAAATGGCCCTAACAGAGTCACACGCCATTGCAGAACTCCATGCAGCTTTCCTCCATGTCACTCTACTCTGTCTAGAATGTTTTCAACATCACTTTCTCCAGTAAATCAATACTCTTCATTAACGGTTACTGTCTTTAATAACAAATATATTTAGCTCTCCCCGCTAAACAGTAAATTCTTTGAGGACAGGGACTATGGCCTTCTTTACTTTTACATTCTGTTTTACCTAGTACCATGCTTTATGATAAAGTTTAGATGAATATTCATTCTCTGGCCATCTTTTCAAAGTTAATAGAACATTCCAAGGATTTCTAGATAGTCATTAAATCTGAAAAATAAATTTCAACCTGTTAACTGAATTTTAAAAAGGCAAAAACTGCTATGTCATAACATTGCTAACTTTCAACACTCGCAGTGATGGTTGTGCCCTAAAGGGAATGGCTATCGTGTTATAGAGACTAAGTGGGCAATAGATTTCCAAATCACATCTGCGGTAATGGTAAATCCTGAGGATTTACAGAAGAGCAATGGAAACCATCTTCTCTTTCCTTCGAATACCTATGTTTTCTGAACTACATAGTGTTTATTATCTCAGCTGATGGTCTAGAAACATTCAAGGCCCAGTTAGTAACAGAAGCAAGGTTTCAATCCAAGGTTCCTGAATCTGAGGCAAGTTCCCTAGACGAGTGTTTCTCAACACTGGCTGCACTTTAGAATGCTCTTCAGAGTTAAAAAGAACAGATTCCTGGGCCTTCATCCAGGCCAATTAAATTAGACTTAGGGAATGTTGCTGAAGATTAAAATTCTTTTTAAAAGAAATGTACTGATTGATTGATTTTAGAGAGAGAGAAGGAGGGGGAGAGGGAGAGGAGGAAAAGGGGAGAGGGGGAGAGAGAGAAGTACTCATTTATTGTTCCCTTTAGTCGTCCATTCATTGGTTGCTTCCTTTATGTGTCCTGACTGGGGATCGAATCCGCAACCTTGGTGTTTTGGGATGACACCCTAAGCAACTGAACTAACTGGCCAGGGCCAGATTAAAATTGTTTTAAAAAATCCCCAGTGAATTCTAATTTGCAGCCTGGGCTGAGAACCACTGCCCTAGACTGGTTCAAAACCTTGGTATCTTGACAGTTAACATAAAGGCTATCTTATAAGATCAACTTAAGCTCTAGGGCAGTGGTCCCCAACCTTTTCTGGGCCACGGACTGGTTTAATGTCAGAAAATATTTTCATGGACCGGCCTTTAGGGTGGGACGGATAAATGTATCACATGACAGAGACAAGCATCAAGAGTGAGTCTTAGACGGATGTAACAGAGGGAATCTGGTCATTTTTAAAAAATAAAACATCGTTCAGACTTAAATATAAATAAAACAGAAATAATGTAAGTTATTTATTCTTTCTCTGCAGACCGGTACCAAATGGCCCGCGGCCTGGGGGTTGGGGACCACTGCACTATGGAATGGATTAAACTTATCTCTAACTTGCTGACTTGGGTCTATACATTAACACTTAATACTGAATTTAAAAAGCTGTTTTTTTTCTGGGATGAGGCATTCCAAAGAAACTCATGACAGAATTCTTGGGCAGCTTTCTCTTCTCTACCACTTCACGGATCTGGGCACTTACACTCCTCTTTACTTGGTGAAGTTACATTCAGTTCTGTCGGAAGCGGCTGCTGGCTGGGACTAAGAGTTGGCGTGGTTATCGAGGTATTGGTGTTGTCACTGGTGGTCTCTTCAGAAAACAAATCTGATTGGCTGTTACTTGTACTTGGAGCGGAATCATCATCTGGTTGTTTCTTTTGAAAATCTGAAGAGAAAAAATTAAGAAAACCAGCTTAATGAAAGAGTTCATAATCTCCTTGGGTATTAGGAAATAAGGAAAGTTAGTAGAAAAAAGAAATGTACTAGAAGCAATACTAAAGACTAATTTCAGTGATTAAACAATGGAAGTCAGATACTGATCAAAAACAAATAAAACTGGTTGAGGGTAACCAGAGAGAATGCTTTCCAAGGTCTGCGTGTTATTTAAACTTTATTTATTTATTTATATTTTACAGAGACAGTGAGTCAGAGAGAGGGATAGACAGGGACAGACAGGAATGGAGGGAGATGAGAAGCATCAATTATTCGTTTTTTGTTGCGTGTTGCAACATCTTAGTTGTTCATTGATTGCTTTCTCATATGTGCCTTGACCGCGGGCCTTCAGCAGACCAAGTAACCTCTTGCTGGAGCCAGTGACCTTGGGTTCAAGCTGGTGGGCTTTTGCTCAAACCAGATGATCCCGCGCTCAAGCTGGCGACCTCGGGGTCTTGAACCTGGGTCCTCTGCATCCCAGTCCAACGCTCTATCCACTGCGCCACCGCCTGGTCAGGCTGGTCTGCGTGTTATTTAGAAGAATGGTAGAACGCTGACCTTCATGTAAGATTTGGTAAAGCAAAATGAATGTTCAAGTATTGGGGATAATCAACAGAAAAAAAAAAGAAACCCAGAAAAGTTGCTCAAACAAGACAAATAAAATGAGAAAAAACTGCAGAACAAAGCTAGGTAAATAAAAAACATAATAAAATGGTAGAAATAAGTACAGATATACCAGTAATGGTAATAAATGTAAACAGGATTAACTTAGTTAAAATACAGAAAGTTCAGACTGAATAAACAAAGTCTCACCCCTTGTAGTTTTTAAGAGACATACTAATAAAAAGAATAATATAGAAAATTTTAAGTATATGAAAATATACCAGCAAACACACAATTAAAAAACCGGTAATAGCCAGTATTGTTAGAAAATGTAGACTTTAAGGCAAAAAAGCATTATCAGAGGTAAAGAAAATCATTATATAACAATAAAAAAATTTTTTTTACAGGAAGATAAAACAATTCTGAACCTGGATGTCCCTAAAACAAGCCTCAAAAGTAAGAATGATTCTATTTCTGAGAAGGCAACAAATTTACTAACACAACAGGAAGATTTTAATATACCTGTCACAGACAAAATAACTAGTAAAATTAGTTAACATTAATAAGCATATACAGGTTAGGACACAAATAAGCTGTGTGGAAAATAATACAAGAATAAACTGTTTCATGTACTCACAATTATAAACCTACCTTTGCCCCACCCTGTATAGACTCATGTGTCCAACAATTATATAATAAATTGTTTTCAAATGCATGCAGAATATTTATAAAAACTAACTAAAACCCGGCTAAACCCTGACAACACACATTAGGCCATGAACAAAAGTCTAAACAGATGCCAACGAGCACAATACAGACATGACCAGCTAGCTAATCAGAGAACAAGTTAAAAATTCATAACACAATTCTATATAGTTGGAAATTTTAAAAACCCACTTTAAATTCATGGGTAAATGAAGAAATTAGAAAATACTTATGGTTAAATGATAATAAAATCACTATTTCTCAATATCCAGTGAAGATAAAGATGCACATAGATTACCTACACCAGCCATTTCATTCCTAGGTCCAGGCCTCAGAGAAAACAACACTCACACACATCTTCATTATATATTATCCATAAGAGTGAAATCAGATACAACCTAAAGGTCCATATATGGTAATACAGTCAAATAATGGAATAATATACATAGTGAGAACAAGTAACTATTGCCAAATACATCAACATGAATCTCAAAATTGTAACATTGATAAAACGCAAGTCACTAAATAACACAGACTGTATTTATATACAACCTTAAAAACAGGTAAAACTCAACATACTGTTTAGGAATGTATAAGTAAACCATTAAATATTTAACAAAATTCAGGACAGTGGTTACCTCTTAGTTTGAGGAAGGGAGATGGTGAAGATGAGAGGTACACAGAAATATTAAAAATTATAGGTAATGTCCAATGAGAGAGTGGATTAAAATGGTATATTCAAGCATATAAAGAATGCTCTATAGCAGTTAAAATGAGTGAATAAAGCTATAAATGTAACAGAAAATTCTCAAAAACAATGCAGAGAGAAAAGGACATCAGTGAAAATGATATCACAGAGTTTCTCAACTCCCACAGCGAAGAACTAACCAGTGAAGACCTTATGGAACTAGAGCAGCAGATGACAGCATTTAGGGAAGAAAATAGGAACACAGAAACTCTAGAACTGAAAAGTTTTCAACTAGAGAGGCAGCTGATGCTTTTCATCTCACTGAAGCAGGAATGGCAAAGTTAGAGGAGCCAGATCCTGACACAGAGAGGTTCACCTAAGTTTACCGCACAGTTACCGAAGGCCTGAGATGCCACAGGGCCATTTATGAGGAGAAAAGAAAAGCTCTCTGTACAAGCCTCTCTGACTGTCTACTTCAGGAAACTGACTCCAGCAGCAGAATCAAACCCTGACTCTAACAAGTCCCATCTTCTCCAACAAGTCCATCATCTTCTGCATCATCTGAGATGGTTTAAGGCTGTATTTGAAAAGGTTGAAGTGTCTATATGCACAGAAAGGTAAAAATAAATACTATGTTAAGACAAACATCTAAGTTGCTTTTAATAGGTAAATGTACCTGTTCCAATTTACATACAAATCCAACTATAGAACAAACCTACAGAAGCTATCTTGTTTGTAACCCAGGAACTGACTGTATACAGTATAAGTGAAGTTTATATAACAAATTTAAATATGTAAAAAATACCATATATTGTTTATGGATATATAATTACATTAATAAAAACCTGCATGGAAATGATACACCAAATTCAAGACAGTATTTATTGGGGGGGGGGGGAGGAAGAAGGGTCTTCAAACCTATCTGTAATATTTTATTTCTTAAGGCTGGAGGTGGCTTAAAGTTATTATGTATATTATCTTTATGTTTCATTTAAAAAATCTAATGTCAGTCCATGAAGTGCAGATTATGCTTCTATATCAATTCAGGGAAGGATCCTGACAACTCCACACTGCTTTATCTTCTGAACCACAGAGAAGCTGCTGCTATTGTTTTGACATATTCTGAGCACTGGAATAGCTAGCATTTAGGTTACATTTACCATGTGGCTAGGCACGACACTAAATATTTTAGGTGTATAACTCATTTACTTTAATCCTAGAGACAACCCTAACAAGGGAGGTATAATTAACACCACTTTATTGATGAAGAAAGTGCAACTCAGGAAGTTTAGGTAATTGGTTCCAACTTAACAGTTAGTAAGCAGCAGGATCAAGATTTAAATTCAGGTCCATCCGACACCAAAACCCACAGTCTTTAATCATAACCATAGGATGCAGGGATGGTAAACACTAGAGTGGCCAAGGAAAAGGCCTGCATGTCAAGCCTCCACCCATGTACAGCAGCAAAGATGAATCTAATAGAAGAATCACTACCTACTGTGCCAATCGGTGATCGCAAGCTTCTTTTCTGTGTATTTATTTTTCTTAGCCACTTTCTTATTCTTCAGTGTTTTGACATTTTAAGTGGTTATTATCTCAGTGTTATTTGTACAGCACCTTCAGAGAAAAAGGTACCATCTAAATGGAATAAAAATACTGCAGTATAATGGTGCTTCTTTTATTATGTCGTGTCATCTCATTAGTTCTCCTGTGTCAATTATCATTGTATCTCTCCTATAATTATCTCTCTAACATTTAATTGGAAATATTATAAGGCCCTAGATGAACTGAAACCGAATTATTGTACCAGCGAGCACAATCCTGAGTCCTTGTGACAGACAGTACACACACACACACACACACACTCTCTCTCTCTCTCTCATGTACAATAACCCTTTGAGAGTAAACATTTTTGTTTAAAGACATTGTTACCATGTCCCACCCACACAATCTCCAGTCTGCTGGCCACACTCCTTGATGTTCAAGTACTTTAAAAGTTTTCTTGTAAATCTGCAGTTGAGACAATGTACCTTCTCTTTCAATCCATCCTCCCACTTTTCTGCACTGCCGCAGGGCAATGGTCTAAAATGTCATCAAACTAAAAGTATTCATTGCAAACCAAACTGGCTGCACACAGAACTACATAGTAGAAGCTTTATATATTCTATGCTTCAATTCAATAAAGAACTTAAGAATCACAGAATTTTACAACCAGAACTTTCAAGATCCAGCTCAGACCTCTCGATGTAGAGCAAGAGAAAGCAAGAGCCAAGAAAGTTAATGCCAACTCACCAGAAATTCACAGAGTTAATCCGAGTTTTCTAACTCTTAGGCCTAAATTAACAGTTTGTACAATAGAGCTTTAGAGTTGAATTTGAATTCAAATCCCAATTTCACTATTTACTGTGCATATGTCTAAAAGCAAACTGTCTAATTTGGGGGGAGAGTCCTTATACATAAAATGAAGAAAGAAGGTTCTTCCTAATTCTCAGAATGTGAATTAAATAAGATAATGTACTTATATAACATATCTAGCACATGGGTACTCAATAAATGACAGTCGTTAAAAATAAAGGGTATTTTCCACCTAGTTTAAAGAAAGGGCATGAGTTCTCTCTTCCATTTAGCCCCAATGTTTACATCATAGTTCTTACTCTTTTTCCTTTCTTTCTGTTAGATCAGTCAGCACCTAACTTCTGACTACTGACAAAAACAAAATAAAACTCCCAGAAGTCCAGAGTAGCTGGTTTATATCATGTAAAAAAGGTCAACAACAGTCAAACAGGCTGCGTCTCATCACTCCCCTCTGGAACGCAGGGTGGGAAAGGTCCAGCAGGGGCTGCTTCATTAGACCCAGACACAGTGAAGACTGTTCACTTCTCTAAATCTAAGAAAAAAAATTGGAATAATTATCTATTTTTGTAAATTGGTAAGAGTAAAAGGTATATCCAAAGATGTAAACTTGATTTTGAATAAAGCTGCCAGGCTGAGACAGGTTTGTGTGGATAAAGCTTTTCCAGATTAAACTGTTATTTGTAAAAGCTGAATAAAAACCTTTAAACTTTAATGGGATTGCTGTCCAAAAGAAGCCAAGATCTTGGCAGCGTACATTATCCAACTAAGAGGAAAAATAATTTCTCATCAAAGGCACTCCTGGAACGTGAAGTGTCCAGAAATGGGTACACAAGATAGAGAAACGGACCTATTGGTACCAGCTAAGCCAAAGTGGCCAGTTTTCTTCATGTTTAGAGCGATGTTCCTCTTAGGTCCATCTTCTTAACAGAGTACACCTCGAAAGACAGGCTGAGGAAGCACCTCACCCTGCCCTGCTGGTGAGCCGTTCTCTGGCGGTCTCACAGGGACTGTGCCTTAGCTAGCCATCACTCAGAACTTGCCTTTCATATGGGTGTGTCTGTTCACCTCTCAGACATCCTACACAGACCTGGCAAGATGCTTATTAGCTCGCTTAAATTCCTGCCCCACTTCCAGATTATAACAGTAACTATTATCTTTTTTAATGATGCCTTCAAGGCAAAGAATACACAAAAGTGATTTGGAAGAGATTTCACTCAACTTCCTTTCTTTGACAATAAATGGTCTTTTTTTTTAAAAAAAATTCTCTTCAGTAAGCTAGTTTTTGCTCTTAGCAATACCTATACGAATATTTTTTTCTTTGTCACATATAAATTTTTGTGATCACTGGTGAGTACACGGAATGTCCATTTATAACCAATTCACTACTGTTACACATTTGCAGTTACCAATTTTTCACTATTATAAGTAAGATTTCATTGAATTTTGCTTAGGTTATATTGCTAGAAGAATACTGCTCACAAAGATTAGGAGATATTTCAAAATAAATATTAAGCTATAAAATATCCCCTAATTTTTGTGAGCAGAATACATCAATTGGGTAAGGGAAGATGTACAATTTTTAAAGCTTTTGGTACACAATGTCAAATTATCTTGACGCAAACCCTGTGATTCCCCACAGCACAAGACTTACTATGGTGCATAAGAATCCTCTATCTGTCAGTTTCCCACATTAAACAGACCCAGGACAAAAACAGTACTCAACAAATGCTATCTGAATTTGAGTGGCAACATGTGGTCTAGAGAAAACCTATCACTGGATTACATTTAAAATTATAAAGTATTTTTAAACCTTTCACAAACTATTTTGTATGCCTTGAAGGGCACTCCTAGCATCACCTGGGTTAGCATTTCCTAAAGATAAAGTGCTCAGTACCTGTGAATTTCTATTTTTATAATCAATAAGTAAAGATGAGAACTTCAACTGCACTTGTTCTAACTCACTCATTAAGCCTACTTGGCCACTAATAACAGCTTCTATATCATTATTATAGCCACTAAAGCTGGGCATAAAGAAAATCAAATTGAAAGTGAGAGAGGAACTAAGAGTTAAGTGCCTACAATGAGCAAGGCCAGAGGCTGTACGTTCATTTTCTCATTTACTCCTCAACATAAACTGGGCAGTAGAGGTTACCCACATTTCAGCAGAGGACAGCAGAGCACGGCAAGCTTGGGGAGACCTACCTCCTCCTCACGAGTGCTGGGGATGCGGTTTGAGACCTGCTGTATTCCCCCATGTGTAAGACGCAACCTTTTCCGAAAAATTTGGGATCTAAAAACTGGATGCATCTTATACAAGTGGTTGTAAATTTTTTTACTTGAATTTCCTGCTTTCTCACGCTTGTTGTCTTTGTGCTAATTGTTTTGCACTTGTTACCTGTATACAGTATTACAGGAGGTTACATTTTGCCATATTATGCCTAGAAATGGCTCAGAAAAGATTTTTGTACAGGGCTGAATTAAAGTAAAAAGTGATCCAGTTTGCAAAAGTGAATGGAAATCATGCTGCTGAACATAAGTTTGATCCTCCTCCAACTGAGAAATCAACCCGAGACTGGCTACTGGAAGAAACCCTACTGAAAACACCACGGCAGAAGGCCATGAGAGGCAAGCCAGCAAAATGGCCTGCCTTAGAGAGGGAATTGAAGATATGGGTTGAAGAACAAAGGGCAATTGGAATTCCTGTGTCCACAAAGATGGTTCAGCATGAGGCAAGAAGAACTGCTGATGAAAAGAAGTTATTGATTTCAAAGGAGGACACACAACTGGGCTTTAGGTTCATGAAACAGAATGGACTAAGCATGCGTACATGCACCAGACTTGCCCAAAAGATGCCTGAAAGCTATGAGCAGAAGGTCCTTGAATTTTATCATTTTGTCATTTAATGTCAGAAGACATGGCAGTTTGAGTTGGGACAGATTGCAAACATGGACAAAGTACCTCTTCAATTTGATGTCTCAAGTAACAACTGTTGATAAGAAGTAGGTGAAAACTGTAACTGTGAAGACAAGTGGACATGAAAAGAGCCATTATATAGTTGTTCTGTGCTGACAGAACAAAGCTGCCTCCTATGCTGATTTTCAAATGCAAAACAATGCCAAAAGAAGACATTCCTCATGGAGTGATTGTCAACATTCATGGCAAGAGTCAGATGATCAGAATGGGATGAAGATCTGGTTTGAGAAAGTCTGGAGAAGGAGACCAGGTGGACTCTCATGCAAACCTGCCCTATTGGTGCTTGATCAGTTCAAGGCACACATAATAAAAAACACAAAGAAGATTGCTGCAGAGCAAAGAACAAAACTTGCCATCATACCTGGAGGCTTGACATCCCAGCTCCAACCACTTGATGTCAACATTAACAAACCCTTCAAAGCTGCCATGAGAGATGAATGGAACCAATGGATGAAGTCTTCTGGGGACAATTTGACATCAGGAAGAATGAAGAAACCAACTATAGGAGAAGTTTGTACCTGGGAGAAAAGATCCTGGGATAATGTCAAGATTGAGATTGTTGTCAAGTCATTTAAGAAGTGTGGCATTTCAAATGCCATAGATGGAACTGAAGATGAGCCAATATATGAAGATAGTGATTCATCATCAGACACAGATGAGGACAAGCTAATGGATGTGAGTTTTGACAGTTGATGAGGAGTTGTATGAATTTTATGATGAATAAAATTTGAGTTCAATAACTTTATGTAATATATTTTCAAATTTTGGGCCCCAAAATTACTGAAAGGTGCGTCTTACATATGGGGAAATACAGCAGGTTTATGTGACTGTAATGTCCATACTCTTCCCACTATAGCATGCGTCACTGAAGCCACCACTGCCTGGCTTGCCAAAAGGCAATAGCTGGAAGTCTGCAGAAATTAGTTTTCTACTTCCCACACTCCCAGTCTCCAAACCCCACCTGATTCTATACCACGGATTACAACTCATGTCCTCACTAAAAGCACTAACTTGGTGTCTGACATCATAAAATGCTTCATGTTTCAAGTACCCAATTAAAGTAAAAGGGAGGCCCTGGCCGGTTGGCTCAGTGGTAAAGCGTTGGCCTGGCGTGCGGAAGTCCCGGGTTCGATTCCCAGCCGGGGCACACAGGAGAGGCGCCCATCTGCTTCTCCACCCCTCCCCCTCTCCTTCCTCTTTGTCTCTCTCTTCCCCTCCCGTAGCCGAGGCTCCATTGGAGCAAAGATGGCCCAGGCGCTGGGGATGGCTCCTTGGCCTCTGCCCCAGGTGCTAGAGTGGCTCTGGTCACAATGGAGCGACGCCCTGGAGGGGCAGAGCATCGCCCCCTGGTGGGCAGAGCGTCGCCCCTGGTGGGCGTGCCGGGTGGATCCCAGGTCGAGCGCATGCGGGAGTCTGTCTGACTGTCTCTCCCCGTTTCCAGCTTCAGAAAAATACAAAAAAAAAAAAGTAAAAGGGAAATGTCGCAAATAAAAATTCAACTCTCATATCTGCAGAGTTTGGGCCATGCAAGGCACTGCATGAAGGCTTTCTTTAACAGAATAAGGTTCTTTCCCCACCTCTTCAACCCTCCTCCCAATTTATGTTCATAACAGTTCACAGCCTCCATTCTTAAGTGCATCTCTAGGCTTTTAAAACTGCACTTTCTCACCCCCACCCCAATCATAAACCCTGGAAAGCTTATTTTTCAAAACTGCAACGCCATTAGCAATAGCCAACCAATTCATAAACCAGAGCTTTAGCTTTTTAATTAAAATTTTAATAAAATCCTAGTAGTTGGATGTTAAACTGAGTTAACAGCCTCAGCAAAAACAAACTGGTTTAAATAAGAATTAACAAGAACCAAAGGACTGGTTACCATGAGAACTAAAATGCACTCACTTTGGATCCTAGCTTATGGGAAAACTGTTACCTATTCATTGTGGCTGGGTTCATTTAAACTTCCTTTCATAAGTAATTTAGCTTCTTTAAAAAAACAAACAAAACTTTTAACCTACCAGATTCTCACCAACACCCTGATTCTTCCTCTTTAAAAATCAGAGACTGTCTCTGCCTGACCAGGCAGTGGTGCAGTGGATCAAGTGTCGAACTGGGACGTGGATGACCCAGGTTTGAAACCCTGAGGTCACAAGCTTGAGCACAGGCTCATCTGGTTTGTGCAAGACTCACCAGCTTGAGCCTTGAGCCCAAGATCGCTGGCTTAAGCAAGGGGTCACCAGGTCTTCTGTAGTCCCCCGGTCAAGGCACATATGAGAAAGCAATCAATGAACAACTAAAGTGCTGCAACAAAGAACTGATGCTTCTCATCTCTCTCCCTTCCTATCTGTCCCTCTCTCTGTCTCTGTTATAAAAAAATAAAATTAAAAAAAAATTAGACTATATCCACTGATCTCAGAATAGACAGATTGACAGTTCTGACACTGACTGATACTTTCAGACAAGTTTAAAACACACATATTACATATATTACGTGAGCATTCATCTATGTGTGTCCCCTATTGGTCATAAATGACTCCTGTCCTAAATTTCTCAGAGGATGGCACCAACATTTTCCTAAAGCCTTAAGTCAGAAGCCTGGGAATCCTCTGACTCCACTCTTTTCCTCCCTTAATTCTACATCTCAAAAACCACCAATTCTGTAGTCATTTACAACCCCTATTCTTTAATCTATTCACTTCTCCACTACACTCTAGTCTAGTCAGCGTCATATTGAAGAGTCCTTCAATAGCACCTAGTTGATTTCTTGGCATACTATCATCTCTCAGCCCACTCTAATCCACTGTCCACAAAGCACTCAGAGTGATGTAAAAGACGAATTCTGATAAAGTCACCCCTAAACCTCTGAATGGCCTCCCACTGCCTTTATTATCAGATCCAAATCCTAAATAGGGCTTAGAAATCAGAAGTCTTGCTAAGAACTGGCTTCTGGCTATCTCTTCCATCTTTTCCCTGCTCCTGCTCCTCTCCCTCCATCTGCTGCAGTCATGCCGGAGTTCTGGTTTTTCCAATACATACTATGGGATCTTTCTCAACCTAGAGTATTTTGATCATGGCACATGGGAGACATTTTTTTTTCTCTTGCTATCTGCCTTGGTAATTTCTATTCATCTTTGAACCTGCTTCCTCAGGGAGGCTGCTAATATCATCTGCAGCAAGTACTTAATAATCATTTGTTGGAGGAATGAATGAATGTCTTATTCACTATACACCCTAGCCCAGGGGTCGGGAACCTTTTTGGCTGAGAGAGCCATGAATGCCACATATTTTAAAATGTAATTCCGTGAGAGCCATACAACGACCCGTGTACGTTATAAAAATCTGTTGTTGTTTCGGAAGAGAGCTGTGTTTGGCTCCAGCCACCTGCAACCATGAACATGAGTGGTAGGAAATGAATGGATTGTAATACATGAGAATGTTCTATATTTTTAACGTTATTTTTTTATTAAAGATTTGTCTGTGAGCCAGATGCAGCCATCAAAAGAGCCACATCTGGCTCACGAGCCATAGGTTCCTGACCCCTGCCCTAACCCCTAGCAAAATGCCTGCCATGTAACACACACTATAGATTTGTTGGGTTTGACTTATTTGATACTGGTGAACATGCTAAGTGTAAAAATATTAGTTCTCTGAGACATTAATAGACTTCAAATCGCTATGATACTTTTTTTTAAGTGAGAGGCGGGAAGAGAGTGAAACAAACTCCCAACTGCAGTCCACCTGGCAACCCCTGTCTGGTGCTCATCTGTGAATCCACTGAACTATTTTTTAACACCTGAGGCTCACATGCTCGAACCAACCAAGCCATCCTCAGTGTCCAGGGCTGATGCTCGAGCCAATCGAGCCACGGTCATTGGGAGAGCAAGAGGGAGAGAAGGGGGAGAAGGAGGGAGAGAAAAGCAAATGGTTGCTTCTCTTGTGTCCCCTGACCAGGAATCGAATCCAGATTTCCATATGCTAGGCCAATGCTCTACCATTGAGCCAAACAGCCAGGGCCACTATGACATTTATTTATAGAAAGGAAGAGTTTCTAACATACAACAGAAATAATAAGCACCTCTGTCAATAAGCAGATGTTTGAATTTTACAAACTATCCCTGCACAAAATTTTCCTCCTTACTACTCAACACAAGTAACTGGTTCTGAAATAACTCAAAAGTCTAAGACAGGGGTCCCCAAACTGCGGCCCCCTGAGGCCATTTATCCGGCCCCTGCCACACTTCCGGAAGGGGCACCTCTTTTATTGGTGGTCAGTGAGAGGAGCATAGTTCCCATTGAAATACTGGTCAGTTTGTTGATTTAAATTTACTTGTTCTTTATTTTAAATATTGTATTTGTTCCTGTTTTGTTTTCTTACTTTAAAATAAGATATGTGCAGTGTGCATAGGGATTTGTTCATAGTTTTTTTTATAGTCCGGCCCTCTAACGGTCTGAGGGATAGTGAACTGGTCCCCTGTGTAAAAAGTTTGGGGGCCCTTGGTCTAAGACCTCTAATTTCCTGTTTGCTCAGAATAAAACCACAAAGCTGCAAACTTTTGTTTGAGAATAGAAATAACATTAGATTAGCTCCCAAAGTATGTCTTCAAACACTTCTTGTAAAATGTCAGTAACAGAATAATATATAAAGTTGATAGAGCTTACAAACAAAACTCTTATCAGTAATTAAGCGTATTTTATAATTGGGTTTATAACTGAAATTATACAGTCCCTAGATTCTTTGCACCTACAGGGCCTACTGCTGAGAAGTGTGAACTAGCAACGAAGTTCTTTGGAGGAAGGCTTGTTTTGTATACAACATTTATTGTGCAGACTATAGTTTCCCCAGTAACGGTGTCTCATATTCATTTACAGGGCATTAATTAACATGTTAACATTACAGCAAATATTGAAAAATCCATTAGTACTACAATAATTGCACAAGAGACACTTACCTCATTTCAGTCAAACCGCAATATGTGCTGATTTTTTAAAAATTGAAAAGACAGGATAAAAATTTCTCCCCTCTTGAGAAAAGCTCATGCATAGTTATCGATATACCCTCTGCACAGAATGGTGTTTAGGAGTGTAAAATCAGACTGAGTTCAAATCCTGGCTCAACCTCTTAACCACTGTGTGACCTTGGGTAAGTTATTTAACTTCTCTTGCTTCAGTTTCTTCTTCTCTAAAATGAAAGTAATAATCATATCTACTTCATAAAGTTATTGTATAGGTTATGTTAGATAATACATGCTCAAGTCTTAGAAAATTGGCATGTATTAACAATAATTTTTATTATTCTCCTTCTGCCTCTTTGCATGCAATTAAAAAATTGGCTAGCTTGACATGAAAAATAATTTCTGGTATCAATAAATGACCAGATGGGAATTATATCTAACTTGGTTTCATTAAGAATGTCTACTAGCGCCCCGGCCGGTTGGCTCAGCGGTAGAGCGTCGGCCTAGCGTGCGGAGGACCCGGGTTCGATTCCCGGCCAGGGCACACAGGAGAAGCACCCATTTGCTTCTCCACCCCTCCGCCGCGCTTTCCTCTCTCTCTCTTCCCCTCCCGCAGCCAAGGCTCCATTGGAGCAAAGATAGCCCGGGCGCTGGGGATGGCTCTGTGGCCTCTGCCCCAGGCGCTAGAGTGGCTCTGGTCGCAACATGGCGACGCCCAGGATGGGCAGAGCATCACCCCCTGGTGGGCAGAGCGTTGCCCCTGGTGGGCGTGCTGGGTGGATCCCGGTCGGGCGCATGCGGGAGTCTGTCTGACTGTCTCTCCCTGTTTCCAGCTTCAGAAAAATGGAAAAAAAAAAAAAAAAGAAAGAAAAAAAAAAAAAAAGAATGTCTACTAGCCTGACCAGGTGGTGGCGCAGTGGATAGAGCGTCGGACTGGGATGTGGAGGACCCAGGTTCGAGACCCCAAGGTTGCCAGCTTGAGCACGGGCTCATCTGGTTTGAGTAAAAGCTCACTAGCTTGGACCTAAGGTTGCTGGCTCAAGCAAGGGGTCGCTTGGTTTGTGGTAGCCCCCAGTCAAGGCACATATGAGAAATCAACCAATGAACAACGAAGGAACCACAACAAAGAACTGATGTTTCTCATCTCTCTCCCTTCCTGTCTGTCTATCCCTATCTGTCCCTCTCTCAGACTCTCCCCATCTCCACCAAAAAAAAAAAAAAAGAAAAGAAAAGAATGTATACTAATAAGCCAATCTGGGGTACAAACACAAAGGTTTCAGGGACCAGGTAGATACAAATGTACAAAGTCAGCGGGCCTACAACATAGGGTGTTATGGTTACTGTGGTTAATTGGCAAATGATTTCAAACTTAAAAATAAAAATGAAAACTTCCAAATACAACATATCTGTGCCTGAAAAGCCAATAGTTTAGGACTCGTGATTTAAATATAAAGTATTTATTGGCATAAAAGTTTTGTATACTACATTTTTTTAATTCCACATATTGGTAAAGAAATGACTCATCAGATTAACGTGAAATAGATATAAAGAGCAAATAGGAAAGTACAGTGATAATAACTAAACATTAAAAACCTCATCTACATCTAGAATAGAGATTCTTATATCAGTCAGTTTAGGCTAATTTATGCTACAATAACAAATGACCCTAAAATCTACAGGCTTTCTAACAACAGTTAGTTGTTTTTGCTCACATCTTCATTTCAGCAGTCTAGAATGAAACAGGAAAATGAGGCCCTAGCCCAGGGGTCCCGAAACTTTTTACACAGGGGGCCAGTTCACTGTCCCTCAGACCATTGGAGGGCTGGACTATAAAAAAATCTATGAACAAATTCCTATGCACACTGCACATATCTTATTTTAAAGTAAAAAAACAAAAAGGGAACAAATACAATATTTAAAATAAAGAACAAGTAAATTTAAATCAATAAACTGACCAGTATTTCAATGGGAACTATGCCCTTTTCACTGACCACCAATGAAGGAGGTGCCCCTTCCAGAAGTGCAGTGGGGGCGGATAAATGGCCTCAGGGGGCCGCATGCGGCCCGCGGGCCGTAGTTTGGGGACCCCTGCCCTAGCCAATTGGCTCAATGGTAGAGTGTTGGCCCCGTGTGTGGATGTCCTGGGTTCAATTCCCACTGAGGACACACAGGAGAAATGACCGTCTGCTTTTCCACCCCTCCCCATCTCCCTTTTCTCTCTCTCTCTCTCTTCTCCTCTGGCAGCCATGGTTTGATTGGTTCAAGTGCATCAGCCTGGGAGTTGAGATGACTCCCTGGAGCCTCTACCTCAAGCACTAAAAATAGTTCAATTGTGAGCCTGGCCCCAGATGAGCAGATCATTAGCCCCAGACAAGGGTCTGGGTGGATCCCAGTCAGGGCACAGGCAGAAGTCTATCTATCTCCCCTCCTCTCACTTGAAAAAGAAGTAAAAATAAGGAAAAAGATACATCTATGCAACTACATCATGTCTGTTAGAAGTTTCTGTTCATAAGTGGCATATAAACTTTTTGCTCACATTTGGTTAAAAGATGTCACATGGCTGAGACTAATGATAGGGACAGGGAAGTATAATCCTCCAACTGGAAGGGGCAGCAAATATGTGGGAACAATAATATTAACTAGAGTTCATAAACTGTGTACATAGAATATTTGCATACAGGCACACCTCATTCCACTGCACTTTGCTTTACTGTGTTTTGCAGATACTGTATTTTTCACAAATTGAGAGTCTATAGCAATGCTGTGACGAGCCAAATCTATTGGTGCCATTTTTCCAACAGCACTTGCTTACTTCATCTCCACAACATTTTGGTTAACTCTTGCAATATTTCAAACTTTTCATTATTACAATATATTTGTTATGGTAATCTGTGACCAGTGATCTTTGATGTAACTACTGTTAGTTGTTTTGGAGTGACCTATATGTGTATTCTGACTGCTCCACTGACTGGCCATTTCCCCATCTCTCTTCCGCTTGTCAGACATCCTTACTCTCTAAGACACAATATTAAAATTAGGTCAATTGCCTGACCAGGTGGTGGGGCAGTGAATAGACTGTCGGACTGGGGACTCAGAGGACTCAGGTTTGAAGCCTTAGGGTTGCCAGTTTGAGTGCAGGTTCATCTGGTTTGAGCAAGACTCACCAGCTTGAGCCAAAGGTCGCTGGCTTGAGCTAGGGGTCACTCAGTCTGTTGTGGCCCATGGTCAAGGCACATATGAGAAAGCAATCAATGAACAACTAAGATGCTGCAATGAAGAACTGATGTGTCTCATCTCTCTCCCTTCCTGTCTGTCTGTCCCTCTCTGTCACAAAAAAAAAAAAAAAAATAAGTTCAATTAATCATAACCTTACAATGGCCTCTAAGTGTTCAAATGAAAAAGTCTCATATCTTTCACTTTAAATCAAAAGCTAGAAATAATTAAGCTTAGTAAAGAAGGCATGTTAAAAGCTGAGACAGCCTGAAAGCTAGGCTTCTTACACCAGTTAGCCAGACTGTGAACGCAAAGGGAAAGTTCCGGAGGGAAACTACAAGTGCTACTCCAGTGAACAACAAGAAAGGGAAACAGCCCGACTGCTGACACGGAGAAAGTTTCCCCGGTCTGGGAGGAGACCAAACCACACACAACATTCCCAGAAGCCAGGGCCTGGTCCACAGCAAGACCTTAGTTAGCCCTCTTCAGTTCCGTGAAGGCTGAGAGAGCTGAGGACCCTGCGGAGGAAGAGTCGGAAGCTAGCAGAGGCTGGTTCCTGAGGTTTAAGGAAGGAAGCCGTCTCCATGACATACGAGTGCCGGGGAGGCAGCACGTGCCGCTGAAGCAGCTGCAGCAAGCTCTCCAGATGGGCTGGCTGACACGATTGTGAAGGTGGCCGTGCTGAGGAACAGAGCTCCATGGAGACGGAACGGCCTTCTACTGGACGTTCACCCAGGACTGCCCTAGTCAGAGAGGAGGAGTCAATGCCTGGTCTCGAAGCTTCGAAGGACAGGCTGACTCATTTGTTAGAGGCTAATGCAGCTGATGAGTTTAAGTCGAAGCCAATGCTCATTTACCATTCTGAAGAACCCTAGGATCTTTAAGAATTATACTAAATCTACTCTGCCTAGGTTCTCTAAATGGAATAACAAAGTGTTGATGGCAGTGCATCTGTTTACAACATGGTTTATTCAACATTTGAAGCCCACTATTGACACCTACTGGTCAGAAAAAAAAGATTCATTTCAAAAGATTACTGCTCGTTGACAATGCACTTGGTCACCCAAAAGTTCCAATGAAGATGTACAACATGACTAATGTGTTTTCCATGCCTGCTAACATAATTTTCATTCTGCAGCCCATGGGCCGAAGAGTAATTTCAACCTTCAAGTCTCATTATTTAAGAAATGCATTTTGTAAGGCTATAGCTATCACAGAGAGCAAGTCCTCTAATGGATCTGAGCCAAATAAATAAAACACTTTCTGGAAAGGAGTGACCATTCTAGATGCCATTAAGAACATTCATGATTCATGGGAAAAGATAAAAATATTAACAGTAACAGGAGTTTGGAAGAAGTGGACTCCAACCCTTATGGATGACTTTCATGGGCTCAGGAGGAAGTAACTATAAATATGGTGGAAACTGCAAGAGAACTAGAAATAGAAATGGAGCCTGAAGATGTGACTGAATTTCTACAATCTCACAATAAAGCTTTAATGGATGAGGAGTTGCTTCTTATGGATGAAAAAAGCAAGCTTTTTGGAGATGGAAGCTATTCCTGGTGAGGATGCTTAAAATTGTTGAGATGACAAGACAGGATTTAGAGGACTGACTCCAACTCTGAAGGTCTACTGGGGGGGGGGGGGGGATAAAGTGCTATTGAACACTGCACGTGGAAGGAAGAGTCAATTAATGAGGCAAATTTCACAGCGCTCTTATTGAAGAAATTACCACAGCCAACCCAACCATTGGCAACCATCATCTTGATCAGTTCACAGCCATTAACATCAAGGGAAGGCCCTCTACCAACCAAACGATTACAACTTGCTAAAGGCTCAGATGAAGGTTAGCAGTTTTTAGCAATAAAGTATTTAATTAATTATGTACCTTGTTTTTTTAAGACAATGCTGCGGCACACTTAGTAGACTACAATGTAGCGTAAACACAACTTTTATATGCATTGAGAAACCAAACAATTCCTGTGACTCGTATCATTGAAATACTTGCTTTATTGCAGTGCTCCACAATGAAACCTCTGAGTACATCTGGTATGACTGGGTTAACCATATAAAACTGGATGCAATCTTGTGTGTGCATAAGGCCCATTTCCCCCTTCAGAAAACAGAACTTAGATATATTGTGGAAGATATCACAGACCAAAAGGGCCTTAAAGAAATCAGAATGGGCTTGAAAGCAGTCAAGTTTCTAACATATGGCCATTACTAGTGATTTTATAATACAGCTGACCCTTGAAAAGCATGGGTTTGAACTGTTGGGTCCACTTCTACAAGAATTCTTTTCTACAACTGTAAATGTATGTTCTCTTCCTTATGCTTTTCGTAATAACGTTTCCTTTTCTCTAGCTTACTTTACTGTAAGAATACAGTATGTGATACACACATCATACAAAATATGTGTTAACCAACTTTATGTTGTCACTAAAGCTTCCGGTCAACAGTAGGCTATTAGTACAATAGTTAAATACTTAAGAAGACAAAAGTTATACATAGACTTTGAACTAGCTAGGGGAGCAGTTTTCAACAGATGTGTTGCAACAGATACACTAGTGTGGCACAATAATTTTTCAAAAATGAAGTACTTGACTAATTATTTAGCCAGAGGCACTGACCTCTTTACCCTTAGATTGTCAAATAAATTTTAACAATAGCCAACACAGCAATAGGTGTCCAATGCCAACAAACCAAATCATACCTTTTTGTCAGATCAGAAAAAAATATATTTTTTTGGTGTGCCAGAGAATTTTAGTAATTAGTTTATGTGTGCCATGAGATGGAAAAGGTTAAAAATCGCTGGTATATGGGACTGGCGTCCCAACCCCTGCGTTGTTCAAGGTCAACTATATTAGATCAGTGCAACAGTCCCAACAGCTTTCTCAGCTGCTCGTTACCGACACTGGGAGGCGGTATGTGTGTGTGTGTGGGGGGGGGGGGGGGGGGGAATCATCTGAACTCTCTACCAGGCCGCATTAACTCCTGTTACTGCCTTTTGAAAACCTGAGTATATGAATTACAACTAAACTATATTAGACTGATATTAGTTTACTGAAAATAAAGTCTTCTCTGAAAAAAAACTGTGATTGCTAGACAATTACAAACCCTGTTCTTTACAAACTACAAAACAGTCCAACCCTAATTCAAAATTTGTGTTTTATTTTTTTAAATTTATTTATTAAATTTAATGCAGTGACATTGATAAATCGGGGTACATATGTTGAAAGAAAACATCTCTAGATTATTTTGACATTTGATTGTGCTGTGTACCCCTCCCCCAAAGTTAAATTGTCTTCTGTCACCTTCTGTCTGGTTTCTTGTGCCCCTCCCCTCCCCCAACCCCTCTCTCCTTCTTCGCCCCAACCCCCCTCCCCCCACCCTCCTCCCCTGTTGTCATCATATTCTTGTTCATGTCTCTGAGTCTCATTTTTATGTCCCTTCTATGTATGGATTCATATAGTTCTTAGTTTTTTTCTGATTTACTTATTTCACTCTGTATAATGTTATCAAGGTCCATCCATGTTATTGTAAATGATCCGATGTCATCATTTCTTATGGCTGAGTAGTATTCCATAGTATATATGTACCAAGTTTTTTAATCCGCTCGTCCTCTGACGGACACTTGGGCCGTTTCCAGATCTTTCCTATTGTGAACAATACTGCCACAAACATGGGGGTGCATTTCTCCTTTTGGAGCCGTTCTATGGTGTCCTTGGGGTATATTCCTAAAAGTGGGATAGCTGGGTCAAAAGGCAGTTCAATTTTCAGTTTTTTGAGGAATCTCCATACTGTTTTCCACAGTGGCTGCACCAGTCTGCATTCCCACCAGCAGTGCAGGAGGGTTCCCTTTTCTCCACATCCTTGCCAGCACTTATTCTGTGTTGTTTTGTTGATGAGCGCCATTCCAGCTGGTGTGAGGTGATATCTCATTGTGGTTTTAATTTACATTCTCTAATGATTAGTGATGTTGAGCATTTTTTCATATGCCTATTGGCCATCTGTATGTCCTCTTTGGAGAAGTGTCTATTCATCTCTTTTGCCCATTTTTGGACTGGATTGTTTGTCTTCCTGGTGTTGAGATTTACAAGTTCTTTATAAATTTTGGTTATTAACCCCTTATCAGACGTATTGTCAAATATGTTCTCCTATTGTGTAGTTTGTCTTTTTATTCTGTTCTGTGCAAAAGCTTTTTAGTTTGATATAGTCCCATTTGTTTATCCTGCCTTTATTTCACTTCCCTGTGGAGATAAATCAGCAAATATATTGCTCCGAGAAATGTCGGAGAGCTTACTGCCTATGTTTCCTTCTAAGATGCTTATGGTTTCACGGCCTACATTTAAGTCTTTTATCCATTTTGAGTTTATTTTTGTGAGTGGTGTAAGCTGGTGATCTAGTTTCATTTTTTTGCAGGTAGCTGTCCAATTTTCCCAACACCATTTGTTAAAGAGGCTGTCTTTACTTCATTGTATTTCCTTACCTCCTTTGTCAAATATCAGTTTTCCATAAAGATGTGGGTTTATTTCTGGGTTCTCTGTTCTGTTCCATTAATCTATACGCCTGTTCTTATGCCAGTACCACGTTGTTTTGAGTACAATGGCCTTGTAGTATAACTTGATATCAGGAAGTGCGATACCTCCCACTTTATTCTTCTTTTTTAAGATTGCTGAGGCTATTTGTGTTCTCTTTTGGTTCCATATAAATTTTTGGAATATGTGGTCTATATCTTTGAAGTATGCCATTGGTATTTTAATTGGTATTGCATTGAATTTATAGATTGCTTTGGGTAAAATAGACATTTTAATGATGTTTATTCTTCCTAACCATGAGCACGGTATATGCTTCCACTTGTTTGTATCTTCCTTGATTTCTTTTATCAATGCTTTGTAATTTTCCGAGTACAAGTCTTTAGTCTCCTTGGTTAAGTTTACTCCTAGGTACTTTATTTTTTTGGTTGTAATTGTGAAGGGGATTGCTTTCCTTAATTTCTCTTTCTGACTGTTCATTGTTGGTGTATAAAAATGCCTCTGATTTCTGAGTATTAATTTTATATCCTGCCACTTTGCTGAATTCATTTATCAGGTCCAGTAGCTTTTTGACTGAGACTTTAGGGTTTTCTATATACAATATCATATCATCTGCAAATAATGATAGTTTTACTTCTTCTTTTCCAACTTGAATGCCTTTTATTTCTTCTCCTTGTCTGATTGCTGTGGCTAGGACTTCCAGGGCTATGTTAAATAAGAGTGGTGAAAGGGGACACCCCTGCCTTGTTCCTGATCTTAAAGGTATTGCTTTTAATTTTTGCCCATTGAGTATGATGTTGGCTGTGGGTTTCTCATAGATGGCTTTTATCATGTTGAGGTATGTTCCCTGTATTCCCACTTTGCTGAGAGTTTTGATCGTGAATGGGTGCTGGATTTTATCAAATGCTTTTTCTAAATCTATTGAAATTATCATATGGTTTTTCTCCTTCTTTTTGTTTATGTGATGAATCACATTGATTGATTTACGAATATTGTACCATCCTTGCCTCCCCAGAATAAATCCCACTTAATCATGGTGTATGATTTTTTCCATATATTGTTGGATCCGGTTTGCTAATATTTTGTTGAGGATTTTAGCATCTATATTCATCAGAGATATTGGCCTATAATTTTCTTTCTTTGTGTTGTCTTTGCCTGGTTTTGGAATCAGAATTATGCTCGCCTCATAAAAGGAGCTTGGAAGTCTTCCTTCCTCTTGAATTTTTTGAAATATTTAGTTTGAGAAGGATAGGAGTTAGTTCTTCTTTGAATATTTGGTAGAATTCATTTGTGAAGCCATCGGGACCCGGACTTTTCTTAGTTGGGAGTTTTTTGATAACTGTTTCTATCTCATTTGTTGTAATCGGACTGTTTAGGTTTTCTGATTCTTTCAGATTGATTTTTGGAAGATTGTATGTTTCAAGGAATTTGTCCATTTCATCTAGGTTGTCTAGTTTTTTGGCATACAGTTCTTCATAGTATTTTCTTACAATATTTTGTATTTCTGTTGTGTCAGTTGTTATTTCTCCTCTCTCATTTCTAATTTTATTTATTTGAGTCCTCTCTCTCTTTTTCTTGGTGAGTCTAAAGGTTCATCAATCTTGTTTACCTTTTCAAAGAACCAGTTCCTAGTTTCGTTGATCCTCTGTATTGTTTCTTTAGCCTCTATGTCATTTATTTCTGCTCTGACCTTTATTATTTCCTTCCTTCTACTACATTTGGGCTTTACTTGCTGTTCTTTTTCTAATTCTTTTAGATGCAGGGTTAAGTTGTTTATTTGAGCTTTCTCTAGCTTCTGAAAGTGTGCCTGTAGTGCTATGAACTTCCCTCTCAGTACTGCTTTTGCTGTGTCCCATAAATTTTGAGTTGCTGTATGCTCATTGTTGTTCATTTCTAGGAATTTTTTTTATTTCTTCTTTGATCTCATTCTTAATCCATTCATTATTTAACAACCTGCTATTTAGTTTCCATGTTTTTGAGAATTTTTGAGCTTTTCTGTTGTGGTTCATTTCTAGTTTCATGCCATTGTGATCGGAGAAAGTGCTTGATATGATTTCAGTCTTCTTAAATTTGTTGAGAGTACTTTTGTGCCCTAACATGTGGCCTATCCTAGAGAATGTACCATGAGCACTTGAAAAGAATGTATATTCTGCTGCTTTAGGGTGAAAGGTTCTGAAGATATCTATTAATTGAGTTGATCTAATGTTTCCAATAAGTCTGCTGTTTCTTTGTTAATTTTCTTTCTTGAGGATCTATCTAGTGATGTTAGTGGGGTATTGAAATCCCCTACTAGTATAGTATTGCTGTTGATCTCGCCCTTTAAATCCATCAAAGTCTGCTTTATATATTTGGGTGCTCCTGTATCAGGTGCATAGATATTTATAATAGTTATATCTTCCTGTTGGATTACTCCCTTTATCATTATGTAGTGGCCTTCTATCTCTTACTATATCCTTTGTTTTAAAGTCCAATTTGTCTGATATAAGTATTGCTACCCCAGCTTTTTTTCCATTTCCATTTGCATGAAATGGTTTTTTCCATCCTTTTACCTTCAATCTATGTGTATCTTTTGTTCTAAGGTGTGTCTCTTATAGACAGCATATGTATGGGTCCTGTTTTCTTATCCACGCAGCTACCCTATGTCTTTTGATTGGATCATTTAATCCATTTACGTTTAAGGTTATTATTGATATGTAGTTGTTTATTGCCATTTTCTTCTTTAAAGGTGTATTCTTTTTTTGCTATATTCTTTTTCCACTTTGATCTGTTTACAACAGGCCCCTTAATATTTCCTGCAGCATTGGTTTCGTTGTAATGAATTCCTTGAGTTGTTTTTTGTCTGGGAAGCTTTCTATTTCTCCTTCGATTTTAAACGATAGCCTTGCTGGATAAAGTAGTCTTGGTTGTAGGTTCTTATTCTGCATTACTTTGAATATTTCTTGCCATTCCCTTCTGGCCTCAAGTGTTTCTGTTGAGAAGTCAGATGTCATCCTTATGGGGGCTCCTTTGTAGGTGATAACTTTTTTTCTCTAGCAGCTTTTAATATTTTCTCTTTATCACTTAGCTTTGGTATTTTAATTATGATGTGTCTTGGTGTAGGTTTCTTTTTAATGGAGTCCTCTGTGCTTCTTGGACTTGTGAGAGTTCCTCCTGCATTAATTTAGAGTTTTCGGCTATGATATGATTGAACAAAGTCTCTATCCCTTGTTCTTTTTCTTCTTCAGGAACCCCTATGATGCAGATGTTATTTCTCTTCATGTTGTCACAGAGCTCTCTAAGGGTTTCCTCTGACTTTTTGAGTCTCTTTTCTCTTCTCTGCTTTCATGTCTTCATTCCAGTTGTCCTCCAACTTGCTGATTCGATCCTCAACTCTATCTATCCTGTTTTTAATTCCTTCCATTGTGGTCTTTATTTCTGATATTGTATTTGTCATGTCTGACTGATTCTTTTTAATACTTGCTATTTCTTTATTTAGGTGTTCATAATGACCATCCACTGTTGTTCTAAGATCCCTAAGCACCCTTACCATCATTATTTTGAACTCCGCATCTGGAAGTTTGATTATTTCCATATCACTCAGTTCAACTCCTGAAGGTGTCTCTTGTGGTCTTATTTGGATTGCACTTCTTTGTTTTCTCATTGTCTGTTTTTGGGTTTTTTATTTGTAGAGTTGGTTGAGTCTAGACTTGGTGTTGTCTGCCTCCAGTTTTCAGTTATTTCTAGGCCTTCTTGGGTTGGTATCAGCTGTTATCTGTAATCCACTTTCGGATTTGGGCAGCTTTGAAGTCTTGATTTGTTTGTTTTCTTAACAGGCGATAGTCTTTTTACTGATCTCAGCAGGGGGCTTCCTTGAAACTGTATCCAGGAATGCGTTGGGTGTAACCTGAGACTCTGAAGGCCTCTTTAGCCAATTAATCTCTCTGGGGGCAGGGTGTTTTCTCAGCTTCAGTAGGGGGAGGTGTATCTCAGATCTCCATGGAGACCTGAGTTACTGCCCCTCCTCCCCACTTCTTGTTTTCAGCTGTGTCTTGTTGTGCTGATTGGAGCTGGATAGATGTCCGGAGATCTCTGATCCGGAAGCAGTTCAGCTCTGTTTTGTGAAAGGTTCAGTTCCTCCCCCAGCTATGGCCGCCTCCAGCATGGATGAGTCATCTTTTTTAGGTCGTCTCCTTCATTCCTTAGCCCCTCACAGTCTGCCCCTCTCTCTTTCCTTTCCACTTGGGAGATAAGCTGGTCTTTTCAACACACCTCGCTCTCTGGTCGCCAGGCAAGTGGCTGTGAGCAGTAGTTTCTGCTCTTTTCCCTTGTGTGAGATCCCCTCTGGGCTCTCAGCCTCACCCCCCCCCCCACCCCGTTCCTGTAAGCAGGGGAGGTTCAGGCGCTCCCTACCAAGTTTGTTGTGGCTTCTTCTTTGCTCCTTGGTTTTTGAGAGCTGTTCTTGTAGTTCAGAGTTGGTTTTTCATGCTGATTTTTCCTAAATTGATTTGTATTCCAGTTTGGTGTTGAGAGCTGGGCGTCTGTGCATCTGCCTACTCCGCTGCCATCTTTTCAGTCCCAAAATTTGTGGGGGGGTTTTTTTGTACTTTTCTGAAGCTGGAAATGGGGAGAGACAGTCAGACAGACTCCCGCATGCGCCCAACCGGGATCCACCCACATGCCCACCAGGGGCGATGCTCTGCCCACCAGGGGGCGATGCTCTGCCCCTCCGGGGCGTCGCTCTGCCGTGACCAGAGCCACTCTGGCGCCTGGGGCAGAGGCCAAGGAGCCATCCCCAGCGCCCGGGCCATCTTTGCTCCAATGGAGCCTTGGCTGTGGGAGGGGAAGAGAGAGACAGAGAGGAAGGAGGGGGTGGGGGTGGAAAAGCAAATGGGCGCTTCTCCTATGTGCCCTGGCTGGGAATTGAACCCGGGTCCTCCGCACACCAGGCCGACGTTCTATTGCTGAGCCAACCGGCCAGGGCAAAATTTGTGTTTTAAATTAACAAGGCCATGCAATATTTCTCTTTTAATGACTACAACCCAAGCTCACTCCTTATCCTCAAACGGACAAAGGCTATTAAGTCAATGTATTGAAATATTTACAGCTCCCTATCAAATAGAAAAAACAACTAATTAGAAAGTCCTTAGAAACCAACTGCCTTAAACTTACTAAATAATTCAATCTGATTTTGTCTAAAATTTATTTAAGACAGGTGAAATATCTATAAACCCATTTAAAAACATTTTTATTTGAGAATCTGCTTTTTATTTTACTTGCAATGTGGGTAAATGTGTTTTGAATAGGATGAGAAAAGGAGGAAGTTCTCCATCTTAAAATTATATTTAATAGCATGTGATATGGGCAAATTCCTCTTTAATCTGTATTAGTACCAAACAAATTAAGTGATGCTGTTCTATGTCACAACTCCAATTGTCCCTTATTCTTATTTAAGGTAGCCTACCAATAGGACTGTAAATCAAACCCTTTATAACTTCTAATTTAGGCGATTAACTGGGTTTAGATCTTGCTGTTAGTCTGAGCAATAGATTGTATTTACCATTAATTCTGACCAATGAGAAAAAGAAAAATGAAATAAATATATTTCTATGGTCACACCATTAACTCCCTTTTCATGGCTTCTAATGAGGGAAGGCGTAAGAAACAACCACTGAGGCCCTGGCCAGTTGGCTCAGCGGTAGAGCATCAGCCTAGCGTGCGGAGGACCCGGGTTCGATTCCCGGCCAGGGCACATAGGAGAAGTGCCCATTTGCTTCTCCACCCCTCCGCCGCGCCTTCCTCTCTGTCTCTCTCTTCCCCTCCCGCAGCCAAGGCTCCATTGGAGCAAAAATGGCCCGGGCGCTGGGGATGGCTCTGTGGCCTCTGCCTCAGGCGCTAGAGTGGCTCTGGTCGCAACATGGCGACGCCCAGGATGGGCAGAGCATCGCCCCCTGGTGGGCGTGCCGGGTGGATCCCGGTCAGGCGCATGCGGGAGTCTGTCTGACTGTCTCTCCCTGTTAACAGCTTTAGAAAAGTGCAAAGAAAAAAAAAAAAGAAACAACCACTGAAAGACATGTGCTGACCAGCTGTTACCGAGAGCACTGTCCTACTCTTCCCACTGTCCCCTTTAGAGCTCACAAGATGCTGACCTTTAAATATCTGCATTTCCATTTTTGCTTTGACTCCTATGAAGCTCAAATCTCAGTCTGCACTGTCTTTCAGAATTATAAAGCCATTTATGGCATGAATTGGTGTTCAAATTCCCCAGCTTCATCTTACTAATCGACTTGAATTTTCCCTTGTTCTGATTTCTACATTTAAAAAGCTTATTGCACTCTATATGTTATTTTTTTTACTAAACTATCATTTTTGGAAAGAAGCAGTGATAATTAAGGACCTAATCTCATTTCTACATGGGGATTTCATAAATATTTATAAATAACATATTTATGTCTGTATCTACATTTAAGTGAAAACTACTAATAAACCAAAAGGAAGAAAAGTTGCTAGAAAAGATACATCAAATTAGAAATAAAATTCTACCTGAACTGCATTAGAATTTCTGTCTGAGGAGATCAGAGCTAATGGATTTTTTTTTTTCACTTTACCTCTCAGGGCAAATAATGCATGCCAAAGAGATATCAACTAAATCAAACCAAACAGGCTTCAAGGCAAGACACACCAAGTCTAAATAATAGATCTAAAAATGGGTGAAGCTGAAAAGTACTGGACAGATGAAAGTGAAGAGTAGATTCCTGGGAAATGAGGGTCAACACTGCCAAAGCAGAACAGTTTCCCTGCACTTCACACTTCAATTACTGCAGTGCAGTACAAATCATACACACTTAAAAGATCTATTGAGAAAAGAAAGAATAATTACTTCTGCATCTTAGACTTTATCGAGAGCAAAATCATCTCCCCAGCACAGCCAAGCCCAAAGCTCCTATTTCCTGAGAGTCATTTACCATTTCACTTGGTTCTAGATGTGAGTAACACTGTAGTGTCAACTCAAAGGAAAAGGCTAGCATGTCAAGGAAGGCTAAAGCGCACTGCCAACTTCTGTTTTAATAGTGCGTTTATCAACTTGATTGATGCTAAATTCCATTCATCTTTTTTCCTAAAAACTAAAACTGAGAGTGACAAGGAAAAGTACACTCTCTTCAGCCAAGTTCTTGCTGAGCATTAGAGGTGCCGGCAACCTGGTCAGAAGTGACCTGTGGGCCAGCATTCAGGAGCTCCAATTCTTCTCTGTAGCTAAAGGACAAGCCTTTGTTTCTACTGTGTTCATTTCAGATAGGGAAAAAACATTACAGTGACAACCTTATTTGCACAGATAACAATGTTTCAAAAAAAATCCTTTTAAAATGTAAGTGGGTGACTAGCATTATTTTCAATCAAATTAAAGCCCAGCAATTTTTTAAAAATCAATCTTTTCTACAACTTTTTGGTTGGTCATGGCCAGAAAAAAGAAATACACTGTAGATAGTAATTAGCATATAGCTATAAATGCAAAAATAGAGAAAGGGGGTGCAGAGGGACATTTTAAGGGGAGAAAAAGCAAAACTGGCATATCCTAGCAGTGATTATAATTAGAGAAACATCAAAAACTTTGGACTAGATTTTTATTAAACTGCTTGTTGAACTGGCTACAACTATTTACACAAAAGAAGCTGTAGGTTTACAGTTTGAATACATTAAACAGAGATTATTCTTGTATTACCCTGTTTCCCTAAAAATAAGACATCCCCCCCAAATTAAGACCTAGTGCAATTTTTTTCAAGCTTAGAAATATAAAGCTTCCTCTGAAAATAAGACCTAGCGCGTCTTTAGGAGCAAAAATTAATATAAGACACTGTCTTATTTTGGGGGTAACATGATGTTTATTTCTGTATTATTTTTCATACAATCAACTGTAAACATACTTTTCCCCCATCCTGTGAGGAAAGTGAAGTGCAGAGAAGAAATCAACTTATTCTAGGCACCTTAATCACTACAGTCGGAGCTGCAATGAGAAACAAAATGTCTGACTCTAGACGGTAAATGCACCCCACTACTGATGCTACTCCGTAACATCCCCAAGCAAGTTTTTATTACTTAATATAAATTATATACTGTTAATCATCTATTCTTTAAAAAAACACCCTAAAGGTTGTGAACTATTATTAGTCCTGAACAGCAATGAAAGATATTCCCTATATTACCTCTCACCCTTTCTTGCAGATGTTTCTTGTAGCTGAAATTCAGTAGTAATCACAAAAATCTACTTATGCTCCTTAAAAAGCAGTTCAAGAATTACCAAAAATTTAAATGAGCATACTTTCCACCTGCCTCAACCTAGCCTCAGGTGCGACTTATTTACTCCACACATTATTTGTGCATGCTTTTAAATCCAGCAATTCCATTTTGAAAATTGTTTTAAGGAAAACAAGGTGTGTGTATGTGTGTGTGTGTGTGTGTGTGTGAGAGTGTGTGTGTGTTTAAAATGGTGAGAAAGGATGCAAAAATCAGCTTGAAGGGATTCACAGGCCAAATTTGGGACAACTGGAAGTGATAATAATAGATTATAACTTATTGAATAAAACAGAAATTCATAGGTCCATATTGATATAATTTTTTAAACAGGAGAGAAGGGAAAGCTCTTTGTTACGGTAGAAAGTAAACTAATGAAGACATAAAAATAATGTAGTTAATAAAAATCATCAATGGATGCTAAAACTAGTGGGTGAAATTTTGAATAGGAACAGAGGATCTATACAGTCTCTAAGCACCTCCCAAGAAGTTCCTTATTAATAGAGAGGAAACAGTGATTCCATAGTCAAGAGAGCTGGCGATAGCTGCCTTAATCACAAGCCTACTGATATTCTGCTGTGAGGACACACAATACTTTTGCGATATTTCTCTCAAAAATGCATAACTTGAATCTAATCATGAGGAAACATCAGAAAATACAAAATGAGAACATTCTACAAAACAATGAACTGCATTCCTCACTAATGTTAAGGTCAACAAAAATAAAAACAGGTTGAGGCTAAAGAGACATGAAAACCAAATACAACAAATTAGACTCTGATCTAGGGAGGATACCTATAAAGGGCATTACTGAAACAATTGCTGAAATCTGAATGCAGTCTGATAATATTAATAGTGATAAAACTAATAGATAATAGGGTCAATATTAGATTTCCTCATTTTCACCATTTTACTACAGTGATTATATAAAGAGAATATTCTTATTGTTAAGAAAATACACACTGAAATATTTAAGGATAAAAATGGTTGGGTGAAAAGGTGAAGGGATTAGAAAAAGCTTAGAGACAGACAATAGTGTGGGAACTGCAGGAGGGAAAAGGGGGTGGGGGAGGGGAAGAAGGGTTGAGAGTAGTCGGTGATGGAGGGAGACCTAACGGGGTGGCGAACATACAACGGATATATTGTAGAATTGTGCACTTGAAACCTGTATAGATTCATTAATCAATGTCACCCCAATAAACTCTATTAAAAATTTTTAAATAGTTCAAGAAAAAGTGTGTGTGTGCTCACACGCCTGTGCATGCGTGCACCCATCCATACATATATAGAATGATAAAACAAATGGGCAAAATGTGAACAGCTGCTTAATCTACATAAAGGATGTATGAAAGTCCACTGTATTACGGGTTGTTGTTTTTTTATAATTTCTGGTATCAAAATAAGTTTAAATAATACGGAACGTATTTTTTTTTACATTCATTGTTTTGTGTTAGTTTCAAGAAAAATTTTTTAAAGTGTACATGGGAGCAACCTAAGTGCCTGCTAATGAATGAATGAACAAAATTTGGCATATATGCACACAGTGGAATATTACTCGGCCTTAAAGAGGAGAGTTTTGTCACATGTTACAACATGAATAAATGTTGAGGACATTGTAGTAAATGAAATAAGCCAGTAACAAACGACAAATAGTGTTTGATTTCACTTATGTGAAGTACCCAGAGTATCTCAAATTCACAGAGACAGCAGAATAGTAGATGCCAGGGGCTGGAGAATAAAGAATTGTTTATGGGCATAGTTTCAGTTTTGCAAGATGAAAAGAATTTTGGAAGCTGGTTACATAACAATGTGAATGTACTTAACATTACTGAACTGTACACTTAAAAATGGTTAAGATGCTAAGTTTTATGATGTGAAAATTCTGCTGCAATTAAAACATTTTGATATATGAGTTTTTTTAAGTTGCATATACAAGAATAGTCACAGTAACCCCACCAAAATGTCCTTTAAAAGATGAGGCAGATCATATGTACACAGTGAAAAATAAAGTAAAAATATAGGCTTAAAAAATACTGTATTTAACAAACTATTTGTGTATAAAAATTGTTTTTTAGTTCTTTTATCCATTTATCCAGCAAAAATCTAATAGAGATATTCCATAAGTTTAGGAGGGATAACACCCAGATGGTAGAATTAGGAAGTGAAATATTATTTTCTATACTATGTTATGATTGGCTTCTAAAAAAAAAGAAATATGTGGGGTGTTCTTCGTTTGTTTGTTTTTTATTACATGAGAAGCAGGGAGGCAGAGACAGACTCCTGCATGCGCCCAAGCCCTCTACCGGGTGATGTGCTACTACTCATCTGAGACGGTTGTTCTGTTGCTCAGCAACAGATCTATTTTAGTGCCTAAGACCAAGGCCATGGAGCCATCCTCAGTGCCTGGGGCCAACTTGCTCAAACTGAGCCATGGCTGCGGGAGGGAGGGAGGGGGGAGGGGGGAGAGAGAGAGAGAGAGAGAGAGAGAGAGAGAGAGAGGAGAGGGGGAGGCAGAGGGGTGGTCAAGCAGATGGTTGCTTCTCTTGTGTGCCCTGACCAGTAATCAAACCCAGGACATTCACAAGCCAGGCTGATGCTCTACCACTGAGACAACCAGCCAGGGCCAATATGTGCTTTTTTTTAATGATGAAAACCAAACAGAGAACATGACAAATACCTGCAGTCTCACCAACTATAATTAACTAATTTTAGTATCTGTTGTATTTGCACTATGCTTGTCTGTAAACTTTCAAAAAAGTATTATAAGTAAAGCTGTAGTACAATTATTTATACCTGTATTTATACATGCAATATAAAGAATTGGTTTTTAAAATATACATAAAAGGTATGCATGTTTCATACTATAACCAGCTTTTCATCAAAGTTAGTTTTTGCACATATTTACACTGACAGAGAGGTATCTAATTTTTTCATACTGTCCTAAGTACTACCCCATCTAATAAATATATTATAACCCCACCCCCTGATTCCTTCTGAAGTAAATTCCTGTGAAAATTCTACAAATCCTTAACAAAGCTAAGATAAAAGTGTAAGGAAAAGTTAAAGGGGGGGGCAATTAGGCTCTTCCATATATCTTAAAGCTGATTATTGACAATTTTAACCTTCAAATTGCTAGAAATCACTGATTATCAGACAGGCAAAACTCTCTGATTTTATATACCCTTCAATCTTCTCATTCTTCCCAAATAATCTTTAGCCATGTAAGAATGACCTTTGGTAAGATCATTTTAAAAGGGAGAAGATACTAACTTGTAGAAGCAACCTGGTGTCTAATTAAACCAGAAGAATTAAATGGAAAAGTGTGGTCTGCCAAACTAAGAAAAGTATTCATTATATAGAACAGGGGTAGGGAACCTATGGCTCGCGAGTCAGATGTGGCTCTTTTGATGGCTGCATTTGGCTTGCAGACAAATCTTTAATAAAAAAATATAATAATGTTAAAAATATAAAACATTCTCATGTATTACAATCCATTCACTTCCTACCACTCATGTTCATGGTTGCGGGTAGCTGGAGCTAATCACAGCTGTCCTCTGGGACAACACCAAATTTTTATTGGATAATGCATAACGTACATGGGTCACTGTGAGGTCAGGAAGTAAACTTCCCGCCTTTTAATCAAGTAGTCAGCTAGCTAATTGCAGAAACCCTTTTGTCGAAGAAGATGGCTAAAAGAAAAAAAGATGAGGAGTATTGTACTTTTCAGCAGGAATGGACAGAGGAATTCGCCTTTGTGGAGAGAGCAGGTTCTGTAGTGTGTCTAACATGCAATGATAAAATTGCATCAATGAAACGGTCAAATATAAAGCAGCACTTCGACACACTCCATACTACATTTGCATCGAAATATCCAGCAGGGAACAGCAGGAAGAAAGCATGTCAAGAGCTACTGTGCAGAGTGCAAGCTAGTCAGCAGCAACTCCATGTTTGGACCCAACAAGGTGACTGGAATTCGGCTAGCTTTGCTGGTGCTTTAGCAATTGTGAGAAACGGAAAGCCATTCCCAGATGGGGAGTATGCCAAAACACTCATGCTTGAGGTTGCCAATGAACTTTTTGACGACTTTTCGGATAAAGATAAGATAATCAAACGAATAAAAGACATGCCTCTGACGGCAAGAAATGTTCACAATAGTACCATCATGATGGCAAATAAAATTGAGGCAACACAAGTGAAAGACATAAATGCAGTACCACTCTTTTCTCTCGCTTTGGATGAGTCAACAGACATAAGCCATTTATCCCAGTTCAGCGTGATTGCAAGATATGCTGTCAGTGACACACTACGTGAGGAAAGTCTTGCTGTTTTGCCTATGAGAGACAAGAGGGGAGGATTTATTCAAGTCTTTCACTGAGTTGGCTAAAGAAAATAATCTACTGATGGATAAACTTATTTCAGTGTGTACTGATGGTGCTCCGTGCATGGTGGGGAAAAACAAGAGGATTCGTAGTGCTTCTTCGTGAACATGAAAAAAGACCCATCCTAAGTTTTCACTGCATCCTACACATCAGGAGGCGCTTTGTGCTCAGACGTGTGGCGAGCAGCTTGGTGAGGTAATGTCGTTGGTCATTTGGGTGATCAACCTGATTGTTGCCCAAGCTTTAAATGATCGCCAGTTTAAAACACTGCTGGATGAAGTTGGGAATAATTATCCTGGTCTGCTTCTGCATAGCAAGGTGCATTGGCTGTCAAGAGGGAAGGTGCTCAGCCGTTTCGCGGCTTGTCTGAGCGAAATCCGGACTTTTCTTGAAATGAAAAATGTCGAGCATCCTCAGTTAGCTAACACTGAGTGGCTCCTGAAGTTCTTCTATCTCGTGGACATGACTGAACATCTGAACCAGCTCTATGTGAAAATGCAAGGTGTTGGAAATACAGTCTTATCCCTTCAACAAGCAGTGTTTGCATTTGAAAACAAGCTGGAACTCTTCATCACGGACATTGAAACAGGTCGTTTACTACACTTTGAAAAACTGGGAGAGTTTAAAGATGTATGCACAGCAAGTGACCCTGCTCAATATCTTGATCTCCAGCAGCTAGCAGGCTTCACATCTAATCTCCTGCAGTCATTCAAAGAGCGCTTTGGAGAATTTCGTGAGCACACTCGTCTTTTTAAGTTCATCACCCGTCCACACGAGTGTGCAGTGGACAGCGCCGACCTCAGTTATATCCCCAGTGTCTCCATCAGAGATTTTGAGCTACAAGCTGCTGACCTGAAGGCCTCAGACATGTGGGTGAATAAGTTCAAGTCACTGAATGAAGATTTGGAAAGACTTGCAGGACAGCAAGCAGAGTTGGCGAGCAAACACAAGTGGGGAGAAATGAAAAACCTTCAACCTGCGGACCAGCTGATTGTCAAAACTTGGAATGCGCTCCTGTCACATACCACACACTGCAGCGTGTGAGTATTGCTGTACTGACAATGTTTGGCTCTACGTATGCATGTGAGCAGTCTTTCTCACACCTAAAGAACGTTAAGACCAACCTACAATCACATTTAATAGATGGAAGTCTCAACGCCTGCATGAAGCTTAACCTCACCCCATATCAACCAGACTACAAAGCCACCAGCAAAACCATGCAGCACCAGAAGTAGCATTAATGGTAAGAAGTACTTTATTCATCATTGGTTAGCAACAGCATAACAACGTTATTAAAAAGAATTCAGAGACTTATTGTACTTTAAAAGTGTTGGTCTTACATAAAATGCACACATTTACTTGTATTTAGTGTTAAACATATTGTATGGCTCTCACAAAATTACATTTTAAAATATGTGGCATTCATGGCTCTCTCAGCCAAAAAGGTTCCCGACTCCTGACATAGAAACTGAACTGATTTCATAGCATCTGTATCACCTATCATATAGTTTACCTTTTAAAATATGTTCATATATTTAGCATTTTATGTTAAAGCTTGCTTATCAACTTAGTTTCTGAAGTCTTCATTTCTACTTAGCTCATTTTTATAATTTCTATTGATATTCTCTGATTCAGAGTCACTGTAATCATGCTTTCCTTTAAACATATTTATAATTATATAATTTTTAAACACAATTTGAAATCCTTGTCTACGTCCAACATCTAGGCCCCCAAAAATAGTTCCTTATTTTTCTGTGTATAGTCACACCTTCTATTTTCTCTGAGTGTCTTATGTTTTGTTGAAATCTGGACATTTCAGATAATATATTGTACCAAGTTACTTACTCTCTTCCTTTTGGGGGGCTTATTGTTTAGTTGGTTGGTTATCTGTTGGGCAGCTTAGTTGGACTAATTCTGTGAGATCTATTTACCCTGCAGATCATAGCCTCTGATATCCCTGCTCAGACTATTTTTCCCTTCGTTTTATATCTTCGTTTTAGCATAGATCCCTAGAGTTCATTCCTGGGGCCACATGCAGCACTTATTGGTCAAAAGCTTCTAAGACAGATTTTCACCCCTTACTGTTGAATGTATGTGTTGCTTAGAGACTGTTTGCACTTTTCACGGAATTTGTGATTTTGTCCCGCATTCAGCCAGAGACCAGCAGTTTGGAGGCTCTTTTCTTTGGTCACTACTGAGAAGGTGCAGCCTTGAGCGTGTACATAATCTAGGCATGAACGTGGAATGTGATCTTATTTTTAAGCCTGGCTTTCCAGGAAACGCTCCGGGGCCAGAATTGTTATTTTTTATCATGTTTGTTCTTTGGTTGTGCTTAAGCCCCTTGAGCCATTTTACTGAGGAGTCTGTGTATGGCTGGGGACTGCTTTCAGGTCCCCTCCACATTCTGCCAGGCTGCTCCTGACCGGGCACTGCCTAGGCATGCACACAGCATTCCAGACCCCAAGATATGGCTGTGACCCCAGCAGGGCTCTTTTTGGCTGTTTCCTTGGTTCCGTTAAATTTCTGGCTGGTTTACATGTTTGCTTGTTGCTATCAGAATCACAGAGCTACCTTTCCCGTTAGGCATGCACGCCCTTTTCTAGGCTCTGTTCCAAATGAAGTTCATTGTATTCACGACCCTGCCCACTCCCCAATGCAGAACCTCTTCTACTTCCTACACAGGCGCTGAGGGCGAGGACAACCATTTGTTTCTCTCAGAACAACACCCTTGTTCATCTTGGCTTGCCCCTCCTGGCATAGAACCGTGGCCCTATAAACAAACTGGGGACCAGTATCTCTGGCTTGTTATGCCTGAAGAAGAGTCCTTTTTACCCTATGAGTGGGAGCTGGGACATGGAAGGAACCCCTAGTCGTCTCAGCCACCCTCGCAGAAGGGAGCAGGTTATGACTCAAATGCCACAGGCACTTGCTGTTCTTACCAAAATTTAGTAGACTTTATTAAATAAGTATTTCTCCATTTTATGTACCCTCAGGACAATTTCCAGAGATTAAATTTTTTTTTTTTTTTTTTTTTTTTTATGAGGCGGATGGCGACCAGTTCTAATCCTTCCACCGGTGGTTCTTTTTTTTTTATTTTTATTTTTTTATTGATTTTTTAATTGATTTTTAGAGAGAGGGGAGAGAGAGAGAAGGGGGAGGAGCAGGAAGCATCAACTTCCATATGTGCCTTGACCAGGCAAGCCCAGGGTTTCGAACCGGCAACCTCAGTGTTCCAGGTCAACGCTTTATCCCACTGCGCCACCACAGGTCAGGCCCGAGATTAAATTTTTTAAATGGTTTTCAGTAGCCTGACTAGGTGGTGGCACAGCGGATAGCGCATCAACCTAGAATTGTGAGGTCCCAGGTTCCAAACCCCAAGGTTGCCGGCTTGAGCACAGGCTCATCTAGCTTGAGTACATGGTCACCAACATGAGCATGAGGTCACCGGATTGAGTGTGGGATCACAGATATGACCCCATGGTTGCTGGCTTGATCCCAAAGGTCGCTGGTTGAGCCCAAGGTCACTGGCTTGCGCAAGGGGTCACTGGCTCAGCTGGAGCCTCCTGGTCAAGGCACTTATGAGAAAGCAATCAACGAATAACGAAAGTGCTGCAATTAAGAGATGATGCTTCTCATGTCTCTCCCTTCCTGTCGGTCTGTCTCTCTCACTAGAAAATAAAATAAATAATTTTCAGTAGATGGCTGTTTTACTGAGGATAGTATCCACCTTGTTACACAGCCAGTCCAGAAATTCCCACTCCGAACTATTTCTAGAAAATTTTAAAATAGATATTACAGAATCTGCACCTTTCCTAGATTAGTGTGTAGTATGTTTGCTCTGTTCTGAAATTATTCAACAGTTTGTATTATGGAAAAAGAAACTGCAGACATCTTTATAACAATTGTGTTAATGAAGAATTCTCATATACTAATTAAGCAAGTTTATTGTTTTGTTTGTATCTAAATATACATATTATTGAAAACTCAGGATGTGGGTACATTAGAAAATGTAGCCCCTCCAACTTTTCAAGAATTACTTTTAAGGGTTTCAAAGGTAAAAATAAACCATCACTTAAATGCTGGACATACATGCCCAGCCATGTATCATCTTGGTTGCTTGGAAACCATGAGGCATAGCCTGAACAAGCAAAATCAAGGCAGCAGAAGGAAGAAACCCTTTGTTAAAAAGAAGTTCAAAGAAAAATGCCTTGGCTACAGACATATATTTTGAAAATGAGACTGCAAAGTAAACAAACATGATGGAAGGTTAGGATGTCACATGTGAGGATGTCTTCTCAAGCAAAAGCACTTTAATTCTGCTCCTGAGTTACACATTTCATCTCAGCTGTAGTTCACCAAGGAAAAAGGACAACTTTAATGCATGTACAAAATTTCCATAACCAATGCATCAAATTGTCAAAAAACCACCAAGAAAGAAAAGCTGACCTATATTTATGAACTCCAAAGGTCAATATGAAATCAACTTTACACTAGGCTCAGGAGGTGTAAAAATTTAATTTCCACCCAATTCTTACTATTAATAGCATGAATCAGATAAAAGGCAACCCATTAACAACTCTGTATATTTAGTAGGAAATTTCAAAACAAACCCTGGCCGGACAGCTTTGTTGGTTACAGCATTATCTCAAAGCACAAAGGTCACCAGTTCGATACTGGTGAAGGCACATACAGGAACAGATCTATGTTCCTGTCTGTCTCTTCCTCCTCAATCTCTAAAATCAATAAATTAAAAAAGTAAAAACAAGAGAAGACCTGCAAAGAACGTAGTGCCTCTAATCACATACAGAAAATATTTACTTAGATTGATTCTATGAAATATCTGTAACAATTTATATTTGGTTATATCAAAGCAAAAAGTGATCTTTAATAGTTAAAATGAATTTAAATTCTAATCATTATTATTCGTTCTGAATCACTACTCTCTAAAAAGGATATGTGTGTGTTTGAATTTAAGTAATCAACTTCCTCTAAAGTAAAGCATAATAAAAAATAATAAATTGTAAAAGCAAGTGGTTTAAAGTAAGAATTTCTTAGGCAAGAAACGAATATTCTATTCTATTCCTTTTTAAGAAGAGAATACTAAAATTATTTTTAAAGGTTCCAATAGCTACATTCCTGAACAGTAGAAAATAGTAAGAAATACCATATCTTGGCATAGTCTGTCTTAGAGGCTTTTATGGTTCATTTGTTTGTGAACTACAAATCCTGAGAGATTTACACCTTTTGCAAATGGTCTCATTCTCCTGTCTGTGCGGAGATCAAAAAGAAAGAGGAAAGGACTCACCTCCCCAAAAGGGTGATGGCGCCTGCTGCATGTCCCAAATGTAAGCAGAGAAACCTTGGTGCCTCTTTGTATTATATAATAATAGTCTTGTCTTTGCACAACCCGATTGCCACTTAACATGCCATGATTGCAACGTGATAAAGAATCTGAAATTTCTGAGAAAAATAGACTATTTCTTATTCTCGTATATTCAAACTAATTCTAGAGCTAGAGAACTTGCCTTTAGGGTCCAATCTGAGTGCTAATACATGAAAGGCACTGAACAGTTCCAGCATATAGTCAACTCAATAAACAGGAATGCTACCCTTATCATCCTTATCCTGCAGACAACGCCCCTCAACACAGAAGTCATGAGGGCCTTCCCCTCATTTCTAATGCCATTTATCACCATTCTACTTCAGTTACCCATTCCCAGGCAATAACTTGACCTTCAGGACCCCCAATAACCCATTTCAGGAAATCTTAAACTCACACATACTCTGACCACACCTACTTTCCTCCTACAGTCTAAACTCCTTCCCTTTATTCCTATTATTCTTGCTTTTCTTCCACAATTCCTCTTGAGTGATTATTAGGTTCTCACCAGTCTTAAGTCCTTATCCAACCAGTAAATTCCTATGGTCATTTTTTGGACTACTGTCACCAATCCCTAACTCCCTTGCAATCTTGTCCTCTGTTCCATAGGCTCTCCAAACAAACCAACCCCAACCCTTGGATCAGTCCCACAATTTGCCCTAATCTAAACCGCCAAATTCTGTTGGGAAGGATTTATACAACTGGGTGTACTAGGATTACTTCAAGCCCACTAGAACCCCTTCAACTCCCCTGGTGCGAGTCCCTTACCATTATAGCATATAAATATGCTAAAATCTGTTCCTATGACACACACTCAAAAACAAACAAAAAGCTCTCTTTTGTTTCGCCTTTCTCTTTCAAGATTCTCAAGATAGAAAATCTGGATGACTCTCGGTTTGAGGATATTTTTTTTTGATGCAACACCAAAAGCATGACCCATGGAAAAAAGATTGATAAACTGGACATCATTAATATTAAAAATCTCTCTTACGCAAAAGACACTGTCAAAAGAATGAGAAGACAAGCACAGGCTGGGAGGAATACTTCCAAAAGACATGTCTGATAAAGAGCTGTTATCCAAAATACATAAAGAATTTTTTTTTTTAAGTGAAAAGAGGGGAGATAGAGAGACAGGCTCTGCATGTGCCCTGACAGGGATCTACCCAACAACTCCCACCTGGGGCCAATGCTCAAATCAACTGAGCTATGCCAGTGCCCGGGGCTAATGCTTGAACCTATCGAACCACTGTCTGTGAGAGAGGAATGGAGAGAGAAGGGGGAGAGGGAAGGGAAGGCAAGAGAATCAGGTAGTCACTTCTCATGTGTGCCCTCGACTAGATATCAAACCTGGGGCATCCTCATGCCGGGCTGATGCTCTATCCACTAAGCCAACTGGCCAGGGCCACAAACAACTCTTTAAAAAATCAATAGTAAGAACAAAATCCAATTAAAATCTGGGCCAAGACTTTCAACAGACACCTCTGTTAAAAATATATATATGGATGGCAAATAAGCATATGAAATGATGTTCCATATCATATGTCATCAGGAAAATGCAAATTAAAACAAGATATCAGTACACACCTATTAGAATGGTACAAATCCAGAACACTGAAAACACTAAATGCTGCTGAAGATGTGGAACAATGAACTCTCATTCATTGCTTGTGGGAATCCAAAATAGCACAGCCACTTCAGAAGACAGTGTGGTGTTTCTCACATAACTATACATATTTTTATCATGTAAACCAAGCAATCATGCTCTTTGGTATTTACCCAAAGGAGCTGAAAACTAGAGTTCACACAAAAACCTGCACACAGATGTAGAAATTTTAAAGAAGCTTTATTCAAAATTGCCAAAACACAGAAGCTACCAAAATGTCCTTCAGTAGATAAACGGATAAATAACTGTGATACAGCCAAAAATGGAATATTATCCAGAGCTAAAAAGAAATGAGCTAACAAGCCATAAAAAGACACACAAAAAAACTTTAAATATATATTACTAAGTGAAAAAGCCAATATGGTCTACCGGAAAGTTCTGTCCGTTTCTATCACAAGTTTCACATGTAAGCACATGTTTATTTGGCGCATGTGTGCCTCTCTATTTTTATCACTTAATGTATACATACTGACATAGCAAATTAACTAAAACAAAGTTGATTCACGTTAGTCTTACGTGTGAAGCGATAGTGTACCCATGGCTACTGATAAAGTTCATTTACGCCACTGTAATTTTTACTAATTTCAACAAGGAAGAAATGCTACAGAAGCATGTCTGTCGCATCCACCATATTCCCCGGACTTAGCACCCTCCGACTATCACTTGTTTTTGTACTTACAAAATTTTTTGAAGGGCAAAAAATTCAAAAATGAAGAAGATATCAAACAAGCACTGGTTCAATTTTTCACATCAAAAGATAAAACATTTTTCAAAAATGGGATATACAAATTGCCCTCACGCTGGCAAGAAATCATTAATAATGGCAATTATATTATTTAATAAAGTTTATTGATGGTAAGAAAAATTTGTATTTTGTTTTATTCCAAAAACGGACAGAACTTTCCAGTAGACCTCATATATATGACTCCAACTATGCAATATTATGAAAAAGGTAAAACTCTGGAGACAGTGGAAAGCTCTGTGGCTGCCAGGGAGGGAGGGAGGGAGGAACAGGCAGAGCACAGGAAATGTTTAGGGCTGTGAAACTACTTTGTATAATGTTATTAACAGTGGGTATGTATCATCATACATTTGTTTAAACCCACAGAATACACAATACCAGTGCAAACCTATGGACCAGGAGTGATAATAATGAAGATGTGGGCTCATCAATGACAATGAACGCACGGTTCTGGTGGGGACACTGAAACTGGATCAGGCTGTGCGTGTGTGGGGCAGGGGCCGTATAGGAAAGCTCTGTGCCCTCCTCTCAATTTTTCAGTAGACCTAAAACTGCTCTAAAATATAAAGTCTAGTAAAAAGAATCTCATGATATAGTATACTCTTGTTTGATTTAGATTAATAAGAGGTGCAGACAATAATAACATCAGAGGAAGTAATGCCTATGTGAGGAGGATTAACAACTCAAAACCACCACCACCTGTTCACTGAGCAACTGATTACTGAGGGTCGGATACTGTGACGAGTTGTTTTACCCGTTTTGAGGAAGTAGAGGTAAGAAAACTAAGGCTCACACAGCCTAAGTTATTTGTCTTAAATTATAGCTAATAAAGGGTAGAAACAAACAGAACTTGCCCCAGAAAGCAAATATGGATTGAAAGAAATAATATTGGGAAGTGATGTCCTTAAAGCATTCAAATTGCCACCAGAGAGGTGCAATTCCTCAGCGTGAGAAATTTCACAATGTGTGGTGACACTGGTGAAGTGAGATAAGTCTTCTATCAGTCAGTGCCATAATTAACTAACAAGCTCTGATTTTAAGTCAGTGTAGCAATAAATAGGAAGTTCTATTGCAGTTATTTTCCTTAAAGAATCCAAGATTCTAACCTGTAACCTGCTTTTTGACTATCAGTAAAGTACAAGGTGAAAGGATTTTCAACTCAAGGCACAGCTGTTAATTGTATACCGAGTACAGTGTATTTAATTACCATAGAAAACTAACTCTGGATTGGCATGTAAAATTCAGTATAGGGAAATGTGAGTAAAAGAAAGGGAAAATAATCCTTCCAGACAGAGCTGAATTACTGCTTTAAACTACTGGCTGTTGCATACATGCTGACCTCCGTACTAAAGCAAGCCTGCGTGCCATTCCTGTGAGTTCCCACAATGACAAACTTGGTCTCACAACAAGGCAAGGAGGGCACACTGCAATGAATACATGTTCCAGTGACTAGATCAAACAAGCAGCTGCTGCAGTGACATCCACTCCAGCTAGAAAAACATTTCAGCTTGATTTACACAGAGAAAGGCACAATTTCCACCTTAAAAAAAATGACGACTAGCAAAATTGGACTGGTATTTTATTTTCTATCACTGAATTCTATGTCACTTTTCTCACTATAGCATCTATACAAAGTTTAGTTTCTATAAATAGAAACTAAAGCCAAGCTAAGGTCTTTCCTATCTTCTCATAATAGATATACATTATTTCAAACTTAGATTTCAGCCACCTACTCTCTGAGATAAAGATTTACTTGGAACTATTTTGGCTGAGTGTTAAAACTTTTTAGCTGCCAGGCTTCCATACCTTTTCAACAAGCTTATTAATTTTATACCAAAGGATACTTCTTAACAACAAAGTAATTATAAAATAACAAGCTTTGTATTAGAATTTGGGGCAGATAACCAAGACTTATGGTCTTACACAGAGTAGCAACATGAGCTCTGCACAATAAACTCACAGCCAAAAACCAGGTCTGATCTTTACTTTCTAGATTCTAGTTTTTAACAGATAATAATAATAAATTCAGAACATATCTTTAAAATTAATCAAATGCAAAGAAGTTTGTTAGGTTCTAAATAAGATAGACATGGCTCTGACTTCGCAGGTACACTTGAGCTGAACTAAGTGAGGGACTCCTTTGGGTTTTGCTAGGTCAACATTCCCCTCCAGTTAATATATAAACAACTTCTCTCAGTTCCTTTAATTCTAGATTTTAAAAAGATGCAGACAGACATCAAACACCTTTTGAAAACAATCCAGATGTCTGCCTTCCCCAGTAGTTCCTCAGTACAGTTTTTAAAAAGTGGGTGCTCTGAATTTTGTTCTCTTCTGGACAATGGGGTCCATGTTCCCTTGTAACTTGCTCTATTACTTCTGGCCCCTCCTACCATACCTCCATAAACACTGAGCAGAGCTGAAATCATATTTCTGATACAGCTTTCATCTCAAAGACTTCCCAAAGATGTTTTCCACAGGATTATTTCTATCAGTGAAACTTTAAAGCAGCTGATATGCTCAATGAAAAAAATGATTGAAGTATAATCATATAGCATAAATTATTACATCACCATTAAGGTTATTTTCAAAGATTATTTTTACTATAAATTATAATTATATTGATATTACTATATGATCAATAACATAATTATTAGCATTATCATCGATAAATGTTCATGATATGTTACATCAAATAATACAGGGTACAAAACTTTAGTTATAGAATTCCAATTATGTAAAATACATATGTATAACAAAGAAGATATATTAAAATGCGTAGGCAGAAACTCAATGGGGCAATTAAGTGTTATCTCAACCAACAGCCTTTTGAAGTAGTTTAATTAACTTCTTTCGCAGCTGGAGAAACTGAGGCTCGTGAAGCTCAGGAAGATTGCTCAGAGTAATAGCACCAGAAAGTGGCAGTCAGGGTACAAATCTACTGAAAGCCATAGTCTGAGCACTTTCCTCGCTGCACCAAGGAAAACTTCAAAACTGAGACAGGTTTGCAACTAGAACCTTAAACTGAAGACAGGATAGAACATGCTAAGGGGTGTTTTTCCTTTCCAGAAAAGCAAGACAAAAAATAGGGCTGACCATAGTGGAGTCACTAGAAAGAAGTGTAGGTGTGAGGCACAAAACACAGGAGCAGGAAATAGGGAAGATGAACATGAAACTGTATCAAGTATTAAGGCAGCGAGTGGGGGAGGTTAATGAAAGCTGTAGTGAAATCCAAGCAGATGATTAAAGAGTAACTATGTGTTGTTTTAAGGAAAAAGATGGGGCACAAACAAGGAAGAAACAAACAGGTGGCAGCCCAAGAATGGAAAAGAAACAAAAATATTAAGCAGTAAAAGCAGCAGCAACTTGGTTATGGAACCACCTGAGTTCTATCCTAGCTATATATAACCTTAAGTAAGACAGACTTCTCCTTTGGTTGGATCCTTAAGCTTTCACATTCTTATTCAAATTATTTTTACCTTATTTCACATACCACTAGAATCTCAGTAGATTTTTACCCCAATTATTGTTGTCCTTTTGTTATTGTCGCCATCCATTTTGGTTCAACATCATTTGACGGTTTGTTTTGTTTTGTTTTGTTTTGCTTTAGAGAGAGTAACAGGAAAAGAAGAGGAAGGAGAGAGACAAAAAGCATCAATTCGTAGTTGCTTCACTTGAGTTTTTTTTTTTTTTTTTTTTGATTGCTTCTTGTATGTGCCTTGACCAGGACTCGAGATGAGCCATTTACTCAAGCCAGCAACCTTGGGCTCAAGCCAGCAAACCCATGCTCTAGCCCAGGGATCAGGAACCTATGGCTCGCAAACCAGATGTGGCTTTTTTGATCATTGCATCTGGCTTACAGACAAATCTTTAATAATAATAAAAAAAAACCTTAAAAATATAAAACATTCTTATGTATTACAATCCATTCATTTTCTACTGCTCATGTTCATGGTTGCGGGTGGCTGGAGCCAATCACAGCTGTCCTCTGGGACAACACCAAATTTTTATTGGATAATGCATAACATACATGGATCATTGTATGGCTATCACGGAATTACATTTTAAAATATGTGGTGTTCATGGCTCTCTCAGCCAAAAAGGTTCCCAACCCCTGCCTAGCCCGTGACCTCAGAGTTTTGAACTGAGGCCCTTGGCATCCTGGGCTGACTGCACTACCACCAATCAGGCTCAATATCTATTTTAAATTCCTGAAAACAATGGAATTGTTAAGTTTTCAGTTATTATTCACTTAAATTGAATCACAATAATTTTATTTCATTTTTTGGTAATCATTTCCTTTACCAGCATTTTTGGCTGGCATTTCCCACCCTCCTGCCTCAAGTATTTTGTTTTGCTTTAATATTCTTTTAATGCAGATCTGCTGATGACAGACAGACTCCCTTAGTTTTCTGTTTTCCCTTCTCATCTTTATTTTTGAAGGGTATTTCCCCAATGTTTGAATTAATTTGACAATTATTTTCCGACTGCCTTTTAAAGGTGCCATCTTGCTGCCTTCTGGATTTCACTGTTCCTGTTGAACTCAGCTCTTCGGTCTTAGTATTGCTTCTTTCAATGAAATGCGTCCTTTTCTCTGAATACTTTAGTTTCTTGCAGTTTTATTATGGTTGTAACCCAATTCCACAGAATCTATTTTACTACGATAAGCACTGGAGTGAAATTCTTGATATTTAATGTTCACCTTCCCCCAAGTCCCTTCCTCTCTATCCCTAGCTTCACTGCAGCATTTCTTAGATAAGCCAAGACATGGAAACAAGCTAACTGTCCACTGATGGGTGAATGAAGAAAAAAGATGTGCTGTGGCCCTGGCCAGTTAACTCAGCTGGTTACAGCACTGTCCAGATGTGCCAAGGCTGTGGGTTTGATCCCTGGTCAGGGCATTTATAAGAATCAAACAATGAATGTACAAGTAAGTGAAACAAACAAACAAACAAGTCAATGTTTCTCTCTATAATATCAATCAATAAAAGAAATTTAAAGATGTGGGGTATATACAATGGAATACCAATCAGCCATAAAAAGAGGAAACATGGCATTTGCAACAACATGAATGCACCTTGAGAATATTATGCTCGGTGATACAAGTCAGATGGAAAAGGACAAGAACCATATGATTTCAACTCATGTGAAATATAAACCAGAAAAAGATAAAATCTTGACTGCTAAAGGAAAAAACATCCTGCTGAAAAGCAAGAGAACTACAGCAGACCTTCACATCAGAAAGCATGAGAGCCAGAAGCAAATGGAGCAACAAGTTTAAAGTGCTAAAAAGAAAAAATAGCCAATCCATAATTCTATACTCAGGGAATTTTTAAAATTTTTTATAAATAAAGCTATAATAAATGGCCTCAGCCTGACCAGGCGGTGGCGCAGTGGATAGAGTGTCGGACTGGGATGCAGAGGACCCAGGTTCAAGACCCGAGGTCGCCAGCTTGAGCGCGGGATCATCTGGTTTGAGCAAAAGCCCACCAGCTTAAACCCAAGGTCGCTGGCTCCAGCAAGGGGTTACTCAGCCTGCTGAAGGCCCGCAGTCAAGGCACATATGAGAAAGCAATCAATGAACAACTAAGGTGTTGCAACGCGCAATGAAAAACTAATGATTGATGCTTCTCATCTCTGTCCATTCCTGTCTGTCTGTCCCTGTCTATCCCTCTCTCTGACTCTGTCTCTGTAAAAAAAAAAAAAAAAAAAGGCCTCAAACCAAAATCTTAATAAGCATCTCTATTTCTTCAAAACATATTGACTTAGAAATACTAAGTAAATGACTACAATATATTTTAGAAATAATTTTGATACCCATTTCTTCTTAGTATATATACTCTCTCAAGGGTAATATATGCTGCTCACAAAAATTAGGGGATATTTCAAAATGAATATGAAGTGAACCTGACCTGTGGTGGTACGGTGGATAAGCGTCGACCTGGAAATGCTGAGGTCGCCGGTTCGAAACCCTGGGCTTGCCTGGTCAAGGCACATATGGGAGTTGATGCTTCCAGCTCCTCCCCCCCCCCCCGTCTCTCTCTCCTTTCTCTCTCCCTCTCTCTGTCTCTCTCTCTCCTCTCTAAAATGAATAAAAAAATAAAAAAATGAATATCAAGTGATAAAATATCCCCTAATTTTTGTGAGCAGTATATAAGTAAAAATTCTTGTAAATACTAGGTTACATCACTAGAAAATCAAATCTATCAATTTAAGTGATCAATGTTACCTAATTTAATATTTGCAATATTGAATGCATTTTTTCTTATATTTTTTAAATTTCATACTTATGCTCCTAACCAGGATTTCTGTTGGACATCTTTTTAGTAAAGGAGAGTTTACCATATATTAACAAGAGTAAGCCTTTGCCACATATGTTGCTAACATTTCTTTCCAAATCAACATTTACTCTTCAAATACTTATACAAATATTGATCGACTTACGACCTATGCAATTTACGACCATTCGACTTTACAACCACAATTGCTAGCCATGACTGCTCCGCGTCTAGCAGTGCAAGAGCTTCCCAGCTGGGCGTACAACAGTGCAGACCAGCTTCCGGCAGCACTACCATCTCCGTGTGCACCATTTCAACTGTTATCCCAGACTCAGTACAGCAATTTGTGTTTTGTGTCTTGCATATTTTTCATCAAACCCCTCCCAAGATGTCTACCAAGAGGAAATTGTCTTTGCAAATATTAAACTAGTTGCACGGTAATGCAGTGTTTTACTTAAACCTGACGAATGTAAAAATAAGAAACAAAATGGTGTAGAGATGATACAATGGCATAAAATGAACAAAAAAAATTATGATATGTAACAATAATAAAAGAAAATTATGATAAAATATGACAAAGATTTTTATAACATCATTTACAGTACTGTACATAGAGCCTACTCAACTTACGACCAAATCATGTTACGACTGGTCTGTCGGAACCAATCGTGGTCTTAAGTCAAGCAGTAGCTATAACTTTCTTCACAAACCTCAAGAATGTTTATGTTGTCAAATTCTTCCATCTTTTTCTTACTGGGTTTTTCCTTTGGTATTAAATTTATAAAGGTCTTTATCCACCCAAAGGTTAGAATAGTGCCTTATATTCTCCTCTACATTTTGAAAAATTGAGATATAAATGATATATGATATTAGCTTCACATATACAATTCAACATTTGTACATATATATTATGAAATGATCACCATAATAAGTTTATTAACATCTATTACCTTAGTTACAACTGTTTTCTTGTGATGAGGACTTTTAAAATATATTCTCAGCAACTTTCAAATATGCAACATACAATTATTAACTACCAGTCACCATGCAGTGCCCTATATCCTCATGACTCACTTATCTGTAACTGAAGACTGTAACCTTTTTGACCCCCTTCACCCATTTTTTCCCATCCCTCCACACCTCTTGCAACCACCAATCACTTCTCTGTATCTATAAGCTTGTGATTTTTTTTTTAAAAAGATTCACATATAAGAGAGATCATACAGTATTTTTTTCCTGCCTGACTTATTTCAGTTAGCATAATGCCCTCAAGGTCCACCCATGTTGTTACAAGTGGCAAAATTTCATTCTTTTTTGTAGCTGAATAGTGTGTGTGTGTGTGTGTGTGTGTGTACACACATATAACTTTTTCTTTAGCCACTGATAGACGTAAGTTGTTCTCATATCTTGGCTGTTATAAATAATGTGGCAATGAACATGGAGGTGGTACAGACCTTGTATGTAAAATACATTTTAAGTATATATCATGTAAAATATATAAAATACATTATTTAAAATAAGTAATTTTTAAAAGTAGGTGTGAATAAAAACCTTCTCAGACACCTACACAAATAAAGTGAAAGACTCTACCATCAGCATACCTATATAACAAGAAATGCTAAAGCAAGTTCTTCAAGCAGAAGAAAATTGATAGCAGATAGAAATTTACATCTACACATAGAAATGAAGAACACTAAGTATAGAATTTAATGTAAACATAAACTTAATGTTTTCCATATTTGTATTTCCTCTAATATGTGACTGCTTAAAACAAAAATAACAGCAATGTATTGAGTTTATAGCACATTTAAGAGATGTGACGAAAATTTAGCCTCTGACTAGAAATGCTTGAGGATTGCTGTTGCTGTACATCCTCACCAACACGTCATACTTCCTTTGTACTTCTCTGATGATGGGAGGTTACAAGTATTTTTTCACATTTATTGACCAGTTGTAAATCCCTTTTGAAAAGAGCCTAATTTTGCCTATTTACCTGCAGGGGTTTTCCTTGTTGTTATTTTTAAGAAGGAATGTCTTTTATTTAAAAAAAATCAAGTATGTAGGTATTCTTTATGTATTTTAGATATGCGTTATTTTATTCATGGCCTGAGATTATAACCAAGTACAACCTGTAAATGTAGTTACCTTTTAATTGTAAGATAACTACAAGGAATACATGTTATTACAGTCACATTTAAAGTGTTTTGTTTACTGATCTTTAGTAACAAAAAAACTAATAAAGTAGAAGGAAAGGCAAAAAGTAAAATCAGAATCGCTACCCTTCCTGAGACCCAGCGGCTGGAAATCTGTGCGATCAGTTTACAGGATGACTGTCGGCCTGGGCACCCTCAGATCAGTAGTCAGAATGACGGCCACTCACCTGCAATACTTTGTGGATGTATCTTGATGGAAACATTTAAAAAAAAAAGTTTAAAAAGCTGTACTGTTTTGAGGAAGATGAGTCAAGAGCCTGACAGATCCCTAATGGCTTCTTCCATAAATCCTAGTTTCTCAATGTAGAGTTCAGATAAAACTGAGATAGCTAGCCAGGTCCAAACCTGAAGATTTGGGTCCTACTGATTTCCCAAGTTACTCACTCCATGGACTCTGAGGCTCAATCAAGATGGTCAAAAGAAACAGATATGTCTGTGATGAGAGTCAAGGTCAACTTCACTGAAAATATATCTATAATCAAAGGTCATTGAAATAATTATTTATAAGCAGAAAATAGAACTTGATTTGAAACGGGCTATTCTTCTGCATACTTTCATAAATAAAGGGGAAAAGCCAAGTCACCCAGTTACACTATATAATGGGAGTTCTACATGGGACTATATGAAATCTATCCATAATAAATTACCAGATGCCAGGCCAAGATCCCATAATAAGGTAGAAAGCTCTAACTTGGAATTTATTCGCTGACATTTACTTCATCCTTATTTTATTGCCGCACTAGTGAGAGGTCAGTAACTGGATTGCTGACTATCATAGTACCTTTGGTCAGACAAGCCTTAGTTTCAATGGGACATCACCTTCTGAACCTAATCAAGCAATGTGCAGCTGTCTGAGGAAACTAACTTGGAAAGAAGACAATTTGATTTGACAATAAATACAAGCCTGGAATATAGACTAGTGTACAAACAAACTGTATAGTATGTAACAGCTATCCAGAGATGACTTTAAAAAAGAGAGAGAAATATTTTTTTAATTGTAATACAATACAGAAACTTTGGTTCAATGTTTACCTAAAACTCTCTTAACATACCACAGAGCCATTTAGGTCCTACAAACCCTACACAAAATTTATAACTGAGGCTAGACACCAGTGTCTTCTCACTCACATACACTGTTTACCTTGTAAAAATATGCCGTATGACTATGTAAATCTTTAGTCGTTATTTCAGCAGGAGGCACCAACTACAAAACAGAAAGGGAAAGGAAGAGGCAGCCTGTTCCCAGGTGTGATGGTATTTCTGGGACTCTAGCTACAGGGAGGCGTACTTACTTCTATGAAATAAGGACCTGAAGACAATTTCCAAACATTCCGGCAGCAAATGTCATCTCCTAAATGGACTGACACCGTGGGGAGAGCAAACAATGCCCTGGGAATGTTGGTTAACTACCTTTCAGCCTGAAAAACAACTGTCTTCCCAGTCTTTGCAACAACAAGAGGCCCCAGCAGGTGACAGAGGACACAAAAGCCAGGCCCCACAGCAGGGGCAGCTCAGATGAGCTCAGATGTGCTCCGACCTGGGACTGTGGCTGAGGGTTCCCTGAGAGGTTGCGCTGAGTCATGCTTCCACTCATACCTCCCACCCCCCTAATATATCTAGATCGGTTTCAAAGCCTCTGCTGAGAGCAACAGCCTTTTGTACAAATATTAATATTTTATACCTACCGAGGCAGCCAATCGTGAAAAACAGTTTTCTTCAACATTTTGCTTTGATTCCTTGCTACTCTCCTTCCTGAGCGACTGAAAGCTAGATAGGCTACACACACACTGCTGGGTTTTTCCAGCCTTAGTACATTCATTAATATTTTATAGACTTAATTCCTAGGCAGCTAAACAATATATTCTATTAAAAATGCTCTTATTAAAAAGAGATACCTTTAGAAGGGCAAGCTGCTGCCTAAAATATACTTACAAAAGAATATGTTAACCTGAGAGAAAAGGTATCTCCACACGCTATTCAAAACTCCTTGGTTTTTTCTGAGAAGGACCTTAAAGATTCCATAAAAATTCAGCATGGGGTTTTTGAATGAGAACTACTTGTAAACAATGAAGCATTTGCAAGGCTTGGTGAATTTATATTTATGAGAAATATTTTAAAAGCAGAAGGTAGAAGCACATAGAAAAAAACCACTATAATCTACTCTCTTAACTGTCCTTATTTTGAAGGACTAACAGATGTTTGCATCCCTATAACAATACCATTGTGCTGTGCTCATTGTTCATTACCCATCACTACTCCAGTCCACATCCTTAGAGCCAGCCCTACAGGCTTTTGAAGGTTTCTCTTCTGGGATCAGAAAAAACATTTATACAACAGGATAGAAATTTACTTAAGTTCTAAAAGAAAAGGGTCAGTAAATGTAGTCCTTATTTAGTAAACATTACCCAATTAAAAAACTCAGACATGAAATTTCATCTATAAAAGAAAAAATACTAGCCAATATGCATGAAAGAACTAAAACTAAATTTGCTTCCAAATAAAGTGTCCATACAAGAGAGATGTCCAAGTTTTTACTACACCTCCCCCATATAAATTTGGTTATTTTATTAAAATATAAATACCTACTACATATGGTAGATGGGAGATGTCCACTGTTAGATTTTAAAAGCCTTTTAAGCTCATCTAAAGAGATCCTAAAGTAATACAAATAATAAATGCTTACAAAATCCTTAATGTGATGAATAAGTAAAAGAATAAGTCCTTATATTGTTGCCTCTGGACAACAATGTGAGTAAACAAAGCCCTGGATTGCAGGGCCAAAATGGGGTGTAAGGGAAGTTGTTCTAGGGAGTGGAGAAGGAGGAAGACCTTTGCCTTTCCTTCCAAATGTCTGCTCCTAAAAGTATGTGACTTGTGAATTCCCAGAGAGAAAACTGCTTTCAATGCCGCTATGTTTACAGAAAATTAACAGCCTGAGTTAAAAAGTGAAACTTTATTTCTAAAGCAAAAGAATGTAATAAGTAGGTCTAAAACTAAAATGTACTAAACTCAACACTGAAGTCCAAGAGCATCTCTCTGATGATTATGTGACATGTGACCACATACCAGATATACTAAAAGATAATTTGTAGTTTTTATTGAGGTGAAATTCACATAACAAAATGAAGCAGGTTAAAGTGAACAATTCAGCGGCATGTGGTACATTTATTATCTTGGCAATCACGACCTCTATTCAGTTCCAAACTATTTTCATCACCCCAAAAGGATATGCTGCCCTGTAAGCCGTCGTTCCCCATTTCCTCCCTGCTGCCCCATGCTAACTAACTACCCATCTGAGTTCTGTCTTTGTGGATTTACCTATTCTGTATAGTTCGTATAAATAGAATCATACAATACATGACCTCTTGTGTCTCTGGTTTCTTTTACTTTGCATAATTGCTTTTTCAGGTTCATCCACATTATATCATGCATCCATACTACACTCCTTTCTATGGCTAAATAATATTCTACTGTATAGATATACCACATTGGTTTATCCATTCATCCAATGATAGACATGTAGGCAGGTTCTACCTCTAGCCTATTGTCAATAGTGCTACTATGAACATGAATGTACATGTACTTGTTTGATTGAGTACCTGTTTTCAATTCTTTGGGATATATATACCCAGTAGTAGAATTGCAGAGTTGAATAATATATCTTTGAAGAAAGGAATACTAAATACAAGGAGGGAAGAAGGGTGGGAGGGAGAGAAGGAGGGAAGGATTAGAGTCCAAATTGAGTAAGCAAGTAGATATACTCACTTAAATTACTTGAAATCATTTTAAAAGCATTTTGGGGGGAGTCATTCCTTATTTTTCCCGACAAATGGTGTGTGTGTGTGTGTGTGTGTGTGTGTGTGTGTGAAATTGCTCTTACATTTGAATATTGCTCTCTTGCCAAAACGAAATGTTTCCTCCTTGCCTATGCCAAAAAGTCAGATTACAGGCACCATAGAGGCAGCACATTCTGGATTCTTCCTCAGATGAATTAGTTTTCAATTTTTCTTTTAAAATACAAAATCATCCTCATTGTTATTAGAATGTCTTAAAAATTTTTAGCAGTCATACCTCAGTCAGACCAACTAATAATGTTCAACAAAAAGGGGAAAGTCTACCTTAAAATACATTTCACACATAACATGCACAGCTCCTTCTTAAGATAGATTTTCTACATAGAACTATCAAAAAGATTAAATCTTCCTCCATTCAAGGTTGCCAGTTCAATTCCTCGATCCAGGCACATACAGGAGCAGCTCCATGTCCCTGTCTCTCTCTCCCTGCCTCTCTCCATTCGGAGTGTTTGGCTAGCTCACTTCTGAAAGCACCTTCTAACCTTAGAGATTTGTTCAAAAACATTATCAAACACCTTTTCCCCTAAGTAAATTACAAATTGAGAAATTCAAAAAGGATAGTACATTCTAGTAGCAAACATTACTTTACTTATTTGCAAAGGATATATATGCAAATTCTTTCTCTTAAAGCTAACCGCCCACCATACCTGCTCCCTAAGTTTACAAGAGAAAAAAGGCCAACAAAAAAGTCATTGTGTTAGTTTAGTGGTTTAGTGCAGAACTACACTAGAATTCTGATCTCTTGAATTCTAGTCTAAGGCTGTTTCCATCAAATTGCACTGTGCACTCACTCTAAGATCAAAAGGATGATAACCCTCAAGTCAAATATTCTAAATTAGTAAAAAAAAAAAAAAAAAAAGATACATTTCACCTACTTTCTCTTAGACAGATTCTGACCAAATGGCAAAGGGACAGAAAAGCACACTGGCTAAGGGGCTTTGGGCTCAGGCAAATTTCCCAGTAGGTCTGAATCTCAGCCTTAATACTTAAGGAGATACATGACCTAACCAGTCACACTAGAATTCTCTGGGACTATGCCCTCACATTTGAGGGGACAAAAGTAGGGAGGGATGTTGTAAGGATTAAGTAAGAGAACTTTATAAACTTAGCACTGTGCCTTGAACAGAGCAAACTCTTTAACAAATGGTAGCTGCTATTATTAAAAGAGCTGCAAAACAAGGAGCTGACTTATCTATTGCAGAGATTAGGTAAAATAATTGCATTTAGAAACAGTATCTCCAAGACGGTTCAGGAACAATGTGGCAGTGCAGGGACACAAAAATGACTGGGCTCACTGCTGGTGAAATAAAAGGCATTTTCCATTCTTTTTAAAAACCTTCTTGCCTACTTTGAACAAAGTGAAAACACAGTAGATGCTGATTTTTATAAACTATAGAAATGATCCCTGAAAGGTACAGTCTTGATGCTGATTTTTACAAAGTGGGCTATGGCTCATAGCAGATCTTCTCAAACTTGAACGTGCATTCATATAACTCGGGGGTTGGTTAAAAATGCAGATTGTGATGAAGTATTTGATAGATTTGAGCCCTAAAATTCTGCACTTCTAACAAACTTCCAAGATGCTAGTGGTCTGGAAATCATACTCTGAATAGCAAGGGTTTATAGGATACCACATTCACATAATCACCACCCAACTTTGGTCCTGATCCCAGGTACCCGATTTCCAAATCCCAGGATTTGAATGGTGCTGATGCCACTGCAGGTCTGCTATGACCCACAGATCTAAGTTTAAGTGGTGACGCACTCATCTAAGCCGGCCTCTCTCTGCCAGGGCACACACTGCTTCAGAATGGTGCAGGTGGCCCTCTCTCTGCCTCACACCTACAGGGCTCAGAAACAGGCACCTGCCACTGGGTGAGGAGCAGGGAGTACCAGGAGCACGGAATCTAAGGTTCTCACAGCAGCCCCACTCGATTTTACCTTTCATGATGCATGCAGTGGGCTAAGAGGAATGATGGCCTTACCTCCACCATCAATTTCTCACCCATCCGCCTCTAGACATCTACCCAAGAGGAACAAACATGGTACCACAACTTATCCAGGGGAAAGCAAAGAACACGACATCACCAACAGGAACAGAAGTGAGAATTCTAAAGTTATATAAGGTGGGGTTTTTCTAGCCTCTCCTCTTTCCAGGTTCCACCTACCTTCTCTAGTGAGTGAAATAGTCTAGTCTTTGGGAGTGTAATTGAAATGAACAGTTTCCTTGGTTTTACCAAGGGAGAAGGAGCCGTGGAATCACTAATTCATATGAGAAGATAAGCATATAGCTATGAAAAGCATGGTTTGTCCTTCCTCCTTGTCACCTTTCTGACCTCCACCTTTTAAAGAGGGCACAGAAGCAGACTTAATGTTCACTGGCTTTCACGGACAAACCATTAATCTTCTCCACATTACATATCACCACAGCTAGGATAATGTTTGCTCTAATCTAACAGATTTTCATTTCAAAACCAATTGTAAAGCTCAGCAGGGTGCTATATTCAACCTTAATGAGAACTCCTTACCCAAGACTCCTCCAATACGTGCTTGTTCAGAATTGCTGAATTTTACTGGTGGAGGTTGTTAAATGAAGGAAGGGAAAGGTTAACCAATAAACAGAATTTAAAAACTGAAACTCGCTTCCTTCTATATCATTTCTATTCATATAAGCATAGAACACTAATAAGTTAGAGCTAACTGATGACAGGATGTATGTTACCTCCTATGACACCTCCTACGCCAGCTCCATGGTACTGCTTTATGGACCCTTTTACATTGCCTCCTACCGCTCCTCACAATTACTGCCGAGCAAGGGAGTAGCTCTGCAGCACTGACAGCTGTTTAATGGGAGAGGTGGCAAGCAGTGGACACATCCTGGCAGTGGGCTTAATGGCTACACAAATACCAGAGCCATCAGACTGAAGTGATTCTGGCAGAAAATTAACTTAGAGACACAAAACTCATTTGGTGAGAAAGCCCACAGCAATCTGGACAATAGCAGACTGCATAATGGGGAAAGGGGCAAAATAAGAAGATGTATCTAAACTCTTTAAGAAAAGCATTAAAAATTGTTTTCCACATGCCACTATGCAGCTTTAACATACAAGCCTGCAACTGCTTTCTCTTTAGAAAGCAAATGCTATTTAATTATAAACGATGCAATGAACAGAGAATGTCAGAAATTTGTTAATACTTAAGTGTCACTAAAGCACAGTCTTTTATGAGATTACCTAGAACATTTTTTTACCACCAACTGATTCTACCTTTTTCAATTTTTCCAGCATGACCATGACATTTAGGTCAAGGAAAGAAGAAAACCAGTATGTGCTGAATTATAAATTGTTACACGTGGCGTAAAAATATAACTAAATAACTAATATCCTGGTGGTGGGTACAATTATCCTTATTTTACATGGGAGAAAACAGAGACTTGGACAGCATTAGCATGCCCACCGAACAGCAGCCAGGTGACAGAGCTATGGTCTGCCTACTGGTCTGTCTGGGTCTGCTGTCTACGCCACACAGGCCGTCCTACAATTAAACAGCAAAGGCTGTTATAAGAAAACCAAAAATGGTATTTGACATTAATTCTTAAGGTGTCTTTATCTTTATTGACAAAGATAAGACTAAACATAAAAAGCAAAACCAAAAAAATATTAAAGAAAGCATTTTAGTTTCAGGGAAAGGACAGCCTTTCTGTCTAACACAAAACCCAGAAGCCATAAAAAGCAAAAACTGATCGATCTGACTAAACAAAAATATAACCTTTCTGCATTTCAACATATGCCATAAACAGTCAAATGACAAATAACTGAGGAAAATATTTGCAACACAGTATAGCACAGAAAGAGAACTAATTTCCTTAATATGGAAGAGTTCTCACAAATAAAGAAAAATATTGAAAGCCTAACAGAATAATGGACAAAGGACATAAATGCACAATTCGCTAAAAAGAATCTAAACCACACTCTACAGCAGTACAGGAAAAGGTTACAACCTCTATGAGAGCAATCTGGCAATGACAAAGTGAAAAGTATACACACCCTCTGATCAATTCTACTTCTAGGACTTCATTTGACTTCATGATCTCATGTGTGCGAAGTGCCCAATGAACACAGATGATAACTGCAACACTGTCTTAGTAAAGCCTGAGATGGGCCAGGGGGTGCTGAATACCCAACAACGGAGAAATATTTCAATTAATTCTAGTATAATATAAAACTATCCTGCCTTAAAAAAAAGAGTAACTCAACTTCAACTGTATTTATACTGATACAAAATGACCTCTAGAATATGAGTGAAAAGAACCAGATATAGTAGAATGCATACCTATAAAAACCAAGTGCATATACATAAAGGAAGGCCAACTGTGTGGATCACAGTCCGGAACAGGAGATTTATCCTTTGTGATGTAGCTCTTGCATCTGTTATAAAATCCTACAGAAAGTGTGTGTCCTTCCTGTTCAAAAAGTAAATGTTTACATTTAAATATATATATACACATATATATATGCTTTGTAAAGATAGTGAAAGAAAAACATGATAGCTTAATTATAACCATTTATGATGTGCTACAAAGTACAATACTTTATTTGCTGCTTTATTAAGATATAATTGACATACAACAGTGCGTAAGTTTAAGGTATACCTGGTTGGTTTGATACATTTATATATTAAAATACTATTACCACCACAGCATTAGATAATGCCTTCATCCTCTCGCATAATTACCACAATCTTTTTGTGGTGAAAATTTTTAAGATTTACTGTCTCAACAACATTTAAGTATATAACACAGTATTATTAGCTATAGTAATCATGCTGTATATTAGATCCCCAGAAGTTGTTCATCTCAAAACTGGAAGTATGTATCCTCTGATTAGTATCTTCCCATTTCCCCCACTTCCCACCCTGTAACCACCACTCTGTTGCTCTGAGTTTGTCTTTTTTAGATTATACATACAAATGATATCATACACTACTTGCTCTCTCCGACTTATTTACTTAGCAAGATGTACTATTTTAAAGTTTTTTATTTTATTTCCAAATGCAAACAACTGAAATGTTTTCTTATTCACTCATGTGAAGACACTAAAGGAGTATGCAATGCCAGTGGGTCCTATTTATAATGGAGGTTATGGATGACAAGGCTAAGAACCACGCTATAAGCTGTTATACTAGGTTTTCATTATTTAGGAGACCCAGCATACAAGTGACATTATCTAACCCTATTCGTTTTGAAAGTGACATATAAACACACTAAGTTCATTTCCTGTTAAGATAACTGGCTTCTCAGCTCTGCCAGTCCACCAAGGACTGCAAAAGGGAGCTGACTCCACAGCACCGCCAAAGTGGGGAGCGCAAGAAGAAGCAGGGGAGATACAACTATATTAGTTCTCCGGGAACCTAGGGAAAGCATAGTTTTTATTATAAGGAAACAGAGACTTGAGGAGTCCGGGACAAAGCCCTAAAACAGAGATCCAAGAATGCTGACATGAATGTTATTTTCTATCATTTGAGAAGAAATACTTAGCATTTATTTCCATAAAGAAACAGCACATATAGAAAAACAAAACAAAAACAAAAACAAAAACCAGGCCCATATTTTCGGCTAGGAAAGTAAAAGATGAAGGAAGTTCCTCAGAAGAAATACAGAAATGTACATGCAGAAATGTATGTTTTTTTTTAAGAAAAGAGGGGTATCTCTTCAGTGAGACACCAACCCCACCTCCCCTTCTCAAGTATCAAATACAAAAATTCTAAACTGTACATTCACTTTTAGAGCATCTTTTACTTTGTTTAGTATTCACAAAATGAAGACAGGCTCCGCTAAAATCTCTTCAGAAAAAATATGAATAGTGGTTTAGTGGAACTAAGCAAATCAAGCTTTCAGACTTTATTTAAAAACACTGAGCTACCCGAGGAATGCATGGCTCACTGGGCACACTAATAACCAGCTTCAACTACAGTAGAAGTCACTGGGGAATGCAAAGGCGGTGGTTCTAACTGAATGCCAAACAGGCCTGCCCAGAACCCCCCACTGCTTCATCCTCTCGCGCTTTATCCCAGAACCTCCTGCCCCTCTGCGAATCGTGAGCTGCCTTTGGGCTGAAGTTCCAAGAAGTGGCCAGTCCACTGAGAGAAGCAGGATGAGTAGTTTGACCCTGTACTGAAAAGCCATTCCCTCATTAGTGTTTGGCTTTGGGTGCCTGCTAGACACCCACAACTCTAAGATGCCTTTCTCACTGGTGGTCTTTTAGAAAGTGAAATCTCCAACATCAGTGTACTCCCATCCCCCTCAATCTGATGAATTTGACCAGATGGCCAGATTAGGAAAGTACAGGCATTTCAAAAGAAAAGAAAAAGTAAAGCTCTACACCCCCTTCTCTCTTCCCTGGAGAGATGTCGGAGTCCAGTTTACACAAATAATGTTTCTAGAGATTTTAAAGCTAGACCTCAAAAGACAGTTAAAAATATATGAACAGTAATCCTGTATTAAAAAATCAAGAGAAAATTACCAAAAATATCATCTTCACAATTTTTTCCAGTCCATGAAATACCATTTCATCTGCTGTAAAGCTATAGCTGTTTTAATATATTCATACCTGTTTTTACTAATAATTTTCATTGAACAAATTCATTAAGGATGGAGATTTCAGTTGTTGAAAAATTACAAGTAACCAACCTATTTTTTAAGGATCCTTTTCCTTTTAAAAAGCAGGATTAAGCCATGGCCAGTGGCTCAGCAGACAGAGCATCCACCTGTCATATCCACATCCAGGTTCGATTACTGGTCAGGGCACGCAAGAGAAGTGACCGTCTGCTTCTCCTCTCTTCCCTCTTTTCCTCTTGCAACCAGTGGCTCAATTGGTTCGAGTATGGTCCCAGGTGGGAGCACACAGCCTCAGGTGCAAAAAATAGCTTGGTAATCGAGCGTTGGCCCCAATGGGAATTGCCAGGTAGATCCTGGTCAGGGTACATGCAGAAGCCTGCCTATCTCCACTCCTCTCATCTATTCATTAAAATGTAGGGTTATCTAAGTGGGAAAGCACAATAACAAAGTCAACCCATGACCATTCACAATTTACACTGCTCACAAAAATTAGGAGATATTTTATCACTTTAAAAGCTATTCACTTTGAAATATTACCTAATTTTTGTGAGAAGTATAGTTTACAGGAGGAACTCAGTACAGAAACAGAACTCTAATGTGGTCTCTAGATTTGGGCATAAATTTTATATTTTAGAAACTTTTAATTATACTAGGCATACAAAATACAAGCAATAGTGTGTATTTAATACACTGTTCCCACATCACCATGAATCTCTAGGCTTCTTAAAACTAGAATTGCTTAATCTGCATGGTTAAAGGCTAAGTGTAACAATCATATATTGAATGCTTGCTACCTGTCACATAGTTTTTTTAAAAATCCCACAACCCACCTGACCAGGCAGTGACACAGTGGATAGAGTGTCAGACTGGGGCATAGAGGACCCAAGTTTGAAACCCTAAGGTCACCAGCTTGAACGTGGACTCACCAGCTTGAGCGCGGGGTCACTGGCTTGAGCGTGGGGTCATAGACATGACCCCATGGTCGCTGGCTTGAGCCCAAAAGTCGCTGGCTTGAGCCCAAAGGTTGCTGGCTTAAAGCCCAAGGTCACTGGCTTGAGCAAGGGGTCACTCACTCTGCTGTAGCCCCCCTGGTCAAGACACATATGAGAAAGCAATCAATGAACAACTAAGGAGCTGCAACAGATTGATGCTTCTCACCTCTCTCCCTGCCTCTCTGTCCCTATCTGTCCCTCTATCTCTGACACACACACACACACACACACACACACACACACCCCTTACAACCCACCCCAGGAGGTAATTTTCATTGCTACTTCACAAACGAGCTCACTAAAGCCTAAAGTCAGACAGCTAAGTAGATAAACTGGGATTCTAACCTACATATACAGAGTGGGGCAAAAGTAGGTTTATAGTTGTTCATATGGAAAATAATACAAGCAAAAACTCTATTTCGTGTACTCACAACTGTAAGTCTTCTTTTGCCCCACCTGTATTTGACTCCAAAGCCTGAATTCTGAAACACTGCCTTTCATAGCAGGATTGCCTTTCGTCGCAGGATTATGTGTAAGAGTGTCTGCTGCTCTACTTACTGCTGATGATTAGATTTGTGGCACCTTTCAATATACTACCCTAAATATGTCTTATCATACTCTGTAAATATACAGAAAGTTATAGAGCAAAAAATGATGACCTGTTGTCTAGCTTTGTCTGATCTTAACATTTCACTATATTTGCTTCAGAGTCTTAAAAAAATAAATAAAACATTACAAGTCAAGTTAAAGGTCTGTATGTACTCCTTACCCAATCTTATTCCCTTTTTCTTCCCCAGAAGTAACCACTATCTTAAATTTGGCTCAAGATTTGCATTCCAAGGCAAGTTTTTATACTATTTCTACAAACATCCATAGAAAGTATGATTTTCACATGTTTTCAAACTTTATATAATGGTGTAATACCCATACATCATTCAGAAATATATTTTTCTACTCAGCCATGTTTTGGGGATCTATTCCATGCTAAGAATGGCATCGTGTTCCGGTGTATGGACAAACGATCTATTCACCTGATGCTGGACAGTTAGCTTGTTTCTAATTTTTCCACCAATACAAACACTTCATGTACCTGTCTCCTTCGCCTAAGCTTACAGCATTTCCAGGATACAGACTTAGAAGTAGAATTGCCGAGCCAAAAGGAACTCTGCCTTTACCAAATACTGCCAAATTGCTAATGAAACAGATGTGCAATTCACACTCTTATCAATAGTCTGACCCATGCATCCTCACCAACAGTTGGTATTTCCACTAGACATTTTAATTTTTGTCACTATGATGGGTGTGAAAGCATCTCATTTTAATTTTAATTAGTATTTCCCTGATTCATAAAGAGATTGAGCATATTGCATAATTACTGGCCACCATTTTAAAAAAGAAACAACAGCACAGTTAACTAATTAAGGATTAAGGGTACAGATGTAATATAAAACAGATAAAGTTTTTCTTAAAAGTAAATATTCAATGTTGAATTCTAGATGAGAGAAACAGTAAAATAGGTACTCCCCTTTGCCTGAGGCCTTAACTAATGTTTTCATCTATCTATCTTAATCATTGTACTGGTAAAAAGAGGTTAAATTAAATGAGCAAAGGTATCTTCCAACTAAAAATTTAATTTAAAATAAAGTCAAAACTCTTCTATGGGAAAAACATGTAACTGTGTATGACTGAATGAATACCTGAATGAATTCATGAATCAAAGACACACACATCAACCAGCAAATTACTTTGTATTTAGAAAACCTCAGTAATTACTTTCTGAATTTGCCAAATTGTACCTGCATCAACTTTAGGCACCTTTGAGAAAAGAGTATGTTGTGTCTATGAAGCAGAAAGAAGAGGCAGAAAGAGAAGGGGCGGTGCTTGACGAGGTACCACCTTCTCTGTATCCTGAGACCAGAATAAAAGGAAATGCCTTCAGCCTTCAGAAAACAGGGCCCAGGGAAGAAGAGAATTTCAGGTAAATTACAATATGAATGAAAAGATGACTAAAGCCAGATGCATTCTGCTCACACCAGTGTTTTTTAAAATTAAAAACAAAAAAATCTAAATATTTTACCAATTAGAGTGCTGAGTTAATAACTCGGGTGTTTTTTTTTTTTTTACAGAATTTAGTGTTGTAACAGTTTAAAATTTTTTACAGAAATTACAAGACTAATTAATTAATACAAGGAATTCCATATATGTTTTACAAAATTCAACAATTTTTTACATTTTGCCCAATTTGCTTTATTATTCATTTTCTCTCTCTGAATATTTTTTGGAACCATTTGAGAGTAAATTGAACAAATTCCTCTTATAATGGCAAATACCTAGATATTAAACCTGTTAATTATTTATAGTTCTTAAGCCATCAAAACCTCTTACACCTGGTTTGGGAAAGGTATTTTCCCATAAAGGGCAAAGTTTTAATTTTTTTTTAATTTTTATTTATTCATTTTAGAGAGGAGAGAGAAAGGGAGAGGGAGAGACAGAGAGAGAAGGTGGGGAGGAACTGGAAGCATCAACTCCCATATGTGCCTTGACCAGGCAAGCCCAAGGTTTCGAACTGGTGATCTCAGCATTTCCAGGTTGATGCTTTATCCACTGCACCACCACAGGTCTGGCATGAGAGCAGTTTTAAATGGCAGAAGTTTAGCTTTAGCATCTTGCATTATAGGTAAATAGTGCAGTGGGTTCATAAACTTTGCTTTAGATTGGAATCCTATGGGGATCTTTAAGAAATACTGATGCCTGGCTCCCATCCCAAATACTCTGATTTAATTAGTATGAGGTATGGCATAGGCATCGGATTTTTTAAACTACTCAGTTTTAAAATATGCACCAAAGTTTTGAAACCAGTCTTAGGACTAGAAACCAACACACCATTTAAAATACTGGTTCTAGCAAAACATGTTCCATGCAACTGAAAATAAAGAAGGAAAATACAATCAAATTGCAAAGCAGAAGCTTTCAACATATGGTTTTAGGCAAATACTTGTGTGTTATGTGCTGTTCTGGGGCTATAGGATGTAAAAAAAAAAAAAAAGGGGGCACAGCCAGGAAATGAGCAACACACAATAACTATAGCAGACGGCAATAAGTAGTATACTAAAAATATTTTAAGACTAATAAGAATACAGAATATATTTACTTTGAAGGGTGACAGGAATGTTTAGTGGTCCCAAAGGAAAATGGTATTTGAGGTAGTCAAACTCTAAGCATAAACTCTAAGGACAAAGAGAACTTACTGAGCAAGACTGAAGTCGAGTGAAAGAAACTCTGAGAAACAGCATCAGCAAGAACTCTGCCACAGAAATGATTGATAATGATCAGTAGGGCCCTGGCATCAGTTGGTTCAGTTGACAGAGCATCGGCCCAGTGTGTGGAAGTCTCAGCAGGGCACACAGGAGAAGCGACCATCTGCTTCTCTCCCTCTCCCCTTCTCTTTCCCTCTTCTCTCTTTCTTCCCCTTTCACAGCTAGTCACTCAACTGGTTTGAGCATAGAGCTAAGGATAGCCCAGTTGATTCCAGCACTGGCTCCAGACGGGGGTTGCCAGGTACAGATCTTAGTTAGGGTGCATGTGGGAATGTGGGAGTCTGTCTATTTCCTCTCCTCTCACTTAAAAAAAAAAAAGATAATGATCAGTATTCCAGTAAAACCCCAAACAGGTTGAGTAAAATACAGGCAGTAGTACACAGATAAATCTTGAACGTAGGATTCAATGCAACTCAAATCTATATTTTAAGGATTAGCTGTATTTAACAGTGCCTGGCACACAGGTCAGTGGTTTTCAACCTTTTACACCTGGGGACCAGAAAAAAATAGAATTATACCAGGGACTGCTGTGGTAGAAATCACCCTGAACACAAAACAAATTCAACTAAGATCACTGGGTCTGTAATCTTCATACAACATCAGTGTAGTTAACTCTTTCAGAGATTGGCACGAAATTTCTGCTGGACTGGTGGTTGAAAAACACTGACACAGGTAACAAGAGCTTTCTTGCTTCTGAGTTTACCTGTTTATTCCTCTGGCTTAAAACAAAGAAAACAAAACGTTAAATCAGGCGTCCCCAAACTACGGGCCGCATGCGGCCCCCTGAGGCCATTTATCGGGCCTCCACTGCATTTCCGGAAGGGGCACCTCTTTCATTGGTGGTCAGTGAGAGGAGCACTGTATGTAGCGGTCCTCCAACGGTCTGAGGGACAGTGAACTGGCCCCCTGTGTAAAAAGTTTGGGGACCCCTGAGTTAAATGAATATAAATTCAGAAAATACAGAAAAGCACAATTATGAAAATAAAGTCCTCCATATCACACTACCCAGATAGCTAATGCTGACATTTTTAAAAACGCCTTATCAAAGTTGTTTGTCTTTAATGACAAGATAACCTAGACATGTTTCTCTGAATATATGTACCCTGATTTATTAATGTCATCCCATTAACATTAATAAAAATTTATTAAAAAATAAATAAATAAAAAGTTGTTTGTCAGCCCAGATATTTTATGCTGTAGTACAAAAAGAATTTTTATAGAAACAATGAACCCCTTAGCCATATCATCTTTCCAGATGTGCACTAAAGAGGATCCGTTAGGGTTGCAATATGGCCAGAGCAGCCACTAGAGGGTGGCCAAGTCTGATGTATCCATCATCTTCCCCTAGTTTCTAAAAGGCTCTTAATTGACATTCAGGTGAAAACTTCTGAACCCTAACACTTCATTACATAAAGATTAAAAATTAGTTTTAAACAGAAAGAAGAAATGCCCTCAGGACAATGAAGTGTTAATAGTTAAGATACCAAATTGGACTGCTCACATATTTTACCAAATGTCTCCCTCTACCTCTTGGCAACAAGATGCAATTTCTTCACTAGTGATGAGATATGTGCATTACACATACAGCAGCTCTCCACTACTGCCCGGTCATCCTAACCCATCAATGTACTGAAGAGTATTAGGCTGAAAAAACAATTCTGAATACGTCCATAGAATCTGCCTCAAAGTACTATCATGTCCCAACTGTCACATTCAAAACTTGAGTATATCTTCTCTTTTATATTTTAAGCTTTCATATTATAGTTTCATCAAAAAACTTAAATGACATAAAATACAGCTTTGTACCCCTTAACTAACTGATAAGGTGATTAAAACCATTTTGAATATTGACATAAGGTTTTATTTCCCCAGAATCCTAATTGATAAGGTACAATCACAAAGAACTATCCTAATGATACAATCATTTACAGTGTCTGATCATATTTTAAGCATAACAGATTTCTAGACAACCAAGAAAACCAATTAATATAAAATAATTGTACTGCTGACTGTGGAGAATCAAATTATGTTCTGAGAACATATGGGCTACAAAGCAACATGGTAATAGAATCTGAGTAAAAACACCCCACAAAACTTCATCCTGGTTGGTGCTTTTAACACAATGCTTCAAAGTACAGATCCACATCCATTTAAAACAAACTGTGAGAAAATGCACATTAAACTCATACTGAGATATCACCCCACAGTCACTGGAATGACTAATATTTGAAAGGACTGACAATACCAAGTGTTGACAGAAATGTGGAGCAACTGGAACTCTCACATACTGGGTGAGAATGCAAAATGGTATAGCCACTTTGAAAAACAGTTTGGCAGTTTTTTATATAGTTAAACATATACTTGCCAAACTTTATCATACATGCAATACAGAAATGCCTCTCTTGTGCATTTATGCAAGAAAAATTAAAACATTTCAATACAATGATCTATACTCAAATGTTCATACATAGTAGCTTCACTCGGAATAGTCCAAAATTAGATGCCACTCAGATGTCCATCAACTCAAAAATCTGTGGTAAAGCCAGACAGTGGAAAGCAATGAAAAGAACCCAACTATTGAAACATACTCAACATAAATCAGTCCCAAAGATTTTAAGCTAAGTGGAAGAAGCCAGACACAAGACTAACTATGTACACTTCCACAGATAGTAATTTTTAGAAAAAGTAAAATGATACTGAAAGAAATAGGTCAGTGGTGGCCACGGACCAGAGGTGAAGGAAGAGGATAACTACAAAGAGTTACAGGGCACCTTTGGGATGATGGAAATGCTATATATATCAGGATTATAGTGCTGACTGCACAACTGTATACACATGTCAAAATTCATCAAAGTATATTCTTAAAATCAATAAATGTTAAATAAATTATATCTCAAAAAAGCTCATTTGAAATTTTATTAGAAACCTACAAAATAAACTGATTCTAACAGTTAATAACAGGTCAGGACTAATAAATCAATCAGAAGAATGCAAAGAGATGGGTCAAAATAAAGGCATACATATAAGGACATAATGTTTCTCCTTTGTAACTTTTAAAGAACCCATAACAAATGTTAATAGGTTCCTACATGTAAAGATCTATATATGTAAGACATGCATGTATATAGGTCGCAATGATTTTACTGTTCACAATGTAGATAAGCATTTAATCTCTGTTGCTTACAACATTAAGTCTGGAACATGTCTCCTTATCACTGTTCTCACATTGTCTCACTGGCCAGCCATGGAACCCTCAAAAACGAGCCTAGCTTTCCCAAAAACTGTGCATCCTAAACCTTAATAAAATAGATATGAGGTAGTCCATTCATTCCATCTCTAGGGCACAATGTGGGAAGCACCAAAATGACCTGTTCCCAATACCCTTATCTCAATGTCGAAAATCTCACCACGGAAGTCACTCATTTCAGTTATTAAATAATGTTTGAGAGGTCCACCACTGCTGTACAAAATATATGGTTAAGGTACCACATTAAGTATGATCAAATCAATAGTTTATGGATATATAATTTCTGTTTGAGGAGATGAAAATGTTATAAAATTAGACTGTAGTGATGGCTGCACGACTCTTACGAATATAGTAAAAACTACTAAATGTAAACTTTAAATGGGCAAATTTTATGAAATGTAAATTATACATCAATAAAGCTGTTTTCTAAAAAGTCAGCATAGTCTGTGATGTTAGTTTAGAAGTTGGCACTGGGAACAGAAGGTTTAATGCAGCACGAAGGCTCTGGTTAGTGACTGGGGAAGCGACAGGTGTCAGGGGAGCCTGAGTGAGGCCAGGAGAGGGGTGTGGAAAGACAGAAAGAAGAGAACAAACATATACTGGCTCAGGGTGAGGCGAGCAAGCTCAGGAAAGAATGCTGGACGGATGCCTAAAAGCACCCCACGTCTGGTAATGAATGCCTAGCCTTAATGTAAATTTGTTGCTTTTCTGCAAACTATTAACACTGTTATTTTTCTTCCCCCTCTCCACTTTCATGATTATCAAATTTTATTTTTTCAGCCACCTCCTATAAAGTATTTAAGCTAATTTACTTCTTCATCCATGAAACTGCCCTATACTATATAAAATTAGATAAATCATCATAGAATATTGAGACCTTAAGTAGCACATTGCCTACTTTCCTACTTTTATAGAAGATGCCAGGAAAAAGTGACTTGCCCAAGGTTATCAGTGAAAAATGGAGTCAAGAGTAGGACAGATTTCTGATCCAATGCTGATTTTACATATCAGCACACATCACCCTTCTTAGAAGTTCACAAAGGGGGTAATTATTTCTTAAAATTATGCAATCATGTATAGATGCATAAAATTCTTTAATCATTATATATAAAATTCTTTATACATATAGAAAATGTTTTTCAATCTACCCCCAAAGAACTATGAAACAAGCCAAATATGATCATAGGTACATCCAATAAATCATGTTGTCACTCAAACTCAATTCCACTGGTAAAGGAAGGCTTTGCTATCAAGTTGCAAATCTTACTAGAATGAAGTAATAAATTGTAAGTTCGTATTATTTTTAGAGTTCTGAAACAATAACAAACCATTAGATGTGTAAAGCACACCCCTACAGGAACATCTATCTTCAAACATAACCTTGCAAATAAGCATTCACCAGCTATCTTTCATATTATGCATACAAAGTACTTAGAGAAAAGTTCAGCTAAATCAACAAACTAAAGCAGAAAAGTTAGAGCTTTTTACAATCTGTCTTTACTACATTCTCACTGAAGCTCTAACAAGGGCAGGAAAAGCGTAACAGCTGCAGATCAAAGTAAAGGCACACCACTGAACCTGAATTCATCTAATAAAAACCATGCTATTACATACAAACTTTCAAAATCTAGTTAGAGCCCTGTAAAGCGGCTTTGGGTTCCGAGGCAGCCTATAGGAGGATGGCCAGTCACCTGACAGAAACGAAACAAAGCAACACTTTTCCTCCAACACCATCCTCCTCCTAAATATGCTCATTTCACCAGGAAGACCAAAACAATAAGATCTGAACTTTAAATTTTCAGAGAAGGTAATACTTGTTACTCTAGAGATTGATTAAACACAGTTCGTAATTGAAACGACAGTGATAATTAGCAGTCATAACAGCTGCTCCCTAAAAGCATGTCCAGATCAAAGCAGAGAGAGGGCTGTCTGATGGTACAGGAACACAGATGGGAGGAGGTCTAATTTGGCCTAGCAATTCTTAGGAAACTCCCTCCAAAGTAGCTAAACCAAATCCACCTCCAAACCAAATCTGGATGGTGGCTCCATACTGTAGATTATGGCAGGTATAAGAGTTCAGGGTACTGTTTTGGCAGGCTCTTGCAGACTAACAGATGGGTGAGAGAGATTTCTAAGATGGCTTTGTCTCTCCAGATAATAAGCATTTTAAGATGGATATTTACACAGAAGACTGCAAGGTGGGAGATAAACAACTGGCTCTTTACCAGCCTGACTCCCAGCAGTGTTTTGGAAGTTACCTGCTGCTAAGGGAGAAAAAGAACACTGCCACCACAAGTGCAGGGAGATCAGCGGTGGGAATCAGCCGGTTTGCACTGGTTCAGCAGAACCAATACCTAATTTTTTGTTGAGCTTGGTGAACCAGTTGTTAAAATGGCATTTGTCATCAGGGCCTGGGCAGCCACTCAATGTGGAAATCACAAACTGACATTCCTTAATCTTTTTAAATGTTCATCTGCACAACAGTGTGTTCTAAGCGCAGAGTCATGTTAATTTCATCCACAAGTGAAAAAAATTTGATGGAACTATGCTTGTAGTATTTAGTATTCATTTCATAAAACTCAGTATACCTTTAATGAAAGACTACATTTTAATACCCTCGCGTTTGCTGCTTCAGTAAACAAACATATAACATAAAAAGGAAAAAGTGCCAAACAACCAGGGGGTGACAACTTGGATTGTTTTTTGTCACGTATTATTTAATATTTTTTCATTAATATTTTAAAACTCTTTCTTATAACATAATCTAGTTTGTGTACCCCTTTTACTGACATTATTTCAGTATTAATATTAACTGCATGAAGTACTAAACTTCCTTTTGGTATATCATTTTTCTAAGAATACTGTCCTTGGGCAGAGAATCGGCTGTTAAGTTTATTTGAACCCCAGCACTGGGCCGGATGCCAGTGAGAAGTGTGCCCTTTGTCAGAGTGCCACCCAAAGCTCTTACGTGTCCTCTTCCATACACAAGTGCCAGCATCAAAAATCACACTCTTTTTTTTTTGGGGGGGGGGGGGTATTTTTCTGAAGTTGGAAACGGGGAGGCAGTCAGACTCCTGCATGCGCCCAACCGGGATCCACCCGGCATGCCCACCAGGGGGCGATACTCTGCCCATCTGGGGCATCGATCTGCCGCTATCAGAGCCATTCTAGTGCCTGAGGCAGAGGCCACAGAGCCATCCTCAGTGCCCAGGCAAACTTTGCTCCAAAGGAGCCTTGGCTGCGGGAGGGGAAGAGAGAGACAGAGAGGAAGGAGCCAACCAGCCAGGGCAAAAATCACAACTCTTACTGGCCCTGGCCGGTTGGCTCAGTGGTAGAGTGTCGGCCTGGCGTGCAGGAGTCCCGGGTTTGATTCCCGGCCAGGGCACACAGGAGAAGCGCCCATCTGCTTCTCTACTCCTCCCCCTCTCTGTCTCTCTCTTCCCCTCCCACAGCCGAGGCTCCATTGGAGCAAAGATGGCCTGGGTGCTGAGGATGGCTCTGGATGCAACAGAGCGATGCCCAGAGAGCAATGCCCCCTGGTGGGCATGCTGGGTGGATCCTGGTCAGGCGCATGCAGGAGTCTACCTGTCTCCCCGTTTCCAGCTTCAGAAAAATGCAAAAAAAAAAAAAAAATCACACTCTTACTGAAGAAGTTCATAAGTTTTTATCTTTAAACTTAAATTTTACTTAACTATTTATTTGATTAGTAACATCACAGGGCTCAAAATTCAAAAGGCACAACAAAGAGGTCCTCAGTCAGAGCCCCTTCTGCTCTGATCCTCCAGCCATCCAGCTCTTCCACAGAAGGCAGGCGGGTACTTACTGCTCACTGACAACCAGGCATAAGAGCACCAACTCTAGTGCAGGAGTAAGAGGGCCAGTTTTCAACAAAATGCTTGCCACTTAGCATCCTTAATGGAATTAACTACAGGGAACTAAAAGCTTTGGACTCTGTTTAAAGAAATAAGCCTTGGCTGTTTGGCTCAGTGGTAGAGCATTGGCCTGGTGTGTGGATGTCCCATGTTTGATTCCCGGTCTGGACACACAGGAGAAGCACCCATCTGCTTCTCTACCCCCTCCCCCTCTCACTTCTCTCTCTCTCTCTCTCTCTCTCTCTCCTCCTTCCCTCCTGCAGCCATGGCTTGATTAGCTTCAGCAAGTTGGCCTCGGGTGCTGAGGATGGCTCCATGGCCTCTGCCTCATGTGCTAAGAAATGGCTCTGGTTGGAAAGGAACAAGGGCCCCAGATGGGCAGAACATGGCCCCCTAGTGGGCATGCCAAAGTGGACCCTGGTCGTGTCACATGCAGGAATCTGTCTCTCTGCCTCCCTGCCTCTCACTAAAATAAAAAAGTAAAGGAATGATTAAATAATTAAACATTACCAAAAATTCCACTGTGATTCTTACAGATCATAACATCACTCTGCAGATTTAAACCTATGCTCTTTAAATAGCCTTTCTAAGGGGGCAATAGTCTTTGTTTAAATGCTGGACAAAGTCCTCAAGAAGCTTTGTACTATCGTCAAGAAGCTTAAATTTACACTAACAGTGAAACTATCTGCAGAGAGAAGAGAAAAAGAAAAAAGGGGGGAGGCCCACGCTCTGTGAACAGAGCCCTGAAGCTGGCGGGGCTGAAGGAGGGGTGGGGGGGGGGGGTGGAACAAATAACTTCAAACATTAGAAAATTACATTGCTTCTTACTGTGTATTCCAAAAAGTGTGACACAAATTCTTCCTGCTTAACAATATTCCTCTATTTGCCATTTTACCTAGGTTTTCATAAATATAAAACTAATCCTGAAAAGATAAACCTTAAAATCAGCTTCCGGCCCTGGCCAGTTGGCTCAGTGGTAGAGCTTCGGCCTGGCGTGCAGGAGTCCCGGGTTCGATTCCCGGCCAGGGTACACAGGAGAAGCACCCATCTGCTTCTCCACTCCTCCCCCTCTCCTTCCTCTCTCTCTCTCTCTTCCCCTCCTGCAGCCAAGGCTCCATTGGAGCAAAGGTGGCCCGGGCGCTGGGGATGGCTCTATGGCCTCTGCCTCAGGCGCTAGAATGGCTCTGGTTGCAACAGAGCAACGCCCCAGATGGGCAGAGCATCGCCCCCTGGTGGGCATGCCAGGTGGATCCCGGTTGGGCGCATGTGGGAGTCTGTCTGACTGCCTCCCATTTCCAACTTCAGAAAAATACAAAACTAAGAAAATCAGCTTCCAATTCCTTTAGCTATACCAATATATATCAATAAGCTAATTACAAATCATATTATTGTTAAGGCTGGTCTTGCAGCCTCTCTGTACTACACTTTCAGTCTAATCTTAGTTGCTATTTTTAACAACCTATTTTCTCTAACAATCCTCATTTTGAAACACTAATTAGATAAGACAAAAGGCTATGTGGAAATTACCTCATTGAAACCCTTGCTTTTAGAAAGGTCCCCTAAATCAGTATCCAAGTTTGCTATGCACGTGAATCACATGTAGACCTTGTTAAATTGCAGGTTCTGATTCAGCAGCCTGGGGTGAGGCTTGAGATTCTGCATTTACAGTAGCTCCCAAGTACTGCTAACATAGCTAATCCTAGGTTATATAGTACTTGGAGTAGCAAGGCCCTAAAGCATTCTTCAAGATTTCAACGTATCTATTCCAGGGTCCCAAGAAAACCGTTATTTGTGAAAACAGCCACTCAATATGGCAATGTGTTACCACCCGTGTTGGTGCCTACCTACTGAAACTGATCTGGGTTGCCTTCTCAGTTGGGTTCAAATTTCCCATAAGCCTTTTTCTAGTTGCTAAACCTGAAATGAATTAAAAAATCTTATTCTACAGCAGTGCTTACCATCAGGCAAGAATTAACTTTGAGCTGCAATAGGCTAACACCATAATTTTTCATTTAAACTGTCACAGTATTGTTCAAGTTAACTATATCACTTGACTAGTAACTCCTAAATCCTAGGCCATTGATGGGGTGATGAAATTTTTCACAGTTAAATCAGAAGAGCAAGGGCAGTATCAGTTTTTCATCAAGATAAATATAGTTTACACTGCTACATGTTAGGTTTGTTATAATTTACTTTATTTGTAACTCTATCTTGATGACTTTTTTCTTTAAATGTCCAACTGAATAAAAGCTGGCAATCCTACGATGGTCACTTTCCCTTCTCTTTTTAACTTTCTTTTCACAAACAATTTAATGTGATCCAAATTTTGAGAACCACCCAATTCAAATAACTTCTCCATATATCTCTCTTCTCTGAGAACAGGGGATTCCAGGGTGGGGGGTGTTGTGTGAAAATGCAGGAGCAATCAGAATCCCTTGTGGCATTTTAAAATCCTCTCCTCTAATCCCCACGTTGTCATATGATTTACTAACGGAATTTGCTAACTCTCCCTCCTCAGGTGAGTGGATTTGGGAGGAGGGGAGGTGTTAAGATAGTTAGGCACACCAGGTGAGGCAATCCCACAGGTCCCTGGAACTCTGACAGCCTGTTATTTCAAGGAATCTACAGCTCATTCTTCCTCCCTCTCTAAACAATCCAGAGTTGACAAAACCATCAGTCAAAAATATCTCATCCTTTGCTTCATAGGCTGAGTATGAGCCAGTGTTACGCCTAAGTTTTGTTTTCTGTGAGGAAAAGCATGCAGGTACGTTTTGTACCTTGTGTTATTCACAACAAAAAGAAGTTTTTGTTTCAGCTGGGTGCTAGCAGGTTATTTTGTATTAATAGCACTGAATGAGGACAAAGCACTCAGAAAAGCAGAGCTCCTAAAGAAAGCCAGATTTATATTTAATTTAAAAAGGAAGCCTCTTAATTAGGCATATTTCACATGTCCTGTATAAAAATATTAGAAGTGTTAGGTGTGAAATAAAATTAGTGTGAAATTTTCTCACCATCCCACATTCTATTGCATTAAATGTGGAGACAGAGACGAGCTGGTCAATTTAACTTACATCCTCTGTTATTAAACATTACCTCAGGTCCATTAAACTCTATTTCGCCCCCACCTTCTTCAACCCACAAAAGACTAACCATATAAATTGTATACTATGTGTCAGAATGGGAAGACCTTTCTCTTAGGCATAATGCATGTGAAGACTTCACTACAGGAAACCAAACTAAAAGGAAGCTCAGAGCTACATCAGGCCGGAGACAGATGCTGAAGCTCTCTGGCTCTGCCTCCATCTGAGTTCATTTAGTGCGCCATGAGAAGACTCCTCTGGTTCAATAATCTGTGACTACCTTATTAATAACTTTTTAAAGGGATTTCAAAGGGCCAGAATTATGGGCTTAATAAATCTGCCAAATGTCCACGCATGTGCTCATGTCCCCTCAATCGCACATTTGGTTTAGTGCAGACTGGTAACAGCCAAGATGTCTGTTTTACCTCACACATAACAAAAAGCTGTAAAACCACAGTAATATTTTGAATCCTGTCCTGTTCTAGATACCTGATCATATTAAGACTTTTCAGCTGTAATATGCTTCTCTTGGCAAGTCACACATTATTAACTATGCAGAATACCTGTATAATAATTAAAAAGATTTTTAAAAATCCATCATTATAAGAAAAGTGATTATTTGATCTATTGTGCTCATATTCTGGTATAACACTATTAATGGAGAGTTATTTGTCACACTTGGCAAAGGAAGAAAAAGTATTCTGATTTAAACAGCATTCTATCTGCTGCAGCCCCACGGTCAAGGCACATATGAGAAAGCACTCAATGAACAACTAAGGTGTTGCAATGAAAAACTAATGATTGATGCTTCTCATCTCTCTCTGTTCCTGTCTGTCTGTCCCTATCCCTCTCTCTGACTCTCTGTCACTGTAAAAAAAAAAAAAAAAAAAAAAAAGTATAAACAGCATTCTAAGAAAGATAACTCTACCAACACTGTTCTCTACTTCTTACAATAAATAATTTCATCGTATATGCTAAAAATATACATGGCCATGACTTAATCAGAATCAAGGTAAGATGTGCCCGGTTCTTACGAAATTCTCCACATAACCTTAAAACGGCCGTGACCTTGAACGTCCACCACCACATAGTCAAGTACCAAGAGCTTCAGACTTAATAAAACTGTTAGAGATTAGAATACACCTTTGACTTCAGTAACTTAGTTACAATTATCCTTTCAAAATCTAGCTTGTTTAAAGAAAATATAAAGGTACAAAACCTGTTTTTACATCTTCCTTTTCTCCCGTCCTCCCTCTCTTCCCATCCCTCTCCCCCTGCTCCCCACCCTCAGAAAGCCCATGAGAAGTGCATAGTCAGGACCTGGTTCTGCAACTTACTAGCTCTGTGAGAATTTCAGTTTCATTAATTCTAAAATAAAATAAGAGTAGAAACCAGTTTCATAAATAGTTTTAAACTACTGGATTCCCCCCTTACAATGGGCTAGTGACAATACCATGGCTACAAATTCTTTAAGTATATTTTCAAAATACTTGAATATACACTATATCAGTTTATTCTCACAAGCAATGATATGGACAGAATAGACAGTATTATCATCATTCTACAAAAAAGTAAACTTTCAGAATGGTTAAATTCTGAAATTCCAAGAGCCCAAAACTAGGAGAAGAATGGAGACTTGTAAATCTTGTTTAAGAGCTCCTTCTAACTATACACTACATGATTCTGATCTATAAAAGTTGGGTGCTATTAAAAGTATATTTTTGGCAATCAACTGTTAGTTCTTATTGAAAATGTAATAACATATACCTATACTCATTTTATATACTGACACTATAAAGAAATTAAGGTCTGACTGGAAGGAATTAGCCTTAGAAACCATCTGTCAATGTCTCCCATCTATTGGTAAAGATATTAAACCCCATCTTTGAGACTTGACCACTCTTTTTCAAAAAATGCTTTGACAGAGCTATCCAGTGAAAGTAGATACAGAGAATATGTCCATAACAGAACCCAAAATAAAACTATATTTTGTGGAACTCTTGGGGTTTGAAATGGCACTAAAGTAATTTATCAAAGATTCTCTGCAAATCTGCTGGACAGACTCTCATTTTCAGTCTTCCTCATATAAAAACCTCAAAGTTGACGCTCTTGCAAAGTTGATTATGTCACTGAAGGCTGCCCATCTCCTTTTTGTTACAGGTTGAGCATTTCACTATCCACATATACTTCCACTAATTTATGATGCCAAGAATATCACTGACTTTCATAGCTAGAAGAGATCATATGATTTTCTAGTTCAAGACCTGTATTTTATAGACTTTGGGTAAGCCTTGGCTGAATAGTGACTGAGCCCCACCCCACCCCCGCAAAAAAACTACCACTCGATTTTCCAATCTGGCATATCTTTACCTCATCTGTTAAACAGCTAGACATTTAATGGAAGAGATGAGAGTTTTAACTTTAAATGGTTAAAAATAAAGGTTGAAAATTATCTCTGGATCTCATTTTTCCCAACCCACTGCTATTTTACAATAACATCATGTGTTGGGCTAAAAAACTCAAGTTTGAAGGTTATAAATTTATTTGGTGCACTTTCAAATATTCAAAATTTAGAATTTTCAGATCAAAAGCACAAATGAAAATTGTGCTACATTTAGTATTGTTCACTTCCACCTGAACACACCTACTTTTGTCAAAAACAAAAGTTTTTACATTGACAATAATGTGCTGCCTTTATCAGGATACTGCTGCCATAAAGCAACCCTAACACGGGCAAAAAGGGGGGGGGTAGGAGAGAAAGGGGGAGAGAAAGGAACCCAACAGGGAAAGAAGGACAGTGATCACATCACCATGGCAGGCAGTACAGTGCTAAGAGCTAATGCATCTCAGAAATCAGGTTTCCCCTTTGCTAAGATTCTACCAAATGTTTACTATCAGAAAGCAACTTCATAACACACAAGAGTTTTTGATAGCCACAAGATCCCAACCTGAATATGCCCAAGTTTGGGGACATTAATTTGAAGCTCCTGCTACAGCAGCCTCTCCCCCATCTGCACCCAAATCCTCTTATTTTAAAATACAGTATTCTAAAATTCCTCTAAGGGTTCACTGTAAATCTTAGAAAGCTGACCCTAGAAGGCTGAAGGATGAACCTTGGTCATCCTTTGGTCTGATATTTAATACTAAAAAATTAATGAGGAAGGCTGAAAGGAACAAAAGTGAGTTGCCATTCAATACTGGAGTCCTAAAGTAAAAATAAACTAGAGTGTTTTCATCCAGAATACAGAAGTGACAGCTGGGTTAGAGAACCAGAGTAATAAAGAGTGATTGACGGATGCCCTGAGGGCAGATGGAAGAGAGATACAAACAGGAACTTGAGATTCTGTACAGCTTTCAAAAGTCCCAGTTCATTTACTCAAATTCCATTGATTTCCATTTATAAACAAATACAATATAAAGAGTTTTTTATAATTATAAATTAAAATACAACTGTATAATTCAGAACTAGACTAAACTTCCTGAGGGTATCATCTTTGTACTCATGTCTTCATAGAACTGGACAAGTGTTTACTGTTGAACCAAGCCTCATTTATGTTTATATAGGCTTACATTACACATAGATACTTATAGTACTATATTGTGTTCTTTTAATCACACTGATGATTTGAATATCCTATAATGCATGCTCTTTATTAAATTAGACTAAATATCTGGGGCTTCCTTTATTTAAAATGTTCACATTTGACTGTGTTTTCACTGGTAAAAACATATATTCATCTAGTAAGATAACAAATTAGCTCAATTTTTCCTTATCTGGCCATTGGAGACCAAAGATCTTGGTCATAAAAGAAAGGTACTTTTTACTAAACAACCACTGTCTGTTACCTGCTAGCCAGTGGGTCTGATATACCAGCTTCTCACTTTCAAGGACATTAAAATCAAGTTAATTAATCAAATATAACCAAGCTATTTACTTTTGACCACTGAGCAGTTTGATCTTTGAATGAGTCTTGTTTTCATTTTAATATGTCAATGATTTTAATGGAGAAAGAAATATTAGAAGCTCAGTACAATTTTAGCTGCTTTAACTAAAATCTAAACTGAAGATTTAAAGCTGACAGATCTTAGGCCATAAAATTGCAGTAAATTTGAGAACTATTTTTATCTACATTTCAAATAATGTGGAAAATAAAATATAAACAACCAGAGAATCAAGCAAAAAGTTAGCACATAACTGTTAAACTCTGTATTACCACAATAATATTTAGACTAAAATAAAAGGGTTGAGAAGAACTCAGGCCAAGAGCCAAAGCTCATTTCCTTTGTGTGCAACTCGTTTTGGTTTTTTTTTGCCAGGGACAAAGAAGTTACCATTACTGTTCGGGGCCATGGGAATGTACAAGTACACTTATTCATGCCCTAAAAAAGGTTTTCCAAAACGAGATAAACCAGACATCTTGCCACATCAATTATACCATTATAAATTCAGGATATTTACCTATGACCATGGAATAGATTAACGGCTAAAACAGAACAAGTGCTCATATCACGCCTGAATTTTCTGGCATAAAAAGTAATGCTACATTCTCTAAAATCTGTTGCTCTGAACCTCTGGCCAAAAGCCCACGAAAAGATAAGATTCTAATATAGTTTATGTTGCTCTGCTTTGTGGAAAGATCCCAGGAACACAAAATTAATTGAGCAAGAAAGAACACCAGGATAAAGATCATTTATTACAGAACACAGACTGTCTCACAAGATACATTTGCATCAGCCCTTTACTTCTCAGACCTAACTATAGTTTCAGGTATTCTGTACCTTCTAGAAGGTCACACACTAGTAAAAAGGAACTCATAAAGAGGGGAACAGTGAACCATTTCAGAAATAACTGCATTTTCACCCTGGCCAGATAGCTCAGTCCTGTAGAGAATTGTCAAGGAACACCAAAGTTGCAGGTTCCATTCCCTGTCAGGCTCCATATAGGAAGCAACCAATGAATGCACAACTAAATGGAACAGCAAAATTAATGCATTTCTCCCCCGCCCTCTCTCCCCCCTCTCTGCCTCCCCTTCCTAAAATTCAATTAAAATTTTTAAGAAAAAAGAAAAAACTTAATTTTGTTTCCAGGAAATTAAGGATATTATTCAACTTAGAAGTTGGTACTATCCTCTCCAGGTCAAGAGAGTATGATTTATTTAAGCAGAATGAATACAGATGAGTCAGAATTTTTTCCACAGTTTATTTTGGAGATTAAAAATTCTCTCTTGTAAAAGGATATATAGGTATTCTTGATTTTTAAATTACCCTGCATATTTTAACACATTGTCCTTTAAGTATAATTAGAGAAAACTTTAAGCTTTATCCAGTGCATCAGAGGAAGATTCAGTGTCTACAAGTTTGTAATTTATGAATACTTCTGTTTATATACACAACTCACGCACACACACACACAGAAAATTATACAAATAGTGGAAAGTGAGGACATGACCCAAAGTCAAGAGCCATGGACTTTTCACTTTTTCAGAGGGCATGGGAACACCAGTTTCTATCTCTCAATTTCAGCATTAGATGAAAAAAAGTTTAGAAGCTGTCTGGGTCTTAGAAGTGGTAAGTATGAGGATCAAGCCAGTTCTCATACTGGAACCTCTAGGGTCATCACAGGAAGCTTTCTGGTTTACCAGAATTTGCTTTTATTAGAAATATTTTTTAAAATTCCATCAGGAGAGAAGTATAAGCAATTCTAACTGTGCCACTAATAAGTATTTTATTTTTTAAAAATAAGTTTTATTTTTACAGTTTCAGATTTATAGAAAAGGTGCTAAGATGGTATAGCAGTGTTTTCCAACTGCTGGTCTATAGACTGGTGCAGGTCCACAAATGAGTTAACCGCCCTGAGGACAAGCAGCTGAAAACATTGGTACAGAGTGTTCCTACACACCCAGAACCCAACACCCCTATCATTAACATCTTACACTAGTATGGTATATTTGTTAAAACTGATGAACCAATAGTGATACCCTATTAATTTAAGTCCACATTTCCTATTTCCTTCGTTTTTACTAGTTGCTTTTTTTTGTTCCAGAATCCCATCCAGGAAACCACATCACATTTCATTATCATGTTTCCTGGGTTCCTCTTAACTGACAGTTTTTCAGACTTCTTTGTCTTTCATGACCTTGATAGTTATGAGGAGTACTGGTCAGGTGTTTTGTAAAACACCATTTGTCTGATGTTTTACTATAGGTAGAGGGGTTTATGGGTTTGGGGGATGAAGGTCCTACTGGTAAAGTGCCATTCTCATCAAATCCTATCAAGGGTGCATGCTATCAACATTAATCACTGCTGATGTTAATTTGATCACCTGGGCTGAGGGAATGCTTGTCGGGTTTCTCTTGTTAAAGGTCCTCTCCCTCCAGCTATCGATACTACTCTTCGGGAGGAAGTCACTGCTCACATCCTACACTTACAGGGTGGAGACTTAGGCTCCACCTCCCTGAGGGAGCAGTATCTACATAGACAATTGGAATTCTTCTGCACAGCAAATTTGTCTCTTCTCCCACTTTTATATATTTAATCACCAATTGCATCAGTATGGACTCATGGGTGCTTTATACTTTGGGTTATAATCCATTACTACTTGTTTTAGAAGCTCATATTGTTCCAGCTTCAGCTATTGGGGAGCTTTTTAACTTGCACCTATGAGGTCCTGGCCGGTGACTCAGTGGATAGAGCATCAGCCCAGCATATGGACATCCCAGGTTCAATTCCCGGTCAGGGCATACAAGAGAAGCGACCACCTGCTTCTGTACCCCCTTCCCTCCCTATTCCCCTCCTGTAGCCAGTGGCTTGATTGGTTTGAGTGTGGCCCTGGGCACCAAGGATGGATGGCTTCACTGGAGTTCATCAGCCTCAGGCGCTAATAGCTCGAGACTCTAGCATTGGGCCCCAGATGGGGTTGCCATATCTGTAAATATTTCTGAATGTAACCACCTGTATCTATAATACGATAACATGAATTCTTGCTGATGTCTCCAACTATAATCCATTTGCTTATCTGTAAATCCCACTAAAATAGTAAAAAGAAACCTGACTTCAACCAGTCACCACCCATTTCCTCAATAGTTCAATTCCAGTATGCATGTATAGCAGTACCAGAACTGTTAACCTGTACTCTCCCCCTTGGGAAACAACTTTATTAGCTGGACTACAACACTACATGCAGGTCTTTTGCCTTTGGTCTTACATATTCTACTTGTTTACAAAGTTTCTCAGGTCAGCACCTCTCCCTCCTAACCTCCTTTTAGTGAGGCTGTTTTATGCACTTGTAATACAGTAAGTCTGTTTTGCTGCACTCTGTCTTCTACCCTGAGACCTCACCATCTCCTAAATGATTTTTTTAATAGCATACATTAAGGTTCACTCTTTGTGCTGTCAAGTTCTATGTGTTTTGACAAATTGGGGTATCATGTACCCACCATTCTAGTACACAGAATCATTTCACTGCCCTAAAACTGCCCCCATGTTCACCTATTCACCCCTCCCTCTCTCCTCCCAAACCCCTGGCAACACTGACCTCCGTACCATCACTTTAGTTTCCATTTCCCAGAATATCATATAACTGAAATAATATGAAATGGAGCCTTTTAAGACCAAGTTCTTTCAATCAGCAATATGCATTTAAGATTCATCCATGTTTTCTTAGGACTTAATTGCTCATTATTTTTATCACTGAATAATACATACTCCATCTTATGGATGTACCAGAAGGACCTCTTGATTGCTTCTATGTTTTAAAGACCATAATAAAACTACAAAAACATTCTGTGCAGCCTGACCTGTGGTGGCACAGTGGATAAAGTGTCAACCTGGAAATGCTGAGGTCGCCGGTTCAAAACCCTGGGCTTGCCTGGTCAAGGCACATATGGGAGTTGATGCTTCCAGCTCCTTCCCCCTTCTCTCTCTCTCTCTCTGTGTCTCTCTACCTCTCTCTCTCCTCTCTAAAAATGAATAAATAAATAAATAAATCACAGAAACTACTGTTCTTAATGACATCTAGGCATCAAAAAAAGAAAAAAAAAAAAAAAAACAAAAAAAAAAAAAAAAACATTCTGTGCAGATTTTTGTGTGGTTTTAAGTTTTCAAAGTAGGTTTCAAAATAGCAGCTAACACCGTTTCTTCTTCCTGAGCAATCTTCTACCTCGGTTAGCTGCCAATGAAGCCACCAAATCTCTTCCTACCAACTCTGTACATCTGCCTGAGCAGCCTCAAGTTATCTAATATAATTTTCACTTTATATCTGCTAGACACTCTTTTATTTCTTTTTTTTTTTTTTAGGTGAGAGGAAGGGAGATAGTAAGGCAGACTTCCCACATACACCTCAACCAGGATCCACTGGCAACCCCATTTAGAGCCAATGTCGAGTACCAAGCTATTTTTAGTGCCTGAAACTGATGTGCTCCAATGAAGCTATCCTCAGCGTCTGGGGCTACACTAGAACCAATTGAGCCACTGGCTATGAGAGGGGAGGAGTGAGGGGAGAGGGAGAGGAAGAGGGAGGTGGAGAGAAGTAGATGGTCACTTCTCCTATGTGCCCTGACCAGGAGGAATCAAACCAGGACATCCATACATCGGGCTGACAGTCTACCACTGAGCCACCAGCCAGGGCCTAGACTCTCTTTTCAAAGCTCTACCACAAATTTAACTCAACTAAAGCATTTGTTAAGGGCCTACTATGTGCCTGGCACTGTACTAGGATTCAGAGGATGAAGGAAACTGTAATCTCAGCCCTCAATAAAGCAGTTCACCTGGAACACAAAGCACAGTGCACCAAAGTTTGCCTCACAGTTCTCTCTCCCTCTGGTGGCTGTCAACCTCAATCAAGTAGGAGCAAACTTGAGCTCCTTGGGGACATGAACTGCCTGTGTCTTTTTATTTACTGGAGTTTCTCCTCCCTTCCTGACACCATGTGTCTGAGCTGGCTAAATTCCTGTTTTGACGGTATGACATAAACCCAGTGCCATCACAGCCAGCAAGTACTCCTAAACCTTATTCTATTAACGCATTCTTTCTTCCATCCTTATTTCTTACAGGGCTCAGAATCATATACCAGTTATATTCCTGAAAATATGAAACCTGAAACATCATGCCACAGGATGGTAAAACTGAAATGCTACAGCTAACTTAATATTGCCTGTATCTCTGCAATTCTAACTTTTCTCAATGTAAATAAGAAATAGTATAAATAACTCAACCTCTATTATTTATATGCAAAATGACTGGATAATGCAAAATAACTTTATAAGGAATATAACATTTTATTCTGCAAATCTATTTCTCCCTATCTAATTAACATAATAAAGGTATTGCAAGACACAATCTAACAAATGAGGTCCAACAGTATATTTGACACACTTCTGGGAATTTATCCCATAAAAATAATTCAAAAGAAGAAAAATATTTTATGCAGAAAAATGTTCATTACTACATTATGTAAAATAATGAAAAACTGAAAATCAGATTTTGGGATTTGTTACAATCTCAAAGTAGGGAAGTGAATGAATGAACGTGGATAAATTATGTCAATGGCATAATATGTAACAATTCAAAATAATTTTTAAAACATGCGATATGCCTGATACAATTACAGAGAAATAGAATATAAGATCACAAATATATTTACATATTACAAAAATATGTGTATATGCAGAGACTGAAAAAGGAAATATACTGAAAATTATTTAGATAATGAAATAAACCACATTTTTCCTTAAGATTTTTCTTTTACAATCAAGTTTGAAGGGGGAAGAGAGCACTTCTTTACTTTAGGTTGAAGTTTGCAGGTTCTCCCAAATCATACTGAGCAGAAAAAATCCAAACCCTGGGGCTGGGGGACGTGGTAGTGAAGAAAACTGAGCCCAGGAAATGAGAGCAGCTGGATGTTATTGCCCGTCGGAACTCGGGGCTCTGCCAGCCAAGCTCTGTAACGTGAGACAGATACTAATCTCCAAGAGTCCCCCGCTAATATTTATTCAAGTTCTGTGATAATAAAAAAAGATATGTGTTTAACAAGTGTATGATAAATTTAAATGGTTATTCCATTCACATAATGTGTTGATCAGATAATAGTATTGAAAAGATGTACTGTAAAGACTATCAATATAATTGAAAGCAGCACAGAGTGTATGCTGATTACTTGTCTGGTGTTGGCAAGACTACAACTTTTGAAAATCTCTTAAAATATTTTCTGTAAGATAAGAGTTCCATTGTTTAATATTTTTAATTAATTTGTTAGTATCCTGTAAAAAAAATTACCTGCTGACTTTTTAACATTTCAAACACATTTTTATTCATTTTACTTGTTAGTTTTACTTTTTGTACTCATTAAAAGACTTTTTAAAAAGTCATTCAAGGAAGAGGCTCTGCTTCACTCATGTTTGTAATTCCCCAGCTTCACTCACAGCACACAAAATACAGAGTTAACAATGAATATTTATCAACTGAATTCTTTAAACATTTTTATTATCATTACAGAATTAAATTATGCAACAATGTGGTTAAAGAAGTTACCATTGCAATTCCTAATGAAACTTTCCAAAAAGGAATTTCTATTTTATTCTACAATTGATCATTAATAGAAACCCAGAAACAACAGATACAAGAAACCAGCAGAATGGCACCACCTAGAATTCACTGCAATAATACATGCCTTGCTTAAGGGAACTCAGGTTGAGAATTCAATGCTGGAAGATAGTAAGTTCTCCTAAAAACTTGCCCCTACAACTGCAAATAAGACTAACACAGAGAAATTTCCCTCACCTTAAGAAAGCTGAGAGAAATAAATTTCTATCAAGCAAATCACCTGAAAAGGGAGGAAAAAGCATCTGGTGACTGGGGTCTGCCAGGAGCCGACAGCCGCCCCTCTGCCCGTGCTGCACCGTGCGTTACAGAACGAGTGTCTTCTCACCAAGGTCTCCAGTGTTATGTCACCTTCCCACCTCTGCCCTCCTCTCTCACTCTCTCATTCATTCACTGTCACACTCAAAGGAGCTCTTCCACTGCTACCCCAACAGGGAAGTTAGAACTACTGGCTCAGCTAGACACCGTTCTAGAACATGATCATTTGCATCATGCCTCTTCTCTGAGGCAGGAAATTTCAGGGCTGGTCGCTACTTGAGGAACCAGTCCACCTCGAGACCATGTGTGACGTCTATGCATTAAAGGTGACTGACTGCTAACAAGGCACAGGGAAGCACTTGCAAAAATCTGGCCCTCTACTTTTGGTAAACTTACATTGCTTCAAATTACACTAGTGAGTCACAAGGTGTAAACAAACTGCTTGAGAGACTGACTTGTAACTAAGCAGTTGCACTTTATTGATGGAAATTGGACGGTAAGAGTTACAAATCACATATTTAATATTATAAAGGCATCTACATCGTTTTTGATAAATAGAGATACCCTGAAGAAGTAAAGAAGTACTAACACTCTGACAAGAACATAATGTCAAAACAGTGAAAAATGTTAAGACTCTTATTCATAATTAGTCATTCTACTGCTAGGGAACTGGTGGCAGGCAATTTCTGTGGGAAAAGTAATGTCTGAGCTTGGAATAAGCGGTCTCTGTCGAAGAAGTGGACACTTAAGAACCACTTCAGCGTGCTCATAAATATTCCCATCAACTCAGAGGCAGACAGCAGGTGGCCTACCTAATCTAACTGATTCTAAGTAGAAGGCAATGTAAGAAAAATAAAATCAAAGGAAGTATGAGTGTTTCTCTTTCCCTGGGCCAATATGGGAAGTAAGTCACCTGTCCTCTGAAGGCACTTTAGGATTTTTTCTCCAGTGACTTTAAACCTTTTGCTCCAATTCTGGAATCAAAACATTATCATCATTATATAATAACTTTTTTTCTAACAGAAGCCAACACTCACTCACACACCATAAACTTGTTCTTTAAACCACAAACACACAATTCTGGTAAGTAAACTAAAAAATGCAGTAAGTTAAAAAAACCAAATTCTCTCACTGGTTTTATGATATACTCTGTTTAAGCAGTAGATCAATAATGACTTTTTCTTTCCTAGTGACATTCATTCTTTCAAGGAGGATTTATATAACTTTGCATAAAAAAGGAAAATATCACAACCAGCCCCAAAAAGAGTTCATTCAGAATTACATACTAAATAAACAAAAAACAAAACACTACCATGCTGTGTTCTGTAACTATAGTATGTATGTTTAAGCCAATCACTACTATGTGACAATTTCAATTTGATTAGGTTGAAAACTTTTTTTACTTCAAAGTTAAATCCCTGAGACTTAAAGGAAACTGGTAAATCTGCACCAACATTTTATTACTTATAACAGTAAGCAGCAGCTCATGTTACCAATAAAGACATAGAAATAAATAGTCTCTAGAAATAAACACATGTTAAAGGTTAACAGAAATGAGCAAAGGCTGTATATGTAACTCTGTGGTTTCATAACGCTTAGGAGCACATAAAGGAGACCAAAAAAAGTGTTTTAGGCTAATATATCCAGATTTCCTAGACTGAAAAGATACTTTCTGCCCATATAAAATTTTAATCTAAAAGTGAGTTTAGATCCCACAGACTATTTAGTAATAACAGATGGAAAAACATGAGAGAAGCAATTTGGTGATCACCAACTTAAGCGAATAATCAAAATTAGCTCCTGGTACCAAGAACAGCATGACCTGCCGCTAGGAAACCCGAGGTGATGCAATAAGGAGTACCTGTCAGCTGTACAGCAGGCTGGCACCAAAAAAAAAAAAAAAAAAAAAAAGTTTAAGCTAAATTTAAGCATGAGGAAACTAATTAGATAAATCTGGAATGTTTCATAGTGTACAAAATTGGACTTTGCCCAAGGCTTAGCTTCTTCAAAAAAAAAGTAAAAAACAAAGAAAAAAAAGGCAGCAAAATCATAATTAAAATGTAGTAAACATACTCAAATGCTAGAACCTTGACAGACTCCTAGATTAAAAACCAAATTTTAAAAACTGCTCTTAAAAAAAAACATTTTGGGGACAACTCAGGAAATCTGAATGGGGGTTTTATATAATATGAAATGTTATAAAATTGTTGGTGTTTCTCTCAGGTATGATCATGGCACTGTGGGAATGGAGAACACCCTCACTCTTAGGAAGCACACGCTGAGGACTCAGGGGTGACGTGTCAGGTGTCTGCAGCCTGTGTGCAGCAGCAGCAAAGAAACACTGGGAGAAGAATTACAAAGGGAAAGTAAATATCACAAAACACTGCTCAGTCTAAGTCAGCGGTTCTCAACCTGTGGGTCGCGACCCCGGCGGGCGTCAAACTACCAAAACACAGGGGTCGCCTCCATCGGAAAATTAGGCGACCCCTATGTTTTGGTCGTTCAACCCCCGCCGGGGTCGTGACCCACAGGTTGAGAACTGCAAGGGTAGACAGATCTTTAGTTTAGTCTTTTAACTTTTCTGTGGGTTTGAACACGCTGAAACTATCAAGTCGGGGGAGAGAAAGAATGGGTGTGAAGCTCAAACGCTGTCACCCACTTGCAATCCTGTACTTTGCTTATACCCCCCCCCAAAATACCCAAATCATCATTCCATTTCTCTCGGCAGCAAAAGATGATAAACACAGGCCCAAAAGTCTTTCCTTTTGTAAGCACAGAAAATGCTGCTTACAAAAAATCAGAAGAAAGCCCTTTAAGGGTGAGTGAATTTAAAAGCCTAGTCTAAGAAACACAGTTCCCAAACCTTATTACATAAGTTAAAAGAAAAGCCCCAATCAATTTAAAGAAAGCCAGTCAGCAAGAGTAGTAAAATATTTTCAAAAAATGCAAATCATATTGCCCATTTATAAATTTGAATGTTTTATCAAACATGATTTATCACCCCAGGCAAGAAAATCTTAACATTTCATTTGTTTATCTTCAAATGAGTTAAGTGTGAAAGAATGCTGAACAAATATAAAAAGTTTAATAACCACAAATCTTTTTTCTATCAGGATTTCATTATGTTGTTTATAATATGAAAATCGTTGAAAAACAAGAAACTCCAGAAAGAATCTGTAAATAATTTTTAAAACTGTGCCACACATAGAGTGGGTACTCAAATATTTGCTAAATGAATACCAATAGAATACAAAGTCTACTACATGTCTTTAAAATACACTACTGTTTTAACAAAACAGGGGCATGTGAAATAATTTCTGTAACTAAGAATGCAACATTGCAATAATCAGATATACACTTATATCCTAGCAAAAACCTTGGTACAGTGGCTGTTTGAAGAAGTATATTTATCAAAAACTAACCACAAGTCCTAAAAGGACCCTCCTCCACAAGCGACCCCTCACAGACATACAATAGAAGGGAAATGCTTCTCTCCTGAGTCAAGAGGCTCAATTCTACAAACCAATGATACTACTCACACTTCTAAGAGTCAGGGCTATTCCTTTTACCTCTAGAGGTTTCCAGAGCCACTTTTTCAGTGAGAAATACTCAAATCTGCAGGATTGACAACAGACCTTTCAAGAATATTAAGTTCGAATATGGCACAATATCGTGGGTAAAACTTGACTGAGGAATACAAATTCTTGTTCCTGACTGATCTCTTCAAAGAGAGAAAGGCCTATATCCTACCCAAGGACACTTGCCCATTCCTAGGGTCATTCTTTCTCCATCAAGTGAAACACGCTTCACTTTTTATGTCTATAATCAATTAGACCAAGAATCAGTACCTGAAGCAAGGTTAGACATACAAAGCTCACGAATAAGGCAGGGTAAAGAGGAGTACTGGTTAGACTGGCACATTTAAAATGGTTATTATTGACCATACGTGGCTATTAAGCCTCCTATTACTACTGACACTATCTCTTACCAGTCTCTCCGTCTCTCACTCTGCACCAGCTAACAGTGACGTCTTTGCTGTTTGGGGAACACATCTTGAATACACTCTAGCTTCAGGGCTTTTGCACATCTCATCTTTGCCCGGATACTATTTTTCCCAGATAATCACATAGCTCGGTCTTTATCTACTGACTGACCTCCCTTACATAAAGTAGGGAGCCTACACAGTTATTCACACCTTCCCTAGCACCCCCTCCTCCCCTTAATTATTTTTTATTCCATAGCACTTTTCACCATCTGACATATTACATATTTATATATTTCTCTCTCCTCACACAAGAATGTAAGGTAGAACAAAGGTAGACTCTGCCTGTTTCATTTTCTGCTATATTACTAGTGATAGGATAGTGCCTAGTATACATTAGGTATTCAGTTAAACATTTGTGGCATGAGTAAAAACTAGACTCTTAAAAAGTAGGCAAGCTTCTCTTAGATCTCACTTCTGGAGCCTCAAGGTCTCTGACATGGAGTATGCTCAGTAACTGTTAGAGAAGGGAGACGGGGAAAGAGCTACCAATCTAAGTTAAGGCCACATCCTTAACTTAATGAACAAGACGAAAGACAAACAAAGGGAGTTGTTAGAAGAAATATGAAAACAAATCAAAGTCAAGTATTTATTTTGTCTCAGAGTATGGGCTAGCTTCAAAGGACACATGGAATTAAGAAAAGCATTTAGAAAGTAGTATATTTTAATTTTGCAAAACAAAATAAAGTCCAGTAAGCTTACAGTTAGAAACTATACTAAGAGAATATGAACAGCTCGAATTACATGGGAGAAAATAATGCAGAAAGTCAGGAATGTGGAGGCAAAATAAACAAATTTCATAACAGTAACATTTCTGGCAGGGAGTGGGGATGGAAAAGAGTCTGCAACAGATGTAGCAAGACACCACAGCAAGGACAAAGTTTGGCAAGAACAGAAAGTATAAAGGTCAAACTGGAGACACATATTGAGACCACATATTTGCACAGCTTACTGGGAAAGCAGTATTAAAGTTCATACCCAGTGATACAGAAAGAATCCTCTGGCTTCTGTGGTTATCAGGAAAATGCATTAATCACACAGTCCAATGGGGTAATAATGCAGCTGTGTGAGGGCAAAGACAGTTACTATGGAAACTTTGCTTGTGTCCCCCCTCCCACTCACTGGCAAAATTAATATTGTACTTCTAATGTAGCATTAAAAACTTTTACCAAAAAAAAAAAATCTGACATATAGTATTTCCTCCCATCTCTAGTAACTAACAACCAGTAGTTTTCAAAATATGCTCAATAAGGGCAAGAATATTGTAAGTAATTAAAACAGTTCTAGACTTGCCTGAGAAACTCAAAATTCTTATAATTATGGGGAAATCAATCAGTTTTTTTAGTAAGTGAAACTACACTAAACATACATTACTACTTTATACAGGTTGTGTATTTATCATACTATTCTGCTTTTACTGAGTTAATGTTATTTGGACTGCTTTAGTAGGTTATTTTTTGCATCTGGGAATGCTTCAAATTTTTTCCATAGAAACTGTAATTGTTTCTTTGCTTTTATGCCTTTTTGACTTAACAAAGTTTCATCGAACGCTCTACTTTTGGACAGCAAAGGAAACTTGTGGTACTCCCCTTTAAAGAAAGAGCAACTGAAAACCACGCAATTTCTAACCCAGCGTCATCAGATCCCCACCAGTTTCCAGTGAAGAGTCAGAACATCACCTAGTCTCTAGCTTCCACTTCTCTCCTCTGCTCTGAATCTTGACTGAACAAAGGACAAGTAAATGGTCTCAGAAGTCCAGGTGGCTTCCTCTGTATATCCTTAGCTAGATTTCGGTAGTTATAAATGATGGTTGGGCTGCAATTTAGCAGTAATTCTGATGTGGCTGTTGGAGGCTCTGAGTACCACCTTTACCTACGCTGCCACCTTGACCAGAACCCTGCCACACCAAAATTAAAAGAGAAAAGAAAGATAATACATCTTGTAAAGAGAAGCCAAATACTCCAGATTTTTATGAAATCTCTCCTACTTTTAAAATACTGCAGGCCAAACCAAAAACATCTTCAGACAATCTCTATTTTTGTGTTTCCTGTTAAAATCCAAATGCCCCTGGAAGAGCTGGTTATCAATTCAGTCAAGAGATATCAGCACAGTGCGTTTAGCACACCAGGGACCCAATAAAGACTTCTTAGATGAATGGATACATCTGAGATTAGAAGATAATTCAGGTGTGAAGAGAGACTAGAAGACTATAAAGCAACTTTCACATAGCTTCAAATTTTCACAGAGATCTGCCTTTCCTGTCCTGTTTAACTTTTCTCCTGTATCTTACTTCTTTTTTTTTTTTTAAGGTTTTATTCACTGATTTTTATAGAGGGTGGGGTGGGGAGCTGGTCCCTTTTATTCCTCACAATTGCTTATGCTTTGCTCTTTTGGTGGCACTAACAACGTTAAGTGGTAACATCAACCAAACTCTGCTGACGATTTTTTTACTTTGAAAATTAAAGTGTCAGATTAAGAATTAAATAAATTCTAAAATGGAGAAGGCAGGATTGTTATGTATCTTCCAACTACCGCTTCCCTATTCCTGACTCCACTTCAATTCTTAATCTATAACTGTCTATTAAACTGAGCTAGTGTCATGACAAAAAAAAATTTTTATATTACCAAAGGATTCATTTGAGTATCACATTCCTCCAATACCTCACCTATACCCAGTGCTCAATAAATTCTTGTTGCCTAGATTAAAAGATCTTTATTTACTTTGACAGAAGAAGCTGGGGGAAATAAACTAAAGTCATACACAACTGAACAATTACAAACAAAATGTCCCTTTCTAAACTTTTTCAGATAATTTTCATATTCAACTTGCTGAGAATAAAAAAAAAAAAATGTACCACGAGCTGCTCCAGCAGCCCCGTGAACACAAAACTACAGCAATCCCTGGTCTGAAACTCGCAGGCCTAGGCTTTCATGTTCTCTAAGGGGGCTGACACTGGTGCGAGCACATGGCTCACTGTCTCAGAGGGGCTCAGCTGAACCACGCCTTAACCTGCAGAAAGGCGGCTCGCTCTCACAGACTGGAGTTGTTCTGAACACCTGGTGCTGGGATGGGAAGTTCACTGGGCCTCTAAAGGAAGTTTTAAACAAATCATCTTTGCTTAAAAAGTCAAAGTTTCTGTAAACTCACCATAAGCAGCATATCGGGGATGACACTGCTTTGTTCAAAATTATGTAATGAAGTAGTTTCAAGGCTGCTGGAAAGTGAGACCTCTACACCCAACCATCATCTAAAAAAGAGCCTAAAAGGGAATGACTGATGTTCACGTCTAGCATGTTCCCCAATAACAATGGGAGGGCTGGGGAGGCTAACACTGCATGTATCTGGTCCTCCACTCCGACCCATGGCTCTGCCACTGAAAACCCACCTCCACTCGTCATCAGTACAATGGCAGACCGAGACAGCTTTATCTCAAATGCTCTTAACCCTCCTTAGTTCATGGGACCCACTTTTAGTTTTCAGCTTCTTTTCCAGCAGTTCTAACTAATTGTAAAGATTGGTAATTATTGGCCTTTATTCTTTCTTAGTCACTGAAAGAAATTTCACATTCTATCTTGCAATTATCATATTGGTCCATTGGACCCATTTTACAAATCTTAAAGCACATTATAGAAGCTTAGCGATCTTATTTTTCCTGTATCTTGAAACATTTTGCCACTTAATCATCCTGGGAGTTATTTTATCATTAGTCATCATTATTCATCAATTATATCCAACTATGCTTTTAAAAAGACTACAATAAGTGACGGGATTGCCTACACTGAAGGATGATACAACAGTGAAATAAATCATATCCTTCAGATTTCTCACTGCACTGTCAAAAGTATTTGCATCATTTTTCAAGGAGGACTTAAAAAAAGACTTGCGACACCATCTCTGTAGCCTGCTTTTAACTTTCAATGAATACAGCAGAGAATTCAGAACTCTTCATTTTCTGCTATGATGGCAAAGAGAAGAAAATTAACAGAAGAGGGTTCACAATTATTAGACAATCAGATGACTGCAAAGAGACAAAAAGCAGCACTCTGGATTCTAATATATTTCTAGAGCTAAAAAGAAAATACGGCATTCTCATCAGTCATTTGCCAGGAAGGACAGTGTCACACAATATTTTGCAACACAAATATAGACTACTGCCATTCTGCTAAGTACACGTGACAGTATTCTTTTATCATTTACAATGTTTGTGTGACAAAATCTACTTGATACAAAGAGGCTTGCTACATTTAAGGTCTTATTAAAATTTCTAAAGGTTTGTCACTATCCTTTTATTCTTACTTCTGTATATTATTCATAAAATGACAAAAGAATTTGAATATCCACTGTACCCACAGGAAAAGGGATTATTTTCACAACCTCCTGCAGATTCAATATCAATTTTCCTCATCCTACCCCCAATATTCACCCTCTTGAACTTTGCTACACTGTTTATATAATTTAAAAATACAAAAATGTATACAACTGGTCAAGTTTTTGTTATACCTCAAGCTAAATTTCTAAAAAATTTTTTAATTATTCACATTATATTTTAGATACACATTATTTATTTTACAGAACTAAAATATAACTATTTGTCAGCTTGCATCTTTCATTGAAAAATATAAACTTTTAGTTAAAATTTATATTTGGGTTTAAATAATTACTGTAGGATTCCTTTCATAGTAACAATGCTCATTATTACTGTTCCAGATCACTTACCTAATCATTACCAGAAATCATCAAAATACCCTGGAATCTCATTACAGAGGTCACAGATAGGAGATTTACACACGTTCTCATTAAAAAAGCATTCATAGAAAAGCATCATTTGGTCTTAATTTTGGAACAAAATTATTCTTGAGTCCTGATTATGACACCACCTTGATTGATAAATGTTGGCCTCAAATGTGATTTCTGAGTGCCCCTAAGTCCCTGGAATGCTACATTTGATTCCCATGAACATAACATATCAGGACCCTAAGTCAGTCCACAATCTTCAGCCTACACACCTAACACCACCTGCATTTCTATCAGCCTTACGGCCGGAAGCATTACAAAGGTATGGTTCTCCCAGACTCAGGCCTCAATTTTCTTAATTTACTTTTTGGCAAATCTTAGGTATTTTAATTTTACCTCCTTTCCTTGCTCTATTCTCCTTATGCCCCTCAAAGCATATTCCAAATATGCTTTTTGTGCACAAGAACAAGTAGAAAGCCAAGAAATAAATTCATGTTATAGTATTTCAAGGAGGATTCTACTTCACCAAGCCAGGTACTGCTTACCCTACAATTAATTCTAATATTGTAGCAGGGAAGATTTTTTCCCTTTATGTTTTAATCTGGGGACAAGAACAAATCCAGTAATAGAACGTCAACATTAATTTGAGGGGAGATGAAAAATGACTTAATAACACTGTGGCAGGATTAATATTGTACGATAGATCATGGAGCCATAAAACTTGACAAATTCATTTTTGTATCACTGTATATCCTTGCTAATAGGGCAGGGCATATCTGAAAGGCTGTTAATACCTCACTGCACAGATGCCAATCAAATTGCATTGCAAAAGGGTGCATTTCGCAGGAGATGGGAGAAAAGAGAATTGTCCTCACCCATTTGCAGCATGCATTTAAAGGCAACACAGAAAAGGGCAGAGTGATTTCAAGCAGGAAGCTAAACACTTGCTTGACATCAAGTGGTACAATTCAGAAAACGAGTTGACCGTTACCAGGAAATTTGCTTCCACTTCAAGATCCTCTAGCCAAGAAATTGAGAGTGGAAAACTGATCAGCAAATGACACAGACAAATTTTACCCCAAACAGCTATCTAAACAAGGTGCCAAGCCAAAAGATCAAATGTGGGGGCCTAGTTTGACCAAAAAAAAAAAAAAAGTTACCAAGTCCTTAAACAAAAAAGTAGCTATCAATCTTTACACTAAAAGTAACTGGTTCCAGCTAAGATGGACCAACAGTAACTAAATTTATCCTCTTGCTTAAAAAAGTAATGCAAGCAGCAACAACAACAAAAATATGAGGCAACAGTTCTCAATACTCTGGACATCTGGCAAAAAAAGGCCAGTGAATCCTGTGACATGGGAAGCAAAGGAGACAAGCCCTATGACTGTCTTCGGCTTACTGCCTTGAGGAGACAGACTTTCCAGGCCACGGCGCAGGAAGCCTGCAGTAGCACTGGCTTAGGGGACATACAACCTGTGTAGCGCAGCTCAGAAGGGGCCTGGGCGATGAAACGTGCTGCAGGTGCCATCCTGAAATTCTAAATAATTCTTACAGAGGGCCCACACTTTCATTTTACTCTGAGCCCTGCAAATTGTATAGCTGATCTTGCCTGGCAGGTGCCCTGAGCTAACGCATGAGCTGCGAGTCACCCAAGTTCCTAGGACAGAATGAGCACATGCATATTTTTAAAACTATCTGAGTCCAGGGAAAGAATCATTCAAAAGGATTAAAGGGAATAATACCTGCCATGTACACAAGGCTGGGGATAGTGCCTGTTCCCAAAGGACAGCTGAAGAAAACTCGTAATTCAGGGACAATGGGTAAAGAACTCAAGATCTTATCCCATAAGTGGAGAACAATTAACCCTAGACTGACCAACCCGGACCCATACATTAAAAAAAAAAAAAAAATCCTAAAAACACAACTCCAAAAGACCAAATTATTTCCAAGTAAGTTAACTGTATCCTAGAACAAGGCTCAAGAAGACCTGTAGGAAGACAAAAATATCCAGCATCCAACACAGTAAAGCTCACATCTTGGCTCCAAACAGAGATGACCAGGTACAGAAAGGTGAAAACCACAACCCATAATAATTTGCCTCTCACCCCAAATTCATGTGTTGAAACCCCAATCTCTCCAAAGGTGATGGTATTAGTAGGAAAGACCTTTGGAAGGTTAAGTCATGAGGGTGGATCCTTCACAAAATGCATTAGTGCTCTTACAAAAGAGATCCCACCAATCTGGAAGACCAGAGGTCCCAAACTTTTTACACAGGGGGCCAGTTCACTGTCCCTCAGACCGTTGGAGGGCCGGACTATAAAAAAAAACTATGAACAAATCCCTATGCACACTGCGCATATCTTATTTTAAAGTAAACAAAACGGGAACAAATACAATATTTAAAATAAAGAACAAGTAAATTTAAATCAACAAACTGACCAGTATTTCAATGGGAACTATGCTCCTTCTCACTAACCACCAATGAAAGAGATGCCCCTTCCGGAAGTGCAGCGGGGCCGGATAAATGGCCTCAGGGGGTTGCATGCGGCCTGCTGGCTGCAGTTTGGGGGCCCCTGTGGAAGACAGACCTCACTCAACCAAATCTACACCATGATTGTAGACTTCCAGCTCCAGAACTGTGAGAAACACAGTACGTTTCTGTTGTTTGTAAGCTATTCAGTCTGTGCTATCTTCTTTCATGTTTAAGATTCACTAATTTTAGAGACAGGAGACAGAGATTGGCGGGTGGGGGAAGCAGGAGGCACCAACTAATAGTAGTTGCTTCCTATATGTGCCTTGACTGGGCAAGCCGGGGGTTTTGAACCAACAACCTTAGCATTCCAGGTCGACACTCTATCCACTGTGCCACTGCAAATCAGGCTGTGCTATCTTCTTATACAGCAAACTGAAAGGAATAAGCCAAAAACCAATCCAGAAATAACACAAGAGGGAAAAGAAATGAAACCAAAAGCTGGTTGGTTCTTTAAGACAATCAATAAACTTATTTAGAGACAAACAAACAAACAAAAAAATCTAGCCAGACTGACCAGGGGGAAAAAAGAGAGAGAGCAATAGAAGATACCAGTTACCTGTATCAAAGGAAAGGTGTCATCACTACAGTTTTATAGATATTAAAAACACAATGGGATATTATGAACTACTCTACACAATAGACACAACTGGCATAAAATAGATAAAATCACTGAAAAGGCAAGCCCCTGATGCTCACTCAAGAAATAGGTATCTTCATTAAAAGTAGCTGAGTTTGTAGTTAAAAACTCTCCCCAAGAAAGCTCCAGGCATAGAGGGCTTCACTGATGAACTCTACCCAACATTCGAGGAAGAAATAATACCAGTAAAACAATTCTAACAGACAACTGAAGTAGAGAGGATACTTATTAAATTCATTCCATGAGGTCAGAATTTACTCTGATAATAAAACCAGACAAAAATATTCTGAGGTAAGAAAACTATAGATTAATATCCATAATGAATATAGATGTAAAAATTCTTAATAAAATTTTACCATATTGAATCCTCATTATTTATTAACAGGATAACATATTATAAAGCAGCCTTATTTTAAAAATGCAGGACTAGTTCAACATTTGAAAACCAATTAATATAATCAATTCACTAGATTAACAAACTAGATGGAAAATTATATGATCATCTCAATAAACACAGAAAAAGCATTTTACAAAATCCACATTCATACTTGACATAAGCTCTGAGCAAACAGGAATAAAACTTCCTCAACCTAGAGAATTTATAAAAACCTACAGAGAACCTCACACTTAATGGTGAAACACCAAACACTTCTCTGAGATCAGATGTCTGTTCTTACCACTTCTACTCAATACTGTACTGGAGGGTCTAGCTGGTGCAATCAGGCAAGATAAATTAAAAAAAAAAAAAAAGGCATTCAGATTGAAGAGGAAGAGGCAAACTCTCTTTAGTCACACAAAACATGATTGACCATGTCCAAAATCCAATAGCATCAACAATAAAGCTGTTAGAACTATATGTTAAGCAGTTTACCAAAGTGACAAGATACAAAATAAATATACAATCAGAAATAGATACAACTTTAAATACCACTGATAATATCATCAAAATTATTAAGTGCTTAAGGACGAAAGATGTGTAAGACCTATACATTAAGAACTACAAGATACTGCGCAGAGAAAGTACAGACCCAAATAATTGGAGAGAGAGCTCCAATTGATCACGGAGCTAAATACTTAAGATTGTTAAAATGTCAAGTCTCCCTGAGTTGACCTATAGCAGGGGTCGGGAACCTACGGCTTGCGAACCAGATGTGGCTCTTTTGATGGCTGCATCTGGCTCACAGACAAATCTTTAATAAAAAAATAATGTTAAAAATATAAAACATTCTCATGTATTACAATCCATTCATTTCTACTGCTCATGTTCATGGTTGCAGGTGGCTGGAGCCAATCACAGCTGTCCTCTGGGACACCACCAAATTTTTGTTTGTTTGTTTGTTTGTTTTCATTTTTCTGAAGCTGGAAACAGGAAGGCAGTCAGACAGACTCCCGCATGCGCCCGACCGGGATCCACCCAGCATGTCCACCAGGGGGTGATGCCCTGCCCCTCTGGGGCGTTGCTCTGTTGCATCCAGAGCCATTCTAGCGCCTGAGGCAGAGGCCACAGAGCCATCCCCAGCACCCGGGCCATCTTTGCTCCAATGGAGCCTCGCTGTGGGAGGGGAAGAAAGAGACAGAGAGGAAGGAGAGGGGGAGGGGTGGAGAAGCAAATGGGCGCCTCTCCTGTGTGCTCTGGCCGGGAATGGAACCCGGGACTCCTGCACGCCAGGCCACGCTCTACCGCTGAGCCAACCGGCCAGGGCGACACCACCAAATTTTTATTGGATAACGCATAATGTACACGGGTCATTGTATGGCTCTCATGGAATTACATTTTAAAGTATGTGGTGTTCATGGCTCTCTCAGCCAAAAAGGTTCCCAACCCCTGACCTATAGATTCACAGCAATCCCAAACATAGGGTATTTAGTAGAAATTAACAAACTGGTTCTAAAACTCAAACTGAAATGAAAATAACCTAGAATAACCAAAACAATTCTGAAAAGAAGAATAAAGTTGAAGGGTTTCACAACCTGGTTTCAAGATAACAGAGCTTCAAAGGTTGTGGGTTTGATCCCCAGTTAGGGCACACAAGGGAAGCAACCAATGAATGCACAACTGAGTGGAGCAACAAATGAATGCTTCCCTTCTTCCTCCCCTCTCTCTTCCTTCCTCTCTCTGTTTCTATAAAAATAAGATAATAAGGCCTGGCTTGTTAGCTTGCTTGGTTGAAGCATTATCCTGAGCGCAGAGAATGCCGGTTCAATTCCCCATCAGGGCACACACAGGAACAGCTTGATGTTCCTGTCTTTCTCTCCCTGCCTCTCAAAAAAAAAAAATTCTCCCCAAGTATTTGTTTTTATTTGTGTTCTTATGTTTTACTGGTTCTTTCTTCATATTATAATTACAACAACAACAACACAGCTGATAACAACTGTTGGCATTAAAACAATTTTTGGAAAAAAAAAAGATTACAGAGCTTCAGAAAATCAAGTCTGTGTGTGGGCATGAAGATAGACAAATAGATCATTGCAAAAGAATATAGAATTCAGAAAAAAATACACATATAAATGAACACCTGAGTTTTGACAAAGACCCAAAAAGTGTATCAGTGGTTGCCTGAGATGAGGATGGAGCAGGGGGGAAGGAGAGGCTCCTCAGGGACAAGAGAGCGTGCAGATGACCACTACCTTCACTGCCTCGGTGTGCTGATGGCTTCACAGGTATACATATATACAGGTCAAACATACCTCAATACAGCTTTTTTCAAAAATGTACAATAAAAATATTTCAAATATAAGCCACATAAGCTAATTCAGACCACTATCCTCTCTCCATTAATACTATCTTTTCTCCTTTGTTTTTCTTCAGCATTTACAATACTACCAATAAAAGTACTTCTCAAACTAGAATAATTTCCTTCAACTAGGAGTGCTTTTAGACTTAAAAGTGTTTTTAGTGAGCCTTTCCACCATGCTGATCTTCCTAGATCCTATTTATCTCAGCCATGGATTAATCTGTGCTATGCATAGAGTAAGGTTGCTTTGGGTGAGACACTATTTAATAAGGTCAAATAAGCTATTACTTCACATTGCTTGTTAAGAACTACTTTCTGCCGTGGCTGGTTTTCTCCATGGATAGGGTATCCTTCCAGCATAAGGGTGTCCGCCCGGCATATGGACGTCCAGGGTTCAATTCCCAGTTAAGAACACACATGAGAAATGACCATCTGCTTCTCTCCCTCCGCCCCTCTCCCCCTTCTCTCCTTCTTCCCCTTCTGCAACCAGTGGATTGATTGGTTCAAGCGTCAGCCCCAGGTGCTGAGTATAGCTCAGCTGGTCCAAGCATCAGCCTCAGGTGCTAAAAATAGCAGGACTGATTTGAGCATAGCTCCCAGACGGGGATGGCCAGGTGGATCCTGGTTGACACACTGTCTCACTATCTCCCCCTTCTCTCACTTAAAAAGAAAAAAAAAAACTTTTTTAAGAACCACTTTTCTGATTCAGAGAATGAACTTGAGTAAAACAATAATTTCTCTTCATTACTTATATTAACTTCACAAAAATAGATTTCTTGTTGCTACATAGTACAAGCAAGAAAACTGAGGCAGCTCAGAACACAGGAACTAAAAACTGAGGAGATAATTCACCAACAGAACATGGCTAATACATAATTTAAAAAACTTTTTTTACATGAAATCTATTTTCCCACTATTAACATAGTTCTGTTCCCAGTTGACCTTCAATTGATTACTTGGATAACTCAAGTTTGATGACAAACTTTAGAGTTGCTAAAGTAACCTATAAAGACTACCTTTAAAAGCAAGAATACTTTCATAATGTAAAATATTACTCCCAAATTTAGCTACAGATCAAATTTTATAAAGGAATACTTGTAGGCAAAAAAAAAAAATTTTTTTTTTTCAAAGAAAATAAGTAATAAAGGTAAAGGTGACAGGTACAAGAAATAGCCAAAAAATTATTTTTTGTGAAAGGCAAAAGCTCCTATTTCCACTTCCAAGTCCAGTAATTTTGAGATAATAGGCAATAAATTCCCAGGCCACTAAAACTATCTCTCTGAGATAGAGAACTGATCTAACTTGTGACACAATATACTGACTACTGTATGCACAAAGAAGATTACAGTAAATGTGTTCATGACTAGATGAGAAAGAACACTGCAGAACTTCCCCAATGTAAGACCTGGGTGTGGTGGAAGACGGCCCTACTTCTTTTATGGAAAAATCAAGAAGAGTGACTTCAGGCAGCATTTTGGCCTTCCGCTTCACGAAAATCCTAATGGGATCACTTTCTTCAGAACCTCTAGCTTAGGTAACTCAATGTACTGTTTCAGTACTGTGCTGGTACAGCAGCATAGAACTGTGTTGTCACACGTAGCTATTTACACGACATAAAATGGAAAATTCAGTTCCTCAGTCACACTAGCCACATTTCAAGTGCTCAATAACCTCCTGCGGCTGGTGGCTACCATACTGAACACATATAACAAAACATTTCCCCAAAAAGAAATTTTTACTGAACAGCGCTGCTCCAGAATGACCAAGTTTAGATAGAGTAAAGATAATGGCATTCTCTCACAAACTCCTTATAGTCTTTTAGATATTTTCCTAAATTATATTTCATTTTGGGAAAAATGATATTTTCATTTAAAAAAATACAATTTTATGAATCCATGCTTTTTAAAGTCCAGGTACTGAGGCCTCTTATGGAATGAAATTAGCTTTAGACACCAGAATCTAGAAAGCAGCACAATTTTTTTTTTAATCCTATAAAGGTTCCTGTACCTTGGGTGCATGTAACTTAACCTGCAAATGCCATCAGTAATCAGCACTCCAAGTTCTTCTGCCCCATTTAGAACATCTGCAGGCTAATAGAGAAAAAAATCGTAACAGCTTAACCAAGTCAGCATTCCAGGAATGGAGAAAAAGAGTTAAACTTTTAAGTCATGAATATAATTATATAGAAGATCTAGTGACTTTTCTTTTTAATGTTTATTTTATTGAGAGAGAGAGAGAGAGAGAGAGAGAGAGAGGAACACTGATCTGTTCCTGTATGTGCCCTGACCAGGGATCGAACCAGCAACCCCTGCACTTCCAGACAATGCTCCAACCAACCAAGCCATCCTGCCAGGACAAAGATTTAGTGACTCTTACAAATGAATTCAGTACTCTCTGAATACAAAGTTTTTTCTAAATTAAACTATCACTTAATTAATGGATATAAATGATGGCAAACTGCATGAATAACTCAGCTTCATTCTCATTTAAGTGGTATCTTCATTGAAGCTATGTACTATTGACTTCATAGTACCTGTCTTTCCATTGATTGCTAACAGAACTACTCTAATACCAGTCTGCAGGCAACAGTGGAGATAAATATTATCTATCACTTACCCACCTCTTTCACTTAAGTTCCTTCTGTCAGAATAAAATCTTTTCCTAATGTCATATGTAATTTATTAAGGCCAAAAACCTTACAAAGTGAAGGGAGGGCATAAAGTATACCACCTGGTCCCAACTATCAATACATTAATAATATAATCCCATTCAAATAAAATAACAGCTACTGTGACACTAAGAGTTATCCCTTGATGCTTCAAATCATATTCTGATAAGTTCTAACTCTTTATAGATCTTCAAAATGAACATCCTCACAATTCCATGTATCTGCAAGGGTCTAAAAAAGGCTAGGCAGCCACATCTGTTATTCTAACAACATATTTAACATGCATCAGACAACTAAGGATGTATTTTCATTAACAGAAGAATCATCAATTATTTCTGAAGCCGTACAAAAGCAAATAGAGACTCTGAATGGCTGACAAAAATAAAAAGATTGGTTTGATGCACCAATGCTCTAAGAGCAGGATGTATGTGCTGAACCACTGTGTGTGGGTCCTCTTTGTGCAGCTGGAAGAGCAACTGGAGCCCACATCACTGTAAAAACAGGTACTCCACTGAGGTGGAACAGCAGGGTTTTACCAAGCCCAATAAATTGCTAACAGGTTAAAAATTAAGGAAGTTTTTGGCCCTTGCCGGTTGGCTCAGCGGTAGAGCATTGGCCCAGTATGTGGAAGTCCCAGGTTCAATTCTCAGTCAGCGCACACAGGAGAAGCATCCATCTGCTTCTCCATCCTTCCCCCCCTCTGTCTCTTTCTTCCCCTCCCGAAGCCATGGCTCCACTGAAGCAAAGTTAGCCTGGGTGCTGAGGACAGCTCCATGGCCTCCGCCTCAGGAGCTGGAATGGCTCGGGCTGCAACAGAGCAACGCCCCAGATGGGCAGAGCATCACCTGCCTGGTGGGCATGCCAGGTGGATCCCAGTCAGGCTCATGCAGGAGTCTGTTTGTCTCCCCGCTTCTAATTTCAGAAAAATACAAAAATAAAATTAAGGCCCTGGCCGGATGGTTCAGTGGTAGAGCATTGGCCTGGCGTGCAGGAGTCCCAGGTTTGATTCCTGGCCAGGGCACACAGGAGAAGCGCCCATCTGCTTCTCCAACCCTCCCCCTCTCCTTCCTCTCTGTCTCTCTCTCTTCCCCTCCAGCAGCCAAGGCTCCATTGGAGCAAAGTTGGCCCAGGCACTGGGGGTGGCTCTATGGCCTCTGCCTCAGGTGCTAGAATGGCTCTGGTTGCAGCAGCGCAACACCCCAGATGGGCAGAGCATCGCCCCCTGGTGGGCATGCCGGGTGAATCCCTGTCGGGCGCATGTGGGAGTCTGTCAGACTGCCTCCCCATTTCCAACTTCAGAAAAATACAAAAAATAAAAAATAAAAAAAAATTAGGGAGGTTGTTTAACCTAAAGGAAGAAAGCAGAAGAAAAACTTATGCACACATTTAACTTTGGTCTTCCATTTTTTCCTTCCCTTGTGCATCTGAAAATCATTTGGGGAAGCCACTATTAAATAAGAACAAGAAATACCAGCTGGAGGAATCTGATACAAATGCAATGCAAAACCATCATTTCCGCTATTAAGCCAGGGGGAAAATAATGTAAATATGAAAAGCAAACATTGTTGATTCAGAAAAAAAATCTTAAGTAAATCTTAGAAATAAGTGTGAAGCTGCTGCTTAGAATGAATCAAAAGTAGATTTAGTTACTTTATTAGATCTTGGCAACATGAGGAAGTGTACCCCAAAACTTCATCAAACCATCAAAAACAAATTTAGAAAATGTTCATCATGTTACTCAGAAGACAAACCAACAAGTATCAAAAGCAAAATTAGTCACAATTAGTGGGACATCTGGTCAACCTAGAACTCATTCCTTCATGCAGACACAGAGAACAGCATCTCTTTTATCTACGACATGTGCTTGAGTATATACAAACAGGGCCTAATTATAATAATTAAGGACTGGGACACTAGATGGCTTAGAAACAAGTTATATAACCTAGGTCTAGATCAGGGGTAGTCCATCTTTTCATACCTACTACCCGCTTTTGTATCTCTGTTAGTAGTAACGTTTTCTAACCACCCACCAGTTCCACAGTAATGGTGATTTATAAAGTAGGGAAGAGATTTGACTTTATAAAATTTATAAAGCAGAGTTACAGCAAGTTAAAGCATATAATAATAATTACTTACCAAGTACTTTATGTCAGATTTTCGCTAAGTTTGGCAGAATAAATCTTTATAAAACAACTTACTATAGTTAAATCTATCTTTTTATTTATACTTTGGTTGCTCAGCTACCGCCCACCAAGAAAGCTGGAACGCCCACTAGTGGGCAGTAGGGACCAGGTTGACTACCACTGGTCTAGATTATGGGCTCAATAATAACAAGGCCTGCAAAAGTACTCTGCTCTATGTAAAGTAAGTATCTGCTAGTGAGAGGAGTAGAAACTAAATATTATACTCAAATGAAAGCTAAAAGACATTCCTAATGAGGGCAGACTGGATGCCCTCATTCAGATCTCCGTGAAAAAAAAACACACATTTATCAAAATCCCAAACCACTTCACCAATCCAAATTTTCAATGTGGATCATCACAGAAAGACTGAGAAGGAATGAATGAGAGTTCTAGACTAAGGCATATTTAGTATTTTCTAATCACTAGGAGTTTCCATTCCATCTACCCTGATATCTATCAAGGTCTTAGACAAACTCGGTCCTAGTCCTCAGTGTCGAGGTACTAGGTAATTCTTGCCACAGAACCAAATTTTATAAATAATCAATCATTAGAACGGGTTCCCCTGGCCTCTCTGTACACCAAAACAAATTGGCTAAAACTTCAGCATGTAAAATTTTTTTACTTTTAATTATTACTTAATTTCAAATTTTGAAAAACCCCAAGAATAGCACAAGGAACTGCTATATACCCAGATCCACCAACTGCTCACATTTTCTGGCATTGAAAATCTGATTACATTTTTGAACTCTGACCTATGAGGTTTTTTCTTTTAAAAATGACTTTACATTCTAACAAGCCCTCTAACTTCTCTCACGTTAATGATACTAAATCAAGTGAAAAGCCACAGGGGATCTGATAAACACCGAGATAAAGAACTGCCTAAGCAAGGTTCCCATCAAAGGACCAGAAACTCTGAGTAATTCCCAAATTACTCCCTGGGTAAGGGAGGGACAGGAAAAGACTACGAATCAAGTAGTGTAAATTTCAATAATTATTAGTCCAACTTCCTTCCATGTCTTAAGTTTTTTCTGGGTAACTCATTCCCATGACCACCACTATATATTTGATTCATCAATACTCCTTGCTTTTACTAGGAAGGGCAGGGGGAGACAGACCTCTGAAGAGCATAAAGTTAATTTAATTGCACTGACTGACCTCTTTAAGAATTTTAGGGGTAGGATGTCATGGTATCCTCAAATTACTGGATACACTCTGGAGTGTTTAAAAAAACAGCATTAAAGTAAGTTTTCTTATCAGTTTGGTCTAATGAGAAAAAAATGAGAAAGTTTGTGGTCCTCAAAATGACTGTGCTCTAGGACAGTGCCACCTTGCTCACTCCCTATCCCAGTTCTCACTGTTGAAGGACATATAGCCTCCCTCTCAGCACCTGCTCACCATCCTTCCTGCCTAATTGCCCCATGGACCAACACAAACCAGATCGCTGTCCCCTTACCTCCATATTAACAGCCAGCTTCATGCCTCCTACTCACCCTGTCACACTGTCTGCTCCTTCACCCTTCCTAGGAGGAGTCTCTGTATCTAGTTTGCCCCAACCCAAGTCTCCACCCTGTTCTACTTTTTCAATGTATAATATCTTGCTAATGGTCAGGCCTAACAATTACTCTCTTCAGAGAAGATTCTATTTTTCCATGTATACTAAACCCTCTTGCCCACCCAGGAACCTACCTCATTCTACATCCTCTGCATAACAGTAACACTCATTTTTTCTTTTTAATCTCTAATGGGATTTCCCCCTATTAAACCCCAAGTTCTTGTCAAAGGAACAATTCTAGTTCTGTAATAATTTGCAGAATAGAAATTCCTGACCCAGGCAGATCCTAGAAAATGTTATTTTTCAGTTCCAATGTTCAATTCCTGCCACTTAGATTATTTCAGTTGATGCTCTCCCAGAAGCAGGACCATCATTTTAGAGAACTCTCAATGATCCCATTTACATATAGTAGCAAACACAAAAATAAGGAGACTAAAAGAGTGTAATGTGGTCATGATGAAAATTGACTTGAGAGCCCATCTTGAGGTATCCTCCACTGGGAGCGGGCAGGTGGGAAAGTATCCAGACTGGGAGTCAGAGCCCGAGAAGGAAAGCAGGGCGTCCATGCAGAGGAGGAGGTGGTGACAGAGAAGGGACACTGGTAACACAGCGGGGGACTGATCACTAAGTAAATGTTAAGGACAATGGAAGCCAGGTTTCTCAAAATAAGAGAAGGGCATTACAATATAAGAAAAACTAGAATGAATCCTGTGGTATTAGATTGGAGTTAATATTAATTGGTGATTTTTCAATACACTTAAAAAAGATATAAATATAGAGGTAAATATATATATATATGTATCTACTGAGAGGGTCTGGGAGCAACAATAAGCACACTCACCACCCAGATCTGGGCTTATGAATACTATTTTCCACTAAAAAGAAGCAAGGTTCCTTGCAGAAATGACTGATTCCAGGGCTGGGGCAGGGAAAATACAGATGAGTGTGTAACATCATCTTGTGCCAGCAAGGAAACACTCAAACGTATTTGGTCAAGGAACATGTGCAAAAGAAAAAAGTCAGCCTGAAGAGGCTCTCACCAGCCAAATCTGGTACAATTTTGACATCAAAATACACAATGGTAGTAACAGATTACAATCTATTAAATAAAACGGAAAACCATGAATCCACACAGACACATCTTTAATGAATATGTAAATAAATACTATCATGGACATGGAATGTGTACATAGTTGTAAACACTTTCCTACAAAATATTTATTAATTACAAAGTGAGAAGAGTAACTTTACAGTAATAAAGTCCAGCAAATAACAAACAATAAAGCAGTCAAAATACTCATCATTTAGTAATGGGTCAAACTGAAATTGTACGCATTCTGACAAGGTACATTAAACATCACTTATGTGCTATTCCTCTAAAACTGCCTAACTCGAATAATGAGGAAATAACTGAAAATCAAATTAGGACACATTCTACAAAATAACTGGCTTGTTAACTCCATAAGTGCCAAAAATTCTCAAAAGTCAAAAGTCAAGAAAAGACTGAGGAACTATTTCAGAAGAGAATAAAATATTATGGGAATACCTGCTATAAAAGACATCACTGGGACAACTGGCAAACTTGACTGCAGTATGAGGATTAGATAACAGTAATGTATCCATGTTAATTTCCTTATTTTAATCACTGTACTTTAGTTATGTGTAAAAATGTTATTGTTTTTAGAAAATAAACACTAAAATATTTGGAAGTGATGGGGTATCAAGTTGAAAACATATTCTCAAATGGTTCCAGAAAAAGATTATTTGTGATTTTTTAAGGTGAAAAGGGAGGAAGGGAGGGAGGGAGGGAGGGAGGGAGGGAGGGAGGGAGGACCTAGGAGAATTAAGACAGATATGTTCATAAAACATATTAGCACAATGCCTGCAACTTAGTATGTGTTGCTAACAGTTAAACTTTATCTGAAGATAAAATCTAATAATGCTTGGTTCCCCCTAAAATTCTTGGAAGAGAAGACCAACCCTGGTTGCTTCTAGCATTTTGCAGACTTTCGGTTGTCAACCACAGCTGCTATTTGTAAAACCTGCTGTGTGCAATTCTGTATCACAAAATGAATGGTCTGTCACTGTTTGCATAGAAGGAAAACACAAATGCCAGGCTCCTTCTGTAGAGGGTTTCCCACGTGTCCACAGCAAGCAGTCTGGTTTGAGGCTGTGCTTTAAGGAATCCTTAAGTTATTACTCTGACCACACTGCCAGTGACTGCTCCACCTCGGCCCACATCGCAGTAGTCAACATCCTACTCTCATCTACTGAACAGCCGATTTATCCAAGAGAAAGTATGCTTATCTGGACTGAAGAGAGGAGAGGTTTCTTATTTCTAAACAGACCAGCAACTGGGGGAGAACTGCACAGCTCAAAAGAAATGAACAGCAATCCCATCACCTGGGAAGGATAGAATAACAACAATGTAAGGGAGGCATTCCAGAGGCTTCGGATGTCTCTCATACACTGTCCAGGTCACTAAATGAATCTGAACTGCTAACTACTAAATGTTATAAGAATGGTCTGTTTTGTTCCCCAAACACGTTAGTGCACAAATAGTCTGCCTTCTATATACTGTCCATACACACCGGACCAGGGCCACTCTGCAAAGTATTAATAGTCTATAGTAAGTAGAGATATCAAGGGTGAGTTAGAAAGTTTTATAACTTGACAAAATAACTTTAATGACCACAACAGGACTTATATTTTGTATCTTTATTGTTGCTTTTTAATCTAGTAATTCATTTTTATTGTATGCTACAAAAATATTGGATTGGACAGTGTGGGGGGAAAAAGAACTGATCTTTTATCAGTTTAAAAGCAATACAATAAGGACCCAGCTGGTTGGCTCAGTGGATATAGCGTAAGCCTCACACATGGACGTCCCAAGTTCAATTCCCAGGCAGGGCACACAGGAGATGAGCCCATTTGCTTCTCTCTCCCTCCCTCTCCTTCTTTTCTCCCTCCCTTTCTCCCTCCCTCTCCCCCTTCTCTCCCTCTTCCCCTTCCATAGCCAGTGGCTTAATTGGTTCAGGCATGGCCCCAGGCACTGAGAATGGCTAGACTGATTTGAGCATCAGCCCCTCCCTGTGGGGGGGATATCTGTCAGTGGATCCTGGTTGGGGCTCATGCGGGAGTCTATCTCCCTTCCTCTCATTTAAAAAAATAAAGTAAAAGCAATACACTAAGTTTTTCATATCTAAGTTTGTGAACAACAAACTAACATTTATTGAGCACTTATTGCATGCCAGGTATTTATGCTTTACACAAAATATTTTATTAAATACTTCACAGCAAGGAAGTATTTAATAAAATACTATCTCCACTCATTTTCCAGATGAGAAAATTATGACACAGAGTACAATTTGGTACATCCTGCCCAAGTATGAGAGCAAAAAATATGCCTGACTTCTGAAGTTAAGTCCTTAACTACTAAGCAACAGAGTTCTGAAAACAATACCAATTGGGGGGAAATGGTCAACTTACTTAGAAATAATGAACGATAGAATTCTTGAATGTATGGTGGGCCAACAGGCATTCATTGAACATATGTACTTTGGTCTAGACTCCGCTGTAAGACAAAGTAATCCGTGTTACCTGCTTCAAGTAAAGGTAGAGTAGGCAGTCACAAGAACACATATACATCACAGGGACCCAGCAGCAGGAACTGGGTCATTGTAAGAAACCAAAGCTGGCTAGCCAGCTCTCTCAGGGGCTCTGCCGCCACTGACATTACGCATACTTCTGCCTTCTTCTCACTGCCCAGGGCTTCCTCTGCTCCAGCCTACACACACCACAAAGATGCTCCAGCCCAAGTACACCTGCCCATCACCAATTTAAATTTCCCTCTGCCTCTCTCAAAAGTACACATTTCCAGCCTGACCAGACAATGGTGAAGTGGATAGAGCCTCGGACTGGGATGCGGAAAAGTACACATTTCTCTGACAAGACACACAGGTCAGAGGTTAAGGACTGGCTACCTCATGAGTCAGGCAACCCTTCTGGTCCAGTAGCTTGGGATGGTGGTCAAGTGACACAGAACCTGAGCGAATCCAACTCTAACAGCTAGTGGTCAGGGTACAACTAGAAAGTCCAGAAAAGTCCTTCTTTCTTCAACTGTATCACATTACCTGATTTTTGAGAAGATGATAGTAAGGAAAGATTTGGATTCAAAGATTTGTTTCATTTTGCAGGACTTGGGGAAGAGAAGAGAGAAAAACACTGGAAAAAATGAAAAGAAATTATACTAAACGAAAAACAGAATTACAACAGAAAAAACACAGGAAGGTTTTTAATATATGAAACACGGGTACACAAGCCAAAAACAGCTGACACTTCTTTGAGTCAAGTAAGATTGATGAGTAAGATAACAGACCTTGTAACAGAGATCCTGAGAGCAGTACAGAAAAACATGCAGCTATTGACCCTCCTTCTGTACCTTACATTATTGACTAATCCTGTTACAGTGCAGTAGAGTACTACATCCAACAAAGAGATCTTGGATAGAAAGGTTTGACACCTAGATCAATAGAACAGTGTTAAGTTCTCAGTTCAGAGGGAAAAAATCAAAAAGCCAAAAGAAAGAAAGGACTTGGGAAGAAAGGCTTCCATACTTCGAAGCAGACTAGAAACCCTCACAGAAGAAGCTTGTAGTATTATTGGTGAAGCAGGAGGGAAACCTAAGAACTAGAAACCAGCCATGACTTTAATTTTTAAAAGATGTGGAAGGGGCTTTCTGGACTAATAATCATCATTTAACATAGAGAGAGGTAAAAAATTTGATAAGATTAGTTTCTGTACCTAGAATGAATCAACAAAATAGATGAATATGGTAGCCTTTTTTAAACTCCTAAGTAAATAGAAAGTACATAAAGGGGAAGGTAGCTAGCTATACAAGGTTCCAGGATGGCTGTGTGGGCATCAGCAGTGTATGCTCTTGCTAAGAGGATGGTAACTTGTGATGACAGCAGTTCTACAAAAGGGAGGAACTTGCCAAGCTCAAGCAAATGTCACTAATGTACGGGTATTGTCTATCACCTTTGTCCAGTGAGTGGAAGGCATATATGACTGTATGTTGGCAACAGAGACCTGAAACATCTGTCACAATAAACATTTGTCAGTCGGGGATTTAACACTTGGAGTTTCAAGGTTCACTACATATCATAAATTACTTTGCTAAGAATGAATGTGAATTGTGTTACAACACAGCTGAGCAGGCATCAATTACTTGTCTGATAAGCAAGTCTAACCAGATCAGCTCACTGTGGTTTTAGTCTTTATTTAACACAGGATCTTAAGTAATTCTCACAAGTGTTGAGAGGTAGGGTATTATCACCCACACTTTACAGTTAAGAAAACTAAGTAAATGATTTGCTACACTGGTACCTTGAAGGTCTCAGAACACATCTCCCACAGATTACAAGGGTCTACTCTACTGCTATTTCAGTATTTAGCCTGCTCTCCCCAATTAAACTTTAAGGTCTCTGAGAGTAGGGACTATATATTCACCTCGCCCTACAGTGCTTAATATAATAAGAGCAGATATTTTTAAAAATTATCTCAATAAACAGAGCAGATATTAAAAAAAAATATCTTTTGCACAAACGCAATTTATTTCCACACAGCACTTCCATCAAGTTTCACAGACCCAGGTTATAAGCGTTCTCCTTAGAAGGAAACATTTTAAGTTTAAATTAGAAGCCTGAATTTGCTCTGTTTGAGCTCAATTTTATTCTGAGTCTGGAAGATAAAAGTTATGCCAACCTAATGGAAAGATGTACAAAGCACAGATACAAGCACGAATAGTTCCAGAAAATGCTCATTCATATAAAGAATCACAAGAACAAGGTCTTTCAGTAAGGTCCAATAGTGTTCACATCAAACTCTTTTATATTCAGTTATTTATATTTATATATTTGACAATTTATGTGAAGTCATTACTATTTCTATCCATAATGTATATTCCTATTATTCAAACTGACATACTCTGGTGAGACAGCAGAGATAAAATACCACCACAGCCAACAAAAAATATCATAGTTATGCTAACTGCTTAAAATTGTAGGCTTATTTTAAGGTAAAATCTGTTTTTAACATTGTGCACATAACAACAGAGGACAAAACTCCCAGATTTGAAGCCACCTATATGATTCCAATGCTAACATTTCTATCCTGATGAAGTCAGGCTAAAAATGCATTTTCAGGAAACCATAGTACTGTGGAGAAACTGCAGTGGTAACACTGAAACAACATTTTCTGTTGCTGCACATTAATGCCACAAAGCTAGACTGTCACTTGATTTATGGACCTCTGAATGGTGTGAGGCTATGTTACACCATGTTGTTAAAGCTGCAGCCCTAAAGCACGGCCTTGCATTTAAGAGAACTGTGAAAATGAAATGGCCTACCAAGAATACCATACTCACTATTCCACTTCTAATCACCGTGGACTTAGCTCTGTGGTTCCTCCCCAGGAGATACCTTAACTGAAGCCTGCAATGGGGACTAAACCTGACAATGACATAGGCACAAATCCTGTGGCAGGAGTTTGGTTCCTTTAGCATTTTTACACATTAAACTAAGACTCAGATTTAACTCAGCAGGTAAGGGGGGGGGGTCAATCTTAAAGCTTACAAAATACTTTACCATAATTCACAACCACTTTATGGGAATTTCCCTTTGTAAAACATGGGGTGTGGCAGACGTAGGTTATAGTTGTGAGTACACAAAACAGTTTGTTCATGTATTATTACTTATTCATTATTGTACTGTTTTCCATCAAAACAACTGTAAACCTGCTTTTGCTCAACCTTGGATAAGCAATGCAAACATTGAGTACATCTGCCCATTTGGGGTTCTTAAAGCCTGCCCTGTGGTGGCACAGTGGAAAAAGTGACAACCTGGAGTGCTGTGGTCTTCGGTTCAAAGCCCTGGGTTTACCCAGCCAAGAAGCAACTATGAGCTGATGCTTCCTTCTCCTTCTAGCTCTCTCCTCTCTCCCAAAAAAAAAAAAAAAAAAAAAAAATCTTAAAAAAAAAAAAAAGTCATGAAAGGCTTCTTAAAAAGCCTAAGTGTGAAAGAGCTGATGTGTATTCACCCCAAACTTTATTGTTAGAACCACGTTGGTTCAATTTTCTTCTAAATAAAAATCCAGCCAAGTGCTCAGTATCAGATTAAACACTTAGCTTCCAGTATTAGAGTGATGATAGCACTCTTTAAAAAAACCTATATATGAGATCTGAAACAATAAATTACATATAAGAAAACAGAAGTACTAAATTTATGGACCTTGACCATAGAGAACATTTTGACCCAAAATTCAAGGGAAGTAAAGGCAAAAATAAATGAATGGAACTATATCAAATAAAAAGCTGAATTTGACCCAAAAGTCAAGGGAAGTAAAGGCAAAAATAAATGAATGGAACTATATCAAATAAAAAGCTGCACAGCAAAAGAAACTGACAAGGCAAAAACACAGCCAACCCAATGGGAGATGATATTTACAAACAAAAGCTCCAACAAGAGCTTAATATCCAAAATACATCAAGAACTCACAAAGCTCAACAACAAACAAGCAAACAATCCAATGAAAAAATGGGGAGAGGACCTAAACAAACACTTCTCTCATGACAACAAACAATAAACAGATACATGAAAAGATGCTCATCTTTGCTATTAGAGAAATGCAAATCAAAACTACAATGAGATACCACCTCACATCTGTTAAATTGGCTAGTATCAACAAGACAGGTAACAAGTGTTGGAGAGGTTGGGGAGAAAAAGGAACCCTCATTCACTGCTGGTGGGAATGTAAACTGGTACAGCCAACTGGAAGACAGTATGGCGGTTCCTCAAAAAGTTAAGAACAGAGCTACCATACGACCCAGCAATCCCCTGACTGGGTTATCTACCTGAAAAACCCGACAACACTGTACACAAAGACACATACATTCCCATGTTCATCACAGTATTATTCACGGTGGTAAAGATCTGTAAACAACCAGTGTCCCTTCACAGAGGATTGGATAAAAAGTGGTACATAGATACAACAGAATACTACTCAGCCATAAGAAATGATGACAAATTGCCACTTATAACAACATGGATGGACCTTGAGAACATTATACTGAGTGAAATAAGTAAATCAGAAAAAGCTAAGAATTACCAATATATGATTTCACACATAGGTGGGATATAAAGCTAAGACTCAAAAACACAGATAAAAGTGAAGTGTTTATAGGGGGACAAGGGGAATGAAGAGGGACAAAATACTGTGGCAGAAAATGATTTGACTTTGGGTGATGGGCACACAATGCAATCAACAGTTCAAATGATATAGAAATGTTTACTTGAAACCTATGTACTCTTATTGATCAATGTTACCCCATTAGATTTAACTTCTAAATTAAGAAAAAAAAAGAATCTCACTTACATTTAATGGTTGAGTAGACCTAAAACATTTTTTCAAAAATCTTATTTTTATACTGAAACTTAAACATCTAAATAAATATAAAAATAAAGATAACCATCAATACATTATTTTATTTTATGGGTACTATTATGTCTATAGTCATATTATAAACTCTTGCAGAAAAAAAATTAAAATTTAATTTTGCTTTCTATCATATTGATCTGGTCTAATTTCCTCATCTAATTTGTATACAGGATATCTGGACTAGCCCTGGCCGGTTGGCTCAGTGGTAGACCATCAGCCCAGTGTGTGGATGTCCCAGAGTTCAACTTCCAGTCAGAGCACACAGGAGAAGCGCCCATCTGCTTCTCCCCCCCTCCCCCCCCCCACACACACCCCATCTTTCTCTCTCCCTCTCTCTCTTTCCCCCTTCTGCAGCCATGGCTCAATGGGAGTGAGCTGGCCCCCGGCGCTAAGGATGGCTCCATGGCCTCTGCATCAGGAACTAGGAAGAGCTCAGTCACTGAACAACAGAGCAATGCCCCAGATGGGCAGAGCATCGCCCCCTAGTGGGCTTGCCAGGAGGATTCCAGTTGGGGCACATGCAGGAGTCTGTCTCTCTGCTGCCCCTCCTCTCACTCCAAAAAAATATATATTTAAAATAAAGCAAATCATACACTATAAACATCCTATATGTCATATACATAGCATATCTGAGTTTCCTCCAAAGGCATATCAATAAATTATTCCACTAGTAATAATTACCAGAGTTGTGCTGCCTTTCCTTGTAATTTCAGTCTAAGCCTGTAATGTATCATAGCTAACATGATGAAAGCACAAACAAGCTTCCTAAAATAGATCACATTTCCTTGACAACAACTAAAAGTAGAGTTCTTCCACATTCCTTAGGTGAAAGAGGCTGACAATGCTATTCCTATTATATATACTTGTTTTCTTTTCTAGCTTTATTCAAGTACAAGTGACAAAAATTGTATGTATTTAAAGTGTACACCACAATGATTTGACATACACAATGTGAAATGATTATACAATCAAGCTCATTAACACATCACCTCACATGGTTAAGATCTACTCTCTTAGCAAATACCAAGTATATAACAGTATTATTAACTATAGACACCATGCTATACATTAGATCCCCAGAATTTATTCATTTTATAACTGAAAGTTTGTACCCTTTGACCAATATCTCCCCTTCCCCACCCCCCAGTATGGCAACCACAATTCCTTCTGCACTCCACTTCTGTGAGTTTGACTATTTTAGGTTCTGCATGTAAGTGCAGATTCCACACATACAGCATTTGTCTTTGTCTGGCTCATTTCACTTAGCATAGTATCTTCCAGCTTCATCCTGTCTGTCACAAATAGCAGGTTTCATTCTTTTTTATGGCTAAGTAATAGTCCATTGTGCACGTGCAAGCACGTATGCCATATTTTCTTCACCTGTTTACCCACTGACAAACACTTAAAGTGTTTCCATATTTTAGCAATTGTGAATAATATTATAATGAACATGGGAGTGCAGCCATCTCTTCAAGATATTAATTTCTTTCCTTTGGATATATGCCCAGTAGTGAAACTGCTAGATCATATGGTAGTTCTATTTTCAACTTTTTGAGGAACCTCCTTGCTATTTTCCATCATGGCTCTATGAATTTATATTCCTACTAAGAGTGTACAAGGGTTCCCTACTCCCTTACCAACACTTAACTCTTGTCTTCTGGTAAGAGCCATCCTAATACATGTGAGGTGATAGCTAGCTCACTGTGGTTTCGATTTGCACTGACCTGATGATTAGTGATATTGAGTACCTTTTCATGTTAACTGTTGGCCATTTGTATATTTTCTTTGGAGAAATGTCTATTCAGGTCCATTGCCCAATTTTAAGTCAGGTTATATGTTTTGTTTTTTTGCTACTGAGTTGTATGAGTTCCTTATATTTTTTGGATAATCACCCGCTTATCAGATATATGGTTTGCAAGTATTTACTACCATTGCACAGGTTGCCTTTTCATTTTTCTCAATACCACTTAATGAAGAAACGATCCTTTCCCCATTGTACATTCCTGGCACCCTTGTCAAAGATTAGTTGATTATATATGGATGAGTTTATTCTGGGGCACTCTATTCTGTTCCATTGGTCTTTCTGATGCCATATTGTTTCGATTACTACACTTTGTAATATAGTTTGAAATCAGGATGTGTGAAGCCTCCAGCTTTGTTCCTTCTCATGATTGCTTTGGCTATTTGGGTTCTTTTGTGGTTCCACACAAATCTTAGGATTTCTTTTTCATCTGTGAGATACGTAATTGGAATTTTCATAGGGATTGCACTGAATCTGTACACCACAGTGGAAAACATTTTAACAATATTAATTCTTCCAATCAATGAAAACATTTCCATTTATTTGTTTTGAATTTCTTTGATAAATGTCTTAGAGTTTTCATTTATTATTTACTTATTTTAAACTATGCAACAATTTTCCCACACTAGTTTCTAGTTTCAAGATAGACAAATTTTCTACTTGAACAAAAAAATCTAGACCACTCGAGCATTGCTAATAAATGTTTTATTCAACTGTGGCTAATAAGAAACAACTTACATGTACATACCTTTATAGTTTACTAAGTGCCCTAATATTTTACTTGATTCTTTACAACCCCTGTAAAGTAGGTTATCGTCATCCTCAACAAGCAAAAGAGCAAAATGAGGTAAGAGAAATTTAAATCATTTGCTCAAGGTCACACAAACAAAAGAGTTGGATCTCAATGAATAAAATTTTGATGCCAAGTCCAAAGCATCTGACCAAGAATACAAGACAAAGAGAACGGGCAAGTGATATAAAAAAAATCTTGTTCTATAAAAAAAAAAATTGTTTTCCTGAAAAGAGGAAAGCTTGCTTAAAATCTGACAAAAAGACTGAATCATCCCGATCACAGTCAATAGTTCTGATCCCTCCCGACTGAAAGATAGCATAGAAGAAGTGGCCAGGAATCAAAGTCAGGAAAGCCATGAGATATTACAGTTTTCTGGAATGAGTACATTTCTTTTATAATATCCCTAAAAACTCAGAGTTGTGCAAATTGCCACAGGTTTATTTTAAGGTCCTCCAGAAAGGGAAATTCCATAATCATCAGTCTACTGCTGACAATCTTCACAATCATCAAGGACTGTCCATATACAAGATTACTTCCTCCCCACTCTTTCCCTCCAATAATATGGCTTTCCTATCCAACACTCTTAATTACTACCATAATTCTTGACTTGAACTGTAGGTGTCTCTGTGAAATTTATAAACTCACTAAAAAAAAAGTGTGCAGCCCTGGCTGGATGGCTCAGTAGACAAAGCATTGACACCCCACACACCCCACCCAGTCAGGACACATAGGAGAAGCAACCAATGAGTGCACAACTAAATGGAACTAAGTGAAACAAACTGATGCTTCTCTCTCTCTCTCTCTCTCTCTCTCTCTCAAATCAATGGGGGAAAAAATTTTAAGTGTGCAAAACTATAAGCACACATACCTTTTCTCTCAAATCAATGGGGGAAAAAATTTTAAGTGTGCAAAACTATAAGCACACATACCTTTTTCTCAGAGAAGAATTCATAGCTTTCATCAAATTTTCAAAGGCTGATGAAGCCAAAAGGGTTAAGTACTGTTCTCTAACGTCACTAATGACAATACTGTTCATTAAATCTTATATTCACTGCTCAAGTATTCATTTTATTCTCTCGATCTCACTTGATACTAATTATTACCCAAATATGAGATACCTCCTTTCTAGAACTGGTATCACTGGTATCATCTAATGATTGGTGGTCACCATCTCTGTGAGTTCTATCATCCTTTCTTCTTCCCTAAGTCAGGTTATCCCTAAGTCAATGGTGCTCAAAATGTGGGGTCCCCAGAGAAGCAGTAGCAACACCACCTGGGATTTGTTAGATGTAAATCACTCCACCCTCACTCCACATGCCCACCAAGTAACTCTGGGCGGCGAGGCCCTGCAATGTGTCTTAGAGGCCCTCTACTCTGGGTGCATGATCAAGTTTGAGTCCTGCTCACAGTTACGTTTCAATGAGTTTATTTTGTCTTACAACACTTGTTTTGTGCAAGGAACCCATCTTAATATAGCAACTTTTGAAATTCACTTTAGACCAGGGGTCCCCAAACTTTTTACACAGGGGGCCAGTTCACTGTCCCTCAGACCATTGGAGGGCCAGACTATAAAAAAAACTATGAACAAATCCCTATGCACACTGCACATATCTTATTTTAAAGTAAAAAAACAAAATGGGAACAAATACAATATTTAAAATAAAGAACAAGTAAATTTAAATCAACAAACTGACCAGTATTTCAATGGGAACTATGCTCCTCTCACTGACCACCAATGAAAGAGGTGCCTCTTCTGGAAGTGCGGTGGGGCCCGGATAAATGGCCTCAGGGGGCCGCATGCAGCCCACAGGCCGTAGTTTGGGGACCCCTGCTTTAGACCTTAACACATCCTCAAATTCTGAGGTGCCTACAGAACACATGCAGTTCCTGCATTATGTAAAATTGAGTCCAGAATGAAATTCATCAGAACACCCTCCCCTTTACACACACACACATAAGCAGAGAACACAAAATCTTCTTATTCCACTGGCTAAAAATCTTACACTCACATTATTTCTTCCTTTTTCTACACATGAATCTCAATAACAACTCATGTATTATTTTATCCCAATGTAATTGAGACTGACCCCTTGTTCTCCATTCCCATACCACCACCCAGATCTGCGATTTTACCACTACAAAAGTCTAACTGGTAACTTCCCCAGAGCTCAGTGGCAGAGCCAGGAAATAAACTCATTGGCTATTTGATCCCGGAGTACAAGTTCTCATTCATTAAACTACAACGCTTCCAAGGAACACAAAGAACTGTTATCATTTAAATCCCTGCTTAAGACCTTAAATGTCTTATTATAATTACTGGATCAAAGCTGAACTTACTACTTTGGCACTCACAGCCAAAATACCTCTTCCACTAATCTACCTACCAGTCTCTCCCTATGATCCAACACTAAGTCTTTTTACTCTGGGGACCTCAATTTCCTTAAAAGCCCCCAAACAATGCATTCTACTTAGTACAGCAGGAATGAATGGCACACATATCAACAAAGCAAAAGTCAACGTAAGTTCACATAACAGCAGAAAGTCCCCTCAAAGCAACCAATCTTCAATTCATCAGAGATGATCTCTCAGAACTAAGCAATAAATTCTTTAGCTTTTCTTACTAACTTTATAAAGATTATCTAGAGAACTTACACTTCTAGCTTAAACGAATAGAGAGACTAAATTTACCAGCTCACCTGAAAGAACCAAAAAATCAGGCAAAATATATGAAATACTTTTCAAGGCATTAGGTATCAGACACAAAAGACAGTGATCCTGAGAGAGAAAATTAATATGGTGGACAAATCCAGGTAAAGCCAGCAAACTCCCTGAATCGATGATACAGAAATAAGAGTCCAGAGAGACCGAAGCAGGTCAAGTTTACAACACAGAGTAGTGGAGAAGAGAGAACACAGGTGGCCGCAGAGGGTCCCCTTGGAGAGCTCAGCTGAGGACTGACCAAGAGCATTGTGAGAGAAAAGAACGCTAGGCAAGGAAGCACCCTGAAGAATTAAAAGGAACTGTGTTTGCTACTCACCCAGGACCAGGAAATCTCCTATTGCCACCAGAGTTGAAAACCTCCTAATTTACAGGACACAGAACTGAGCCCTAAATGAAGAATTATTCCAGGGCTCCCTAACAAATCCCAACAAACTATTTCCAAGTAAGTAATAGCATCCCAGAATAAAGCACAGAAAGGTTTACAGTAATACAAAAATGTAGCAAATGTGAAGAAATCGTACTCAAACTCCAAGATAAAACAATTCTTTTAATCATTATTTTTAATTATGATAAAATACACAATATCAAATTTACCATTTCATCCATTTTTAAGTGATTGCAATGGCACTATGACATTCACACTACTGGGTAACCATTACCACCATCCATCTCCCCCACAACTTGCCATTCTCCCCTCCACTTGACCAACAACCCACTTTTTGTCTCTATAAATCCACCTCTTTAGGTGCTCCATACAGGTAGAATCATACTTAATTGTCCTTTTGTGATTGGCTCATTTCACTTAGCATATAGTCCTAAAGATTCAACCATGCTGTAGGAAAAGTTTTTAAAACTAGTTCCCAAAATAGTAAAAAAACAATTCCTTGATAATACTGTAAGAAATTAAAAGCAGAGTGAACTTAAGAGATAACAATTTAGGGGCGGCAAGATGGCAATGTAGTAAACGGATGTACCAACTTCCACCTCCCAGAAACAAAGTGGATTACAACTTAATTTTAAGAACTATCATCTGGAAAAACCAACTTTGGACTAAACTAAGAGGACTCTTTAACCAAGGAACACCGAAGAAGCCACACTAAGACTGGTAGGAAAAGCGGAAACGCGGAGAGGGCTGCCCAGCTCCCAGGAGTGAACAGCAGCCCAGAGAGACTCACATGGCGGGAACTGAGTTTAGCGGAGAGAGGAGGGCCCTGAGCCCCAGGAACAAAGTTCCAGCCTACAGCCCCAGTCCCTAGAAGAAGTGTATGGACAGTATTTAGCTGCAAAATAAGTCAGGATACTGTTTGTGAGAAAGAGACAGAAGTCTCAGACCCAGGATTCTTCTTAAAGGGACAGCACAGAAAACCTCCTTCACAACCACTCAACTGGGGCTCCAGGGGACGGGGGGACGGGAGTAGCAGGAAGAGACTGTAATCTAGGAGGCACAGGGAGAAACACTTTGAGGGATAGCCACCTTAACCCCTGAGCTGAGTCACTCCCCAAATCTGAAGTATTTCCCCTGGAACCAGTAATACCAGCAAAGGGAAGCAGGACACCAGTCAAACAAGCTCTACCACGGTGCTCAGAGCAGAGTCACTTAGAAGGAAGAAGCCTTAAGAAATACAGTACTGAGTGCTAGGGTCTGAGGTGCAGTGCCTCACTAGCTGAAGGGCAACGGGATACGGAAGAGCAGTCCTGTCATCAGGGGCAGAAGCCGGCGGGCCACAACAGAGGCTCAGCATGAGCACAGTCTCGCCTGGCTAGGGCAGAAGGAGCCCACCAAAGAGGTCCCACCAGCCGCGGGCCCGCCTCAATCCTGCCCACCGGGGAAAGGCGAAAGTCTGGGATCTGCAGAGACCCGTGGCTGAGCACGGGCATGCAGCCCTGCCCTGCCCTGCCCGCAGAGCCCAGGCTTGCACTACGTGTAAGCGCAATTCCGCCTATGGGGGCGGAGCAAGAGCCCCGGAACAGACTGAGAACCATGGCTGAGCACAGGCGCACAGCCCCGCCCAGCTGGTGGAGCCCAGGGCTTGCGCATTGGCAAGCGCAGTTCCACTCGTGGGGGTGGGGCGAAAGCCCAGGAATAGGCAGAAAACCACCGCTGAGCAAAGGTGCTCACCCCTGCCCCCAGTGCCCAGGCCTGCGGCCATGGGCCCAGCATGCAGCCCCACCCGCAGAGGCAGGGCTAAGGCCAAGGGTTCTAGATCCGGGCACGTGAACACAGCCCCTCCAGCGGAGGAGAGGCGGAAACCGGAAACCGCAGAGATAGCCGTAGCCTGCGGGCGCCCCTCCAGTGGAGGAGAGGTGGAAACCGGAAACCGCAGAGATAGCCGTAGCCTGCGGTCACCCATACCCGAACTCCCAAGGCAGTGGCAGAGGGGGTCCTGCAGACAGACCATACCTAGAGAACACAGAGGCCACACCCATTGGACTACAATGGCCCACCCTTTCTTATACACAGAACACATGGGAAGGAAGAAAAATGCAACCCAATTGAATCAAGAGAAATCCCCAGGAAAGAACTTGAATGAGTCAGATATAACCAAATTACCAGATTCAGAGTTTAAAATAATGATTGTTTGGATGCTCAAAGATCTGAGAACAATAGATGATCAGAATGAACAACTAAATAAAGGAGAGAGCAAGTATAAAAAAGAACATTGAAATAATAAAATAAGAATCAGTCAGAAATGACAAATACATTATCAGAAATTAAAACCACAATGGAAGGAATTAAAAGCAGGATGGATGAAGCTGAGGATCGAATCAGGGAGTTAAGAGGACAAGATAAACAAAGGCACAGAAGCAGAGCAGCAAAAAGAGACTCAAAAAGTCTGATAAAACACTAAGAGAGCTCTGTGACAACATAAAGAGAAATAACATCCGCATCATAGGGGTTCTGAAGAAGAAGAGAAAGAACAAAGGATAGCGACTTTGTTCAATCAAATCATAGCTGAAAACTTCCCTAACCTAAATTGATGCAGGAAAAAGTCACACAAGTTCAAGAAACAGAGAATTCCATTAAAGAGAAACCCAAAGAAATCTATACCAAGACACATCATAATTAAAATACCAAAGCTAAGTGATAAAGAGAAAATATTAAAAGCTGCTAGAGAAAAAAAGGCTATCACCTACAAAGGAGTCCCCATAAAGATGACATCTGACTTCTCAACTGAAAAACTTGAGGCCAGAAGGGAATGGCAAGAAATATTCAAAGTAATGCAGAACAAGCACCTACAACCAAAACTACTTTATCCAGCAAGGATATCGTTTAAAATTGAAGAAATAAAAACCTTCCCAGACAAAAAAAACCCTCAAGGAATTCATTACAACCAAACCAATGCTATAAGAAATGTTAAGGGGCCTGTTGTAAACAGATCAAAGGGGGAAAAGAATATAGCAAAAGAGGAATATAGCTTTAAAAAGTAAAATGGCAAGAAACAACTACATATCAATAATAACCTTAAATGTAAATGGATTAAATGATCCAATCAAAAGACATAGAGTAGCTGCGTGGATAAGAAAACAGAACCCATACATATGCTGTCTACAAGAGACACACCTTAAAACAAAGATGTACATAGACCGAAGATAAAAGGATGGAAAAAATATTTCATGCAAATGGAAATGAACAAAAAGCAGGGATAGCAATACTTATATCAGACAAAATGGACTTTAAAACAAAGGCTATAGTAAAAGATAAAGAAGGTCACTACATAATGATAAGGGAGCAATCCAACAGGAAGATATAACCATTATAAATATCTACGCAACTAACATAGGAGCACCAAAGTATATAAAACAGACTTTGATGGATATAAAGGGCAAAATCAACAGTAATACTATAATAGCAGGGAATTTTAATACCCCATCAACATCACTAGAAAGATCCTCAAGAAAGAAAATTAACGAAGAAACAGCAGACTTAAAGGACACACTAGATCAACTCGATTTAGTAGATATCTTCAGACCCTTTCACCCTAAAGCAACAGAATATACATTCTTTTCAAGTGCTCATGATACATTCTCTAGGATAGACCACATGTTAGGGTACAAAAGTGGTCTCAACAAATATAAGAAGACTGAAATCATATCAGGCATTTTTTCTGATCACAATGGCATGAAACTAGAAATCAACCACAACAGAAAAACTGAAAAATATTCAAACACACAGAAACTAAATAAATAGCATGTTATTAAATAATGAATGGGTTAACAATGAGATCAAAAAGAAATTTAAAAATTCCTAGAAATAAATGATAATGAGCATACAACAACTCAAAATTTATGGGACATAGCAAAAGCAGTACTGAGAGGAAAGTTCATAGCATTAAAGGCATACCTTAAGAAGCTAGAAAAAGCTCAAATAAACAACTTAACCCTGTATCTAAAAGAACTAGAAAAAGAACAGCAAGTAAAGCCCAGAGATAGAAGGAAGGAAATAATAAAGATCAGAGCAGAAATAAATGACATAGAGGCTAAAGAAACAATACTGAGGATCAATGAAACCAGGAGCTGGTTCTTTAAAAAGGTAAACAAGATCGATGAACCTTTAACCAGACTCACCAAGAAAATAAGAGAGAGGACTCAAATAAAATCAGAAGTGAGAGTTGAGAAATAACAACTGACACAACAAATACAAAGGATTGTAAGAAAATACTATGAAGAACTGTATGCAAAAAAATTAGACAACCTAGATGAAATGAACAAATTCCTTGAAACATATAAGATTTTGAAAATCAATCGTGAAGAATCAGAAAACCTAAACAGACCGATTACAACAAATGAGATTGAAACAGTTCTCAAAAAACTCCCAACAAACAAAAGCCCTGGGCCAGATGGCTTCACAAGTGAATTAAACCAAATATTCAAAGAACTAACTCCTATCCTTCTTAAGCTATTTCAAAAAGTTCAAGAGGAAAGAAGACTTCCAAGCTCCTTTTAAGAGGCGAGCATAATTCTGATTCCAAAACTAGGCTAAAACAACACACAAAAAGAAAATTATAGGCCAATATCCCTGATGAATTTAGATGCTAAAATCCTCAATCAAGTATTAGCCAACTAGATCTAGCAATATATGAAAAAAATCATACACCATGATCAAGTGGGATTTATTCTGGGAAGGCAAGGCTGGTACAATATTTGCAAATCAATCAATGCGATTCATCACATAAACAAAAGGAAAAAAACTGCACAATAATTTCAATAGATACAGAAAAAGCACTTGATAAAATCCAGCACCCATTTATGATCAAAACTCTCAGCAAAGTGGGAATACAAGGAACATACCTCAACATAATAAAGGCCATCTATGACAAACCCCCAGCCAATATCATACTCAATGGGCAAAAATTAAAAGCAATCCTCTTAAGATCAGGAACAAGGTAGGGGTGCCCCCTTTCACCACTCTTATTCAACATAGTCTTGGAAGTCCTAGCCACAGTAATCAGACAAGAAGAAGAAATAAAAGGCATCCAAATTAGAAAAAAAGAAGTAAAACTATTATTTGCAGATGATATGATATTGTATATAAAAACCCCTAAAGTCTCAGTCAAAAAACTACTGGACCTGATAAATGAATTCAGCAAGGTGGCAGGATATAAAATTAATACTCAGAAATCAAAGGCATTTTTATACACCAACAATGAACTTTCAGAAAGAGAAATTAAGGAAACAATCCCCTTTACTGCTGCAACCAATAAAATAAAGTAGGACTAAATTTAACAAAGAAGATTAGACTTGTACTTGGAAAATTATAAAACATTGATAAAAGAAATCAAGGAAGATACAAACAAGTGAAAGCTCATGGTTAGGAAGAATAAACATCATTAAAATATCTTTATTACCCAAAGCAATTTATAAATTCAATGCAATACCAATTAAAATACCAATGACATACTTCAAAGATATTGAACACATATTCCAAAAATTTATATGGAACTGAAAAAGAACACGAATAGCCTCAGCAATCTTGAGAAGGAAGAATAAAGTGGGAGGTATCACACTTCCTGATATCAAGTTATACTACAAGGCCATTGTACTCAAACAGCTTGGTACTGGCATAAGAACAGGTATATAGATCAATAGAACAGAACAGAGAACCCAGAAATAAACCCACATCTTTATGGACAACTGATATTTGACAAAGGAGATAACAGCATACAATGGAGTAAAGACAGCCTCTTCAACAAATGGTGTTGGGAAAATTGGACAGCAACCTGCAAAAAAATAAAACTAGACCACCAACTTACACCATTCACAAAAATAAACTCAAAATGGACAAAAGACTTAAATGTAAGCCGTGAAACCATAAGCATCTTAGAAGAAAACATAGGCAGTAAGCTCACTTTCATCTCTCGCAGCAATATATAGCTGATTTATCTCCACAGGCAAGTGAAATAAAAGACAGGATAAACAAATGGGACTATATCAAACTAAAAAGCTTTTGCACAGCTAAAGACAATAAGAACAGAATAAAAAGACAAACTACACAATGGGAGAACAGATTCAACAATACGTCTGATAAGGGGTTAATAAACAAAATGTATAAAGAACTTGTAAAACTCAACACCAAGAAAATAAACAATCCAATCAAAAAATGGGCAAAAGAAATGAATAGACACTTCTCCAAAGAGGACACACAGATTGCCAATAGGCATATGAAAAAACACTCAACATCACTAATCATTAGAGAAATGCAAATTAAAACCACAATGAGATATCACCTCACACCAGTCAGAATGGCGCTCATCAACAAAACAACACAGAATAAGTGCTGGCGAGGATGTGGAAAAAAGGGGACCCTCCTGCACTGCTGGTGGGAATGCGGACTGGTGCAGCCACTGTGGAAAACAGTATGGAGATTCCTTAAAAAATTAAAAATTGAACTGCCTTTTGACCCAGCTATCCCACTTTTAGGAATATACCCCAAGAACACCATAGCACTGTTTCAAAAGGAGAAATGTACCCCCATGTTTATGGCAGCATTGTTCACAATAGCAAAGATCTGGAAACAGCCCAAGTGTCCATCAGTGGACAAGTGGATTAAAAAGCAGTGGTACATATATACAATGGAATAATACTATGGGGCCATGAAAAAGAAGGAAATGTTACCTTTTGCGACAACATGGATGGACATGCAAACTATTGTGTTAAGCGAAATAAGCCAGGCAGTGAAAGAAAAATATCATATGACCTTACTCATTTGAGGAATCCAATGAACAATGTGAACTGAAAAACGGAACTGAGACAGAGAAGAGATCAAAGGGACCAGAGGAAAAGAGAACAGAGGGAAGGAGGATAATGAGATGGGATAAAGCTGAAGGGAAGATGGGAGGGCGCTATTGGGAGCGGGGCAAGGGAGATGTTGAGGGGAATACGGGGGAGGGGGTATGCATTTGGGGCAACACTAGAATCTATGTCAGGGGTCCCCAAACTTTTTACACAGGGGGCCAGTTCACTGTCCCTCAGACCGTTGGAGGGCCGGACTGTAAAAAAAACTATGAACAAATCCCCATGCACACTGCACATATCTTATTTTAAAGTAAAAAACAAAACGGGAACAAATACAATATTTAAAATAAAGAACAAGTAAATTTAAATCAACAAACTGACCAGTATTTCAATGGGAACTATGCTCCTCTCACTGACCACCAATGAAAGAGATGCCCCTTCCAGAAGTGCGGCGGGGGCCGGATAAATGGCCTCAGGGGGCCGCATGTGGCCCGTGGGCCGTAGTTTGGGGACCCCTGATCTATGTAAACACAAGAATTAAAATCAATAAAAAAATTAAAAAAGAAAGATATAACAATTTAGTTGAAATTAGTTAAATTTAGTTAAGAAACACTGTTTCCCTCTCCCTAACCATGATCAGGAAATGATAGACTAGAGGGAATAAGTCCCAACTGTAAACTATTAAGACAGGGTATCCTGGTATTTTATAATGCACATAAAGGAAGGGGAAAACCCTACTTTTGTTTTTGAAAAATCCAGTTACTTTTCCTCTAAGATGGGTGCTCTTTTGTGTCATGCAGCAAAGGTCTATAAGGAAGAGCTTCTGTAAATGCAGACTTAGTTACTGTTTTCTACTAAAAGGGTGGGGCCCCAGTAAAGATAATGCTAGGTGTTCACAAAATACTGAGTCACAGTAAATGTTTTATAAATCAGAAGCCAAATATTCAGTCACACAAAGCTGAGATAGGAAATACATGAAACCTGACCTTTACAATATGTATACTTTGAAAAGGTTCCCTTGGAGTTTAAAAAAAAAAAAAAAAAAGGCTTGGGCCATTACATTCCTCTACATTCTCTTACTCTGAATTTCTGCCCTGAATACCGTGCATATATTTCCATCTAAAGCTCACAGAGGTTCCACACAGCCTTTCAATGAAGCCACTAAAAAGACAGCATACCAGCCCTTTGGGAATATCAAAAACATCACTCTGATATTAGGGTGCAGCTGGTTCTCTGTATTGTGATTTATTTACGATGCAACCAGAGGCACCCACAGAATTTTAACAAGGACTAATAACCAGCAGTGGCTCAAGTGTTCAGGTGTCTGACAAGAACTTAAGAGCTCTGCTTTTCACAGACTCAGAATATTAACACCAAAAAAAGAAAAAAGTCTGCTTCAAACAAAATCAGATTATTTTATATGACAACTATATAAAAAAGAATTTAGGCACGACATTCAGTTTTGTTTTATAAAGATTACACCATTTAGCACCTGTTTCACTTGCTATTTTTCTAGGTAACATGTAGTTCCCTTAACCCAGCGGTTCTCAACCTGTGGGTCGCGACCCTGGTGGGGTCGAACGACCAAAACACAGGGGTCGCCTAAAGCCATCGATGGCTTTAGGCGACCCCTGTGTTTTGGTCGTTCGACCCCCGCCGGGGGTCGCGACTCACAATATGTATTTTCTGATGGCTTTAGGCAACCCCTGTGTTTTGGTCGTTCAATCCCCACCGGGGTCGCGACCCACAGGTTGAGAACCGCTGCTCTAACCCCTCAAAAGACAAAATATTAAGCATTCAGCACTGCTATTACCTAAGTTTTTAAACTGCTACACAAGCTATTGATTGGTGGCACCATCTCTATGTGACATACACTACAGGTCAAAACAAAAGACCTCAGTCATCTCAAAAGAAAAGGAATTTATTGCTTTTGACTTTCCTTTCAATGAGACAAATTTTGGCCTGAGGGAAACACAAAGTATTCTTTCTTTCTCCCTCTCTCTCTCTCTCTCTCATTTTAGGTTCTTCCGTCTGAAGGGTCTTTTGAGAGGAGAATTTTATCTGGTTCGTGATGTTATAAAACCAGACAACTTGACAGAAAGACACCATTAAAAATGTCCATTCCTAGAAGAGTATATATCTTAAGACATAAACACTTTTTTTTTTTTTTTTACATAAACACTTCATATTGGCTTGGAAACAAAAAAGCAATAATAAAAACTTTTGCCAAGTTCAGGGGTATTTCTTTTAGGCGCTAATGATGTAGAAAACATTTTTAGGAGAGTTTAGTGATTCTTTAATTGCTATATGGAATAAAATATATATAAGGCAAGTCTCATATTTAAGAAAATTTTAAGATAAAAAATTGTAATCAATATGTTTTAAATTGCCAACGGTATCAACTCTACAGAATAAACTTAAATAATTTTACAAAATAATCAGCAAATGAACAAACAATAAACAGAAACACACATATAATGCCTCAGAAGTACCCACAAATAAAAGTGTTGTTACCACTTTGTTATAGATTTCCTTTTAGTCTCATCTTCAAGATTACTAACACAGCATAGGAAGAAGGAAAATGATGTTAAAAGATACACATAAACCTGACCAGGTGGTGGATAGAGCGTCGGACTGGAATGCGGAGGACCCAGGTTCGAGACCCCGAGCTCACCGGCTTGAGCGCGGGCTCATCTGGCTTGAGCAAAGCTCACCAGCTTGGACCCAAGGTCTCTGGCCAGAGCAAGCAGTTTCTCAGTCTGCTGAAGGCCTGCAGTCAAGGCACATATGAGAAAGCAATCAATGAACAACTAAGGTGTCCTAACAAAAAACTAATGATTGATGCTTCTCATCTCTCTCCATTCCTGTCTGTCTGTCCCTGTCTATCCCTCTCTCTGACTCTCTCTCTGTCTCTGTAAAACAAAAACAAACAAACAAAAAGATACATATAAAAGATGAAAAAAACAAACCACTTGACCCCCACCACCTCAGATTACTCTGAAACTCATTAATTCAGTAGGCATTTGGAATAAGCACCAGTGTTTGGGACAGGAAAGACTTTTTAATATTCCTTCCTTCCAATCAAATATTCTATGATCACTATTTCCTAGTATTCACATGATTAACAGAATTCAACACTTCTAGACCTCCTAAAAATATTACAAAATATTTATGATGTACACTGAGTAACTGAATGGACACAGAAGAAATAAACAATCTAGCCTTCAGTTGCCATTAGAAGCCTAGGACCTGTGTTAAAAGAATTTGAGAGACTCTTTCTGACATTACTTTGTGCTTCAAGCATGGAGATTAATAGCTACTGGAGCTTTAACCATATAAGTCAAACAAAACACCATTCTCAATTTATGCAAAGCTGGCAAATTCAGTGATTTCTGAAGATGTTGAATATTTCAAAGTTATCTGCCCCAGCCTGTTAGTTCAGCTACAGGTTAGAAAAGTGTTAAAGAGAAGATAGCAGCAGATTTAAGCTTTAGTTCTTTTACTCAGAAAATTGTTCAAACTTAAAATATTATCAGTATAAATGTTAATATTCAAAAATGGATTATGGGGCATTTAATAATATTGTCACAATGACAATAAGCATCAATAGGGCTTATAAGACTTTCATAGGACAGTGTTAGAAATATATAGATTTTAGTTTAATTTAGTCCAATTAAACTAGCTCCCTGTAGCATACAGCTCATTTTTCCAGAAATATTTTTTCTTCAACAAAGTATACTTACATACTTTGTAACTGAATATTTCCCAATGAACGAACAGTTCCTCTTGTTCTCTCTGGCTTAAATAGGTTAATAAGTGTTAAAATGCTGACTAATTTTTAGTCCAGCGGAAAACAGAAAAAATACAAGCAACTTCCTGCTTTCCTTATGCCAATGTTGAATTTCTAAAGTTTATTTGGTGTATAAGCTAAAAACAACTCAATTATTTTTAGTGCACATACAAATACAATACTGGAGCCAACTTAGGAGGGAACTGCCCTAAGGTGTGAAGCAGTAAACAGTTGGCCTATAAAGATCTATTTAAAGACAACTATCCTTCAAATGTTTAATGCAAGTGCTGCTAAAATTGCAGTCTTAAGTCATTGATGACTCAAAATTCTATTATTGGCTAGAAGCTGGCTCAGTGGATAGAGCATTGGCCCAGCATGAGGAAATCCCGGGTTCAATCCCCAGTCAGGGCACACATGAGAAGTAACCATCTGCTTCTCTTCCCCTCCCTCTCCCCCTTTTTTCCCTCTTCTCCTCCTGCAGTCACTGGTACAACTGGTTCGACCGTCAGCACCAAGCGCTGAGGATGGCTCAGTTGGTCTGATTGTCAGCCTCAGGTGCTGAAGATGGCTCAGTTGACTCAGCATTAGCTCCAAACAGAGGCTGCCTGGTGGATCTCAGTCTGGGCGTTTGAGGGGAGTCTGTCTCTCTATCCTCCACCTCTCACTTTAAAAAAAACACTTTTTTAATTCTATTATCATCTGAAAATAACATTTATATGCTATGGCAAAATCTCATATCCTTCCTCATCATTTTCAAGTATCTTTTGGGGGTTCTCTATTACATTGAAAACTTAGCTTGATATATTAGAAAATAAAGAGGGTACCAAAGCTATGGTTTTATATGCCCTCATTTTCCTACACATACATATTTCAAAATCAGAAACTGCAGCAGCCATTGGTTAAACATTCAGGAATTTATAGAGAATTCTGCTAACACGTCTTAATCATGAATAAAAAGGCAGATCTGAAATGACAAACTTTTAAATTTATGTAGTCCGTGAGAAAATTTACAAAACCACGTTGTAAATCAAGAGAGAGAAAAAGAGGAAGGAAAGAAGGGAGGGAGGGAGGGAAAGAGATTTGCTGTTCCACTTATTTGGCTGATTCCTCTTTGTGCCCTGACCAGGGATTGAACCCACAACCTTGGCATATCAAGATGCCACTCTAACCAAATGAGTTAGCCACCTATGGCCATAAAACTATATTTTATGGAGGTAAATCTTTATCCTTCTTGCCCCCCAAAAACTGTTTGTCTTCAGTAATGGCTCTTGTGAGTCAAAGAGTTAAAACTATCTCTTTTACTCCCCAATGAGTGTCAGTCCTACTCAGAGGTGCCATGTTTTATTTAAAACATACTCTTTCTCAGTAACCGCTTTGTTCTAATTGGCAAGGCAAAGCCGGGTCCCTAAAGCACATAGCTCATTACATTCAGTTTGGATTACAAAAACACACGATGAAACAAACTGCATCAAAATAATGGCACAGGAGTACGGGACAGGGAGGCAGAATTAGATTGTAATATGGAACAAAACCCACAGGGAAGCTGGGGAACAAATCACTACTGTCTCTATAAACTATACAAGGTTTCCAAATGAGCAAATACACAAGGCAGAGGGCAGGCTTCCCCATAACTCAACCAGAGGCTCCCTGGTGGTCTAGCAGTTAGGATTCGGTGCTCTCCCATAACTCAACCAAACTGCTAAATATGGATACAATAAAACAAGAATTTTTTCAACATTATCATGCACACATGTCTGAGAGAATGGGAGTACCAACAAAAAGGTTTAACAAATGAAACCTCCAGGTTGCACTGTCTAAATATGAAACCTCATCTTAGCCTTCACGCTGACAATGTGCAAAGAGCCCTGCAATTAAATCACACCTCCAAACATTTTTTAAAAAACCTCTGAGAAGCTAAACCCGAGAGACTAAATTAGAAATGGTGCTTCACTATATTGTGCAGAGAGCAAGGTTAATGAGCTAAAAGTTATATGGACAAGAACAAGAAAGATGTTAAAATATGAAGATCTCACCACCAAAACAGAAAATGTATAAGACAAAGACATACCCCACCACCACCACTGCACATACAAACCTTTCCCAAATTAGCTACGCTGGGAAGCTTCCAGCACTGTTTCTCTGTTTCTCTGATTTTTCCTGGAGAGCTAAAGACAAACTCCACTGAACTGAACTGAACGAGAATATACAGGAAAAATGAATGTCCCTAACCTACACACAAATGCAAAACAACGCTACCAGCGACACCCTCACAAATCCCATCTAAACCTACCACCTTCACTCCTAACGATATTGAACAGTATGAGATTAGAACTGGAGTCTGAACACCTAAAACTAAATATCAGTTCTTTGCTTTAAAATTTATTTAACCTTCAGAACGTTATTTAATCCATTTGAGCTACAGTTTCCTCATCTGTAATATGGAGACATAAAATCACCAAAAGTTGTGAGGATCAAATGAGATAAATATTGTGCAAAATGGCTTTAAAATATAAAAGGGCTGCAGGAAATCTTATTGTTGCAATTATTTCATCTCAGGATTTTATTACCCTTTAAAAAAAAAAAGAAGCATCAACTTGCTCCACTTAGTTGTGCTGTTGACTGCTTCTCATGGTGACCTGCCCAGGGCTCACACAGTGACCTCGGCACTCTGGGGTGGCACCCTCTACCCACTATGCCACCGGCCAGAAGACTTCATTGCCTTTTAAAAGCATGACTATAATTGTGTGTGCCCTTCTTCTATCTTATTTCACAAACATTAATTCTTGTTCCACTTCTACTTTAATTACCCTTTTTCAGGCATTTCTCTTTAAAGATTTTATACCCTTGTTACTTTTCTCCTAACCAGAAGTCTTAAGTTAAAGTATGTTTTCTTCTCTATTTCCAATGCCAAGTCTAAAAGTAAATTTAAATTTTTTTTTAAATACTTTGGTAATAGTTAAAATTGTTAACATACAGTTAGTTCTACTTTACACACTAAGAACCCACTGAGCAGTAAGACTTCTGACAAAAAATTTTGAATATTAAAGATCACATTTTAGTTATACAGTAATGGCTTGATACTATTTCCACTATGGCCGACTAAGTGTAAGGAGGTTATAACCAGGAAAAGTATCAAAAAAACAACCTCATTGCAAACCTCTAATTCAGTGAGTTTCAATTTCGTGCTGATGCGCAAAAGAGTTAACCTGATGTTGTATGAAGATTTTGGACCTGCGGTTGAAAATCAATGCTCTTATTCAAGCACAAAGGAAACAGCCAGATCAAGAAATACTCTAAGTGTCTGTAGCATGGTAGAGTCAAGACCACTGAAGCACATAAAAAGTCTCATGGTTCTTTTATCTGACAGTAATCCATATTCCTGCCAAACCCAAAAGGAATTCCATAAACCCAAGTCTCATTATTCCAATTTAGTTTGCATTAGTCTGTTGAGAACACGAAACATAGGAAATATTAGCAGTTAATCATGTCACTGTTCCTGTCTTTAAGGATGCCTCATTACATGAAAAACAGCCAACCACGTCTAATCCAAGCAGGTCTCAGAACTAAGGGTTTCCAAACTTCTTTGGTAGAGGTACAACATCAGTAAAAAGTCTGAGCACATACCTCTAATATGTCTATTAAAAACAACAACTATGGCCCTGGCCGGTTGGCTCAGCGGTAGAGCGTCGGCCTAGCGTGCGGAGGACCCGGGTTCGATTCCCGGCCAGGGCACACAGGAGAAGCGCCCATTTGCTTCTCCACCCCTCCGCCGCGCTTTCCTCTCTGTCTCTCTCTTCCCCTCCCGCAGCCAAGGCTCCATTGGAGCAAAGATGGCCCGGGCGCTGGGGATGGCTCTGTGGCCTCTGCCTCAGGCGCTAGAGTGGCTCTGGTCGCGATATGGCGACGCCCAGGATGGGCAGAGCATCGCCCCCTGGTGGGCAGAGCGTCGCCCCTGGTGGGCGTGCCGGGTGGATCCCGGTCGGGCGCATGCGGGAGTCTGTCTGACTGTCTCTCCCTGTTTCCAGCTTCAGAAAAATGGAAAAAAAAAAAAACACAACTATGTACTCTGCAGTGCATTGAATGATATGACCCAACCTCATGTCCCCATCAAGCCCCCCAAAGAAAGAGTCCCCCTGGAACCTATGGATATAACCTTATTTGGAAAAAGAACTTTTGCAAATGTAATTAAGACTTTCAAGATAAGACCACCCTACATAAGAGGTGGACCCCAAATTCAATGATAATTGTCCTTAGAAAAGACAGTCAAAGAGACACAGACAAGAAGGACATGTGAAGATGAAGGTAGATACTGGCGTAATGTGTATCCAAGCCAAGGAGTGCAAAGGAAAAGGATGGAATTGCTTCTCTCTCAGAACTTCCAGAAGAAACCAGCCTTGCTATCAACACCTTGATTTTATACTTTTGGCCTCCAATAACTGTGAGTGAATGAACTTCTGTTGTTGAAGTCACTGTTTGTGGTAACTTGTTATGGCAACTCTAGGAAATTAGTAGCAATAAGATTGTGTACATTATAAAAATTAACAATATATAAGGGTGATAAAAACAGATGTAAGTAGAAATTCTAAAATTTTCTCTCAATGCCTCAATGCATAACCTAATGCACCAGTACAGAGACCACAGCTTTAGACAAACAAGAGGCGAAATTAAAGCGAAATGACAGTCAAACTATCTTAAAAGACCCAGTGACTATTAAATTTCTTTCTTTTCGCCTAAAATACTGACACATGGTCACAATTTTTCTACTTAAAGCCTAAAAGGAACTGCCTGTATGCTATTTAGAACACTGAACATTTTGTTTCCCATTACAAGTGCAACAATTATTTTTGATGTAATTTCCATAACATTATACACACTGTTTCATTCATCTTGACAAGCATAACAATTAGCCACCCAACTTAAGAATGCTCACTAGTAAGAAACTGCAATAGACTAAGAGGTCAGAAAAGGCTGCGGAGTTTGGCTTTACTATTCAGTGAAAGACCTGCGGCCCTCCCTTGCCTTGCTTTCATTTGAGAACAAGGAAGCTACCCCACAAAGAATAAGGTTTCCAATATAGAAACAATCTTACCATATTTAAACAAGTGTTAAAAAAAATTGAGAAAACATGAGGTTGCAATGGTGACATTAAAACAGTAGTTGAAAAGAACTTCCATCAACAGGGGAGTAGATAAACTGGGGAGTAGCGTACTGAGGATGACCAATAACTCAGCAACCACACTGAGGAATACAAAAGGATGTTATTACAGATGTTCACTGGTACAAAAACTGAGACTGTTTCAGGTAAATCAGGACATTAATTATAATAGAATACTGTAACAGTTAAAATGAACTAGAGCCCCATGTATCATCATGAGTGTTTTCTAAAAGCATTATTAAAAAAGAATGTGCATTAAAAAGTCTAGTGCAATATACTACTTATACATTTTTAAAACAGAATCATATACTGTTTATATAAATTACCATTATTAATAAAAGTATAAATACAAGGATAAGAAGGATAGTAACTGTCTCTTAAGTAGAAAGAGGATGACTGAGGTAAAAGAAAATTATGAGATTTTAGTTCCCTTTAAAAATATGTTATAAAGAAAAAAAATGCCCAAATGTTAGCATTTATTAATTCTGGGTTGGCTTGTGGATGTTTATTATTCTCTCTGTACAATATTATGATTTTTCAGAAACCACAGCAGACAGTTCCCTCCAACGGATGACACAATGACAGAGAATCCAATGAGCTGAACTGTCTCTTTTCAATAAATACATAACCAGTGTATTATACTTAAATCTTTCTTGGAGTTTTAGCTTTAAAATCAGAGTCTACAACAGTAATCAAGTCAAGAGAATCACAAAAATCGACAGACAGACATACCCTATTCCAAATGTTCCATTTTAAAAACAGCTTGTCTGGTGGTGGCACAGTAAATAGAGCATCAACCCAGGACACTGAAGTCCCTGGTTCAAAACCCTGGGTTGCCTGCTTGAGCACGGGGTTGCTGGCTTAAGCACAGGGTCCTTGACAAGATCCCAAGGTCGCTGGCTTGAGCCCAAAGATCACTGGCTTGAGCAAGGGGTCAGTGGCTCAGCTTGAGCCCTACCTCCCGCCACCCCCAGCAAAGACACATATGCAAAGCAATTAATGAACAACTAAAGTGAAGCAACTACAAGCTGATGCTTCTCATCTCTCTCCTCCAAGCTGATGCTTCTCATCTCCCTCCTCCGTCTCTCTAAAAAATACATACATACATATATAAATAGATGTCTTTCTTCTGGACAAAGATGATTTGAAAAATCAAGGTATATGTCAACCTGGAATGCTGAGGTTGCTGGTGTGATACCCTGGGCTTGCCCAATTAAGGCACACAGGAGAAGTAACTATTATGAGTTGATGCTCCCCGCTCTTCTTCTCCCTTCTCTCTCTCTCTCTCTCTCTCTCTCTCTCTCTCTCTCTCTCTCAAAACAGTAAGTAAAATCTTATAAAGTAAAAAAAAAAAAAAAATCAAATTATGAAAAGCATACTGCTCCTGCTAAAATATAACTAATTGGCGTAACACCATCTTCCTGACGGGTACAATTTCTGAAAGGAAACATGCATGACAAGAAGTACCATCCTTAAAATTTTCAGATTCGCTCTGTTCCTCTTACTGCAGATCCTTAAAATTCAGCTGTAACCTAAAATTCTTCCCTTTCAAAAGTTACGTGAACCTGACCAGGTGGTGGCACAGTGAAGAGCATCGGACTGGGATGCGGAGGACCCAGGTTTGAGACCTCGAGGTCACCAGCTTGAGCACAGGCTCATCTGGCTTGAGCAAAGCTCACCAGCTTGGATCCAAGGTCGCTGGCTCAAGCAAGGGGTCACGCAATCTGCTGAAGGCCCACAGTCAAGGCACATGAGAAAGCAATCAATGAACAACTAAGGTACGGCAACAAAAAACTGATGATTGATGCTTCTCATCTCTCTCCATTCCTGTCTGTCTGTCCCTATCTATCCCTCTCTCTGACTCTCTCTGTCTCTGTAAAAAAAAAAATTTTTTTAAGTTACTTGAATCAGGCCACTTCTACTCAATTTCTAAGAGAGAATAAAAGCAAATAAGAGATTAGAGTGTAACTCCAAGCTGTAAGAGCTGCAGGTTCATACAAAATTGTTTTAATTTACTGACTATGAAATAGGAATTTATTACCCTGTTTAGAAATAACCATGAAACTCAAGTCACCTCAACGTTCTCATTTTGGCCTGCCTACCATTCCACCCTATACTCGGCATTGCCATATTCTCACCTTGGATGCCAACATTTAGATTCCCTGCGCTGTGAGCGACAGCCAGCTTTACTTTGCTTCATCTAGAAAGAAACTATTCCCTTTCCACTTTAGTTTTTGAATTTTCTAATTTTTATAATTACATTAATAATAAAAACCAGTGATTTTCAACCTTTTTCATCTAATGGCACACATAAACTAATTACTAACATCCTGCAGCACACCAAAAATATATTTTGCTGATCTGACAAAAAAAAAATAGGTATAATTTTGATTCATTCATACCAGACTGCTATTGTTGTTTTGGCTGTTGTCATTTATTTTTTTAATTTAACAAATCTAAGGGAAAAGAGATCAATGCCCCTGATTGTATAATCAGGTATTGCATGTTTTAAAAATTCTTGGGACATACCTGTTGAAAATTGATGATAGAAACAAACAAAATAAAATTGAATTAAAATCTCCTTGAAATACTCCTACTCTGCTATTACCAAAATTAAACTTTTCATGTACCTTCTTTCAGCTTCATCCCACGCAACTATATACATATAAATTATGTGTAGTCTAATTAAAATGTACTGCTTTGTAGTCTTCTCAATCAGCATTTAATGTCCCTATGTTATTTTTAAAGGGAAAAACACTCCCAAAATGTTTAGTTAAAAGCAGAAATTATGGAACTCTATTACTCAATTAACATTTTGGATCCAGATAGAAAGTTTGACAGCAATGAACAAGCTTGGTAATTTCAGATGGGATACAAAGTATGAAGCAATGGGAAAAATAAAATCCTACTTTAATAATGGTTATTTCAATCCCTTATAGCCTCTCTGCAGTCCATTTTGAATTTAAAACAATAACTACATGACAATATCAACAAATAAAAATGGAAATGAAATTCTATACTGTATTTTGTCCCAGCTGACGAATGCTAGTAACAGAAATATATTAATTATAACAATATTTTCTCCAAGGTTAAGAAACAGAACCCAGCATCTAAGATTACTCATTTGAATAGATACCTGAAGACAGATTCCTATAAAACTAAGTACACAACTGTAAAGTCATACTAGAATGTGCTTCCTATATGACGTGTATTATTTTTTATTGCAATATTCTTCACTAATAATGAGGTACAAGGCATAAGTTACCATGAAATAAAGGTAAGCTTAACTATCTTCCCACCAAGAAATACATGTTTTAAAAATAACACTGAAGCTAATTTTCAGAAAATTTAATAACTTCACAATTAGCTTATAACTTAAGAGATACTTAATCTGCATATTTAATTTAATCTTCAACCAATAAGAGATCTCTTACACTTTAGTTCTTCTAGTCATGTCCCTTTCTGTAAACAACACAGAATTAAAAGTACTCCTTTTAAAAGAAACTTTTTAAAAAAGAAAGAAAAGCTTTTTGCACTGTGTATAATTGTCTCTCCTTTATATATCCAACTTTATGTGACTCACAGAATAGCAAGTTTCTTTTGTAATTTATTTGTTTTATACATGAGAGGAGGAGAAACAGTGAGACAAACTCCTACATGCGCCCTGACCAGTATCCACCCAGCAACCCCAGTCTGGGGCTGACGACTGAATCAACTGAGCTATCCTCAGCACCTGAGGCCAACGCTTGGACTAACGGAGCCACTGGCTGTGGGAGGAGAAGAGAGAGAGAAGGGGCAGACAGAGGAGGAGAGAAGCAGGTGGTCACCTCTCTTGTGTGCCTTGACTGGGAATCGAACACAAACATCCATATGTAGGGCCGACACTCTACCCACTGAACAAACTGGCCAAAGCCACATGTTTCTTAAGTTAGTCTTAAATGAAACCATATGTTCAAATCATGTCTATAATTTAAAAGAAATTGATTCCTTTGATTTCTCAATAAAGTACCTTTGTCAACAGTTTATAAATAATAGATATTTTAGTGTTAGTTTTTTAAAGAAATTATTAAAAGCGATTAAAAATTAAATACGTACCATTATCGAACATTCCACAAGACTAACTGGTTCTTTTTACACTGAACACATGTTAAGCTTTTCTTCTGATAAGGCTCTGTCATCAGTGCTATGCAAAGAATCCTCCATCCCTTGGGACATACCTTCAAGTTCAATCCCTTTCAAAGTAGTATTAAGTTTATCGAGAATAGCTATTTCGTAGTGACCACAACTCCTCTGTCACCCACAGCAAGCATCTCTAAGGGGGTGGACATAATGCCATAGTGCATGCTTGTCATCCATACTTTTATTCAGCATAATCATTTTGCGAAAAGCACTGTTTTAATAATAGCTGGGCCTCAACAGAGTAGTACAGGAGGTCGTTGTTAGTTGGGTATTAAATATCCCTAAATATCAAAGACTAGTTAAGTATCTAACACTCACAAATTCATAAAATGAGTTGCATAAAATAGAAAATAATACTAAAGTCGATGTCATTTCCACCTTTGTAGGAGGCAGAACTACCCGTTAGATGCTTTGCTTGATTTTTCATGTATATTTTATAACAGCAATCAAGATTGGTTCATACTTTCACACAAAAAGTCAAGTAATCCAAATTAGTCAAGAGCTCAGAATGGATAAAGGTCACAAGAAATCAACTCTTTTTAGGCAAGTTAACCCCTTGCCTAAAGACCAAAAATAGATAGATAGATAGATAGATAGATAGATAGATAGATAGATAGAGCAAGCCCTATTTTGCATAGAAAATAAAGTCCCAAATAACAATGTCTTTCTAATGAGTTTCTGCAACTGAGTAGGTTTCAAACTTTTTAAACCATAATCCACAGTAATCCACTACTTTTCCCACTTCTGAGCTAGCTGTTTTCCTGCCTTCCCCATCAACCCTGTCACATGTCCTATACTTTTCTTCCTCACATCACAGTTCTGTACATTTGTTTGGAAATGTGGGTGTCTATGAAGACTAAAACTATTCTGTGAGGCCCTGGCCGGTTGGCTCAGCGGTAGAGCGTCGGCCTGGTGTGCGGGGTACCTGGGTTCAATTCCCGGCCAGGGCACATAGGAGAGGCGTCCATTTGCTTCTCCACCCCCCCCCTTCCTTCCTCTCTGTCTCTCTCTTCCCCTCCCGCAGCCAAGGCTCCATTGGAGTGAGGATGGCCCGGGCGCTGGGGATGGCTCCTTGGCCTGTGCCCCAGGCGCTAGAGTGGCTCTGGTCATGGCAGAGCAACGCCCCAGAGGGGCAGAGCATCGCCCCCTGGTGGGCAGAGCGTCGCCCCTGGTGGGTGTGCCGGGTGGATCCCGGTCGGGCGCATGCGGGAGTCTGTCTGACTGTCTCTCTCCGTTTCCAGCTTCAGAAAAATACAAAAAAAAAAAAAAAAGAAAGAAAGAAAAGAAAAGAAACTATTCTGTGAGCGGAAACTAGAAACACAGCAGTGTTCGAGTAAGACTCTCCCATCTTTGAGTTCTGATGTATTATTATCCTTCCCAAGTCGAGAATGTTAATTATTTTTACATTATCCCTAAAGGAAGGATTTGCTTAACAGATTTGTAGTTTATCTGAAGTTACAGAAAGAATGAATACACTATTAAAAAGGATGGCATTTAGGCCCTGGCCGGCTGGCTCAGTGGTAGAAGTCTCAGGTTCGATTCCTGGCCAGGGCACACAGAGAAGCAACCATCTATTTCTCCACCCTTCCCCCTCTCCTTCCCCTCTCTTTCTTCCCCTCCCGCAGCCAAGGCTCCATTGGAGCAAAATTGGCCTGAGTGCTGAGGATGGCTCCATGGCCTCTGCCTCAGGTGCTAGAATGGTTCTGGCTGCAAAGGAGCAATGCCCCAGATGGGCAGAGCATCGCCCCCTGGTGGGGATGCCGGGTGGATCCCAATCGGGTGCATGCGGGAGTCTGTCTGTCTGCCTTCAGGCTTCTAACTTCAGAAAAATACAAAAAAAAAAAACAAAAAAAATAATAAGATGGCATTTAAATACCCTTGAACATAAGTTATCAATTGAACATGCCAGAGACTTTTCTCTCTCTCTCTCTTTTTTTTTTTTTTTTTTGCAAGAACGACTGAGAGAGGGTGGGGGAGAGGGAATGAGATTAGGAGCATCAACTCATAGTGGTATCACTGTAGCTCTTCACTGTAGTTGTTCACTGACTGCTTCTCATAAGTGCCTTAACCAGGGCGAGGGGGGGGACCTCAAGCTGAGTCAGTGACCCCCTGTGCAAGCCAGTGACTTTGTGATCATGTTGATGATCCCACACTCAAGCCGGCAACCCCGCACTCAAGCCAGATGAGCCCACACTCAAACTGGAGACCTCGGGGTTTCGTACCTGGCACCTCAGCATCCCAGGTCTAGGCTCTATCCACTGTGCCACCACTGGTCAGGCCAGACCTTTTCTATTTTTAAAGCTGTTGTACGATCTTAGTTGAATTCACTATGCTCAGGGTGATTTCTGCCCTAGCAGTCCTTAATATAATTCTACTTTCACCGGTCCCCAAGTACAGAAAAGGCTGAAAACCACCGCTTTAAAAAGTAATGGCCAGGAAGGATAGGGCCTCTGTCTCTCAGTCTCTGCAGGAGGACAGAATCCTAACTTCTATGGTTGTCAGCTAAGAGACACAGCTGGCCTTATCATTTTCACTGGCCAAATCTCTATGGTTTTTCACTTCCCTGACTCGACTGAGCCAAGAGAGCAACTGTCTATGCTTGACTCTCCCTTTAAAATTTCCAGTCCCCCACCACAAATCCAAGTTGAGTTCAGTTCCCACAGAACCTTTTCCTTGTTGTAGCAGGACATTACTAAGATCTGTCTTTACCACTTTGATATCTGGTTCTGTTTATCTTTGACAAAAATGAATATAGTTCTTCAACAAAAGAAACAAAAGAAAACATGAAGGTTTCAACTTTATAAAGTTATCATAATTCAAGGAGTCAACCAGTCAGCACTGGGGGTCAAAGGGGTCCCTGGCACTCAGCAAGCCCCAACCATTTATGTTACAAATGATGAATCGAAGGCCCAAAGAGATAAAGTGACTTACCTAAGGTGATTTCAATGAGGGACTGGATTAGAAAGGGCTAATTCAGCATGACTGTCTTCCTGACTCCAAAAGAAAAATATTCTTTCTCTTGCATTCTCATTGGTAAAGGTAACATTCACCATTAACCACTCAAGATCAAACATGAATATATATTAACCTATATAACACAAGTTTTCACAATTCTACTATATATACCAACAACTGTAGATTGAGGAAAGTTAGTTTGGTGCAAGTACACATGAGATTCCATTTCACTCAGGGAAGACTGTTTCAATAGTCCTAGGCTAATATATGAAGCACCTTGGCGAAGAGAAACTACTTTCACACACAAGCTAAGAAACAAAACAATATGCATAAACCCAAAGGAGCCCCAAAAGATTTAGACAGGTCTTAAAAACAACCAAAAGGAGAAAAATAAAAGTAAATAAAAGATCCTTTTCTGCACTTACCAGCAAAGCATTTGGAACAGAGGTTCATAGTCTTGCTGGACCTGGGGCAAAAAAGAAAAAGAAAAAAAAGAAAGAAGAGCTAAAAATTCAGTATCACTGGCCAGGCAACTGAACTAATAAACTAATGATAAGTCCCTAACCAGCCACACCTCCCCCACAATAAAACAAAAACAAACAAAACGTAACACTTTGTATTTGTGAGTCATCCAATGAATTATTTGTTGTGGTTAGTGGCTTAAGATGATGGCACAGGAGTCAATTTCTCCCACACGACTACCACACCCCCGCTGTCCACACTGGAACCCACACCACAAAGTTATCACTACAGACGAGGAAAACTTTGTAAAGGGGTACAACTTTCTCCCCGTACACACATTTATTTATCTTCACAGCACTATTTGAACATTTATTTCATCTTCTTTACCCTCATTCTAGTCCACATTCCATAATGTGACAGATCTTGGTCCCATTATGACCTTGTTTAAAATTCTTTTTTCAGATGCTCCCGATCAAGTTATTTTTCATGTTCTTTCATCTGTTAATATAATTCACTGAATAGTAAGGTGGATTGGCACTTAACATACATTATCTTAATAATCTTCCCAACATCCCTGAGATGGGTGTTTCCATATTGCTTTGCTTGTAAAATGCACTTTTAAAAATATCATAGTAACATTTTCTATAACCAGGAAAACACCATACAATTGGCTACAAGGGATGACTAATTTAACAAGGATTGAGAGGTCTCAGGAAATCAAGGACATACACTCTCATGCCCAGGTGAAAAGTGAGCAGCTTGCCCAAGGTCACGCAGTTGGGGAACTGCAGAGGAAGTATGTGACCTCGGGACTGAGCTACCTCCACAAGCCACGCTGCCATCTTTGTTCACAACACAGCACAGCACCTGTCGCTTACACAGCAGCCCAGGCACAACAAAGGGGAATCAATAACAACTTTTCTGTTAAGTTCTTCATTGCTGTTTCCCTTCCTGATTCTCTCCCAAGTGGACTCATCCGTACAGCTTTCTTCGAAAAGACTCTGGGATCCGCCTATGTTGGATAAATTGACCTATCTACAGCCTCATTCCTCAGCAGCTCCCCCCAGTATCTTCGTCTCTGCACAGAGCTGCCCCTACACATGGAGTAGATCAACTCTCTTCTGCACTCCTCAGTAAATGTTATAACTAAGGAAAGCCTCTCTCAGGAAGTATTCTCTGATGACTATCTTGTATTCCAATGTAATGGAACCAAAGATCTAATGGTTAGTAACTGTCACAGGGTAACAAAATTTGGGGAGGGGGTGTCATTTCTTCTCTTTCCCAAAGGAGATGGTATTATTAACAGGTAGATCTTTCTTTAAGACTCTGCTTTAATATAAAGACACCAATGGAAGTAAGGAAATTTAAGTATCAATAAATGCATACAAATGAATAAATGGACAGAAATGGATTGAGTGGCATGTACCATTATTTTTCAATAAAAATTAATTTATTATTATTTTAATGGGGTGAAATCGATCAATCAGAGTATATATGTTCAGAGAAAACATCTCCAGGTTGTTTTGACATTTGATTATGTTGCATACCCCTCACCCAAAGTCAAATTGTCCTCCATCACCTTCTATCTGTTTTTCTTTGTGCCCCTCCCTCCCCCGCATATACCATTTTTAACATGCCTACTTATGTGGTAAGCATGATGACAGATGCCTTTAACCCTATTTTACCAAATAAGGAAACAGAGGCTCCAACAGGGTATATAACTGGCCAAAGGTTAAAGAACACGTCTTTCTAACTCTAAAGCCTGTGTTCTCTCCGCTATGTCAAACTTTGGCCTGTGCTGCCCATACAGAAGGAGAGGAGTAATTTGAGAGAATGATCCCACAACTAAAGATTTGGTAATCAGGTCAGCTCCCTAAGAAAGTAAAGCCTTTCACATGGTAAAAGCACAATGTCTGCCCTCTCCTCCAAAAACATACACACAGGAGGGGGCCACCCAAGGCCGCCAGTCCCAAGGCACAGAAGATCTGAGGATAAAGATCTTCCATTACTCGCACTGCGCCCAGGGAAGCAGGCCTCTCCAGACGGGGCTGCTCCCTCTTATCCACGAGTGCCATCAGAGCCAGGGGTAACTTGTCACCACCTCTACTGCTTCCACTGTCCAGCAGGAATCATAAAAAGCCTACAGAGAACTGAGGGAGCTCAGCACCCAGTTTACTAATTTTAATATCTGAGTAAGCTGGTAAGAAAACAATGGCAAACTAGCATTTTTCTCTGCATCCTGTTACCTCTCCTCAGATACTTTACACCTTCAAACTACTGCTATACCTTTATATTACCTAAATGAGATCCATTCCACTTTTTGTTTAGGAATTTTTCAGCAATATGGTTAATCTGGTTATAAATGAAATAATACAGCTACTGATATTTTGATCAAAACAGAGATGTCTGAAATCTGAAATAAACCGGATTTGGGGTATAGAAATAATGGCCACTGATAGTGCTAACCTGGACCCCACGAGTCAACAACAATGAACTAAAAAAAAACAGGCAGAGGCTTCTGAGAATTTTGTTCCTTTTTCATGTTCAACATGTAAAACTTGAAGCTAACCACAGGCTCACAACTACTGGCTGTCCACAGAAAACCAGTGGGATCAACAGGCACAGTCTGAGAACAAACAGAGGTCTCTGCGTGGCAGCAAACATAAAAGGTAAATAGGACTTCCTTATGTCCCCAGTACTCCAAAGAAATCGTCCTCACAAGAACTCTAGTGGCTACTATGCTTCTAAATCAAGATCTAGTAGTATGAATAATGACCACCCAAAGATATCAAATCCTAAGCCCTGAAGTTCACCTTATTAAAAAAAAAAAAAAAAAAAAAAAAGGTCTTTGCAAATTATCCTGTATTACCCAGGTGGGCCCTCAATGACATTACAGTGCTTTTGTGAGAGGGAAAGGGGAATTCAGCGAGACACACAGAAGATGCCCTCACTGGAGATGGAGGCAGGGACAGGAGAAATATGGTCTCAAACCCAGGAATGCTGGGGCAGTTGGAAGAGGCAAAGAATGGATTGTCCCCTAGGCCCCCTCGCCTGGAGGGAGGTCAGTCCTGCCAAATTTGGGGACTTTTAGCCTCCAAACTTTAAGAGAATAAATTTCTGTTGTTTAAGCCATCAAATATGTGGTATTTGTTACAGCAGCCTCAGTAAACTAATACACAGAGTTATGTCTCTAATCTCTATTTACTCCCTTTCTCAGCAACATTCAACCAGATTCTTCTTGAAACTACTTTGACTTCTGTCACTCAGACCCTGATCAAATCTGTCCCCACCTTCCAGCTTTTCTCCCACCTAACTGCTCCCTTTTAGCCACCTTTGCTAACACCTCCTCCACCAAGACATTATCTGGAGGTCCCAGGACTCAGTCCTCATTACCTCTACTTCCTGCTTAGGGATCTTATGCAGTCTCATGACTTGAATATATGTATTACCTACAAATGTTCACCCTCATCCCAAACCTCTTCACCTTGCTCCAAACTTACATATTTAACTGCTTATTCAACATCTCAAATCCAACATTTAAAACTAGACCTCTCAATATTCCCCCCAACTGTGCATGACCCATTTTGTCCACCTTTGTAAATGACAGTATCTTCTTCCCAGTTGCTCAACTCAAAATCCTAGAGCCCAACTTTGATTCCCATCTTTCCAGCAGTCACTCATACACAATACTAAGCAAGATCCACTAGCTCTATTTCCAAATAGACCTCACATCTATCTACTTCTCTGCTTTGTCAATGCCCCCCCTCTGGCCACCATTAACTCTCACTGGGCCTGTGTAAATGAGGTTTTATTGGTTTCCACATTCCCACTCTTGACCTTTCACAATGATTTCACACATAGCAGCCAGAGTAATCTTTTAAAAACAAGTTAGATCAGGCTACTTCCTTGCTTTCTGCCATCACAATTTCCTATTACATTTAATATAAAATTCAAACTTCTTACCAAAGCCTTGAAGTCTCCTCATGATCAGGCTCTGCCTACCTCCCCTCCTCATTTCGTACCATTTGGCTTCTCTCAATTACCACAGTACAAGCACACTGTCCTTTTCCTTCTGTTCCAGAATGTGTTGTAAAGTTCTTACCAATGTTGTCCCCTCTATCCTTAAATCACTGAAGACTGGTTCTTTCTTGTCACTCAGATCCTGATTCAAACCTCCTCAGCAGGTGTCACCTGAACACCCAGTTTAAACCAATCCCTCTTCCTATTTCTTTCCCGTCATTCTCCATATATTACCACCCACCTGTTTGCTTGTTGAGTATTTTTCACCACTAGAAGTGTCACAGAACAAAGACCCTCTTGGCCACTCCTATTTGATACTTAATAGGCACCCAAAAACTTATCTGTTACTTTAAGTAAAGAAATGAATCCTCTCTTGAAAGCATGCACCTTGAAAAATCTAAGCAGATTTTAAAAACTTATTTTGTAAAGGTCATTCAAACACCATCGTGGTCAGGCAGAGTGTCCACGATTCCTGTAGCTGTCTGCCTGTCATCTCTTAGGAGCTCTGTCACACCGTATTAGCTACAACTGGTATATAATGTCACCCTGTGCATCTAGCCATGATTTGTCACTCAGGAGGTAACAGTGGCAGGCACTTTCAAGAAGTTTCTTTCCAATGAGATAAAGTTGGGGGAAAAAAACAGCTTAATTATTTTTTCTTCTTTCAATAAATCATGTTTAATATTTTCTGGTTTTAAAAACGCATTCTACTTGTACAGAATTTAGAAAAAAAACATAAGTATTTATGCAAAAAACAAAGATTACTGATAATCCTACCCCCAAAACAAGAATGGTTAACATTCTGAAATAATTCTTTCCTATGGATATTCAAAATTGAGAATGGTAAAATTGAAAGTTTGCATTTTATTATACTTTAAGAGATACATCACATATTTTCCATACATGACATATTTCACAAAGAATTGTATAATAAAAATTCATTTGTAATTTTATATTTACACTTAATATTTCTCATGTCATTAACATTCTTCAAAAACACTCCTGTTGCTCTGATACTCCATTATATACTAATACTATAATTTGTTTACTCACACTCTTCCTGTTTGATATTTAATCTTTTCCCCAGATTTTTTTATTATAAAAATTGCTATAATAAGCATCTTTGGACATAAATCTTTGGTCATAAGTATTTGAATAACTTTCTTTAAAACTAATTCTGAGGAGACTGACTAGAGGGAAAAGTATGATTTGGTAAGTATTGCTTAATAACTTCCCAGAGAAGTTCTGCCCATTTACACTCTCATTAAAAGATCTGAAAGTACTTCTTCAATCCACTCTCACCAGCATAAGTATTATTACTTTCAAATCTTTGCTTGGAGAAATGACTATCTTGCTTTAATCACATTTTATTCTGAAATAAAAAATTTTCCAATTTTGAAGGATATTAATTTTTAAATATTAAAGTAACCTTCCAACTAATTCATCTTGGGAGTTAAAATAAAATTCCTAATTTCTGAAAATTCTAGAAACATTTTATTTGTAATATTTCCCTGACATCCATACAACACCACAATCTCTTACCACCCAGAAAAACACATGCATGCATGCCAGGTCCCACCACCAAATATTTTAATATAAATGTACAAATAAAAAACTCTGTCACTATATCACTGTCCTCAACAACACTTCCTTTTATTTATCCAACAAAAGGGAAGAAACTGAGTGAGGCACAAGAAAAATAAAGAGTCAAAAGGACAAACAATAGTATCAGTGCATGACTATACCAAACCTTCAAGTCTATGGTCCCTACATTTCTCTAGGTTAAGTACAGATTATAAAACTAAGTCTATGACTACAAAGGGATCTCTCCTTTTTTTCTTTTTTAAGATTTCTTTACTTACTGATTTTAGAGAGGGGAGAGAGACACACACAAAAGAGGGAGGAGGGAGGAGCAGGAAGCATCAACTCAGTAGCTGCTTCTCGTATGTGCCTTAACTAGGGCAAGCCTGGGGTTTCAAACTGGGGACCTCAGCATTCCAGGCCGATGCTTTGTCCACTGCACCACTACAAGTCAGGCAGAGGGATTTCCTTCTTAATGAAGAGAAACCAATCAGCAAAAACCAACTAGTCACATTTCCTAATCCAATGTTTTTTTTGTTTGTTTTTTTTCCTAATCCAATGTTTTTTTAATAATCCAGAGGAAGGGAGAAAAGGCAGGTGAAAAAAGAAGAAAAAAATAAACCGCAACACCGCGTCCTCTTCTCCTTCCAATTGGCTTAGAGGTAAGACTAGATGACAAAGATTAGAAAAAATCTGTATGCCACGTCATACATTTTAGAACCAGAAAGTCTGATTTCCTTCAACAGCTAAGCAGCAAACCACTCTACTAAATCATCACTCTCTGCTCATCCCAAACAACATGAAAAGGGTCAGTTCAAAAAGATGACATCCTAGCTGGCAGTGACAAAGGAGGCTTTAGACAGTGCATCCAGCCTTTCTGAGCTGTTACACATCACTCAGATGATGTCTGCAATGTTTTTTTAATGTTTCTTTATTGATTTTATAGAAAGGAAGTGGGGGAGGGAGAGAGGGAGAGAGATTTGTTGTTCCTTTTATTTATACATTCACTGCTCGATTCTTGTATTCTTGTATGCTCACCAGGGATTGAATCCTCAATCCTGGCATATAGAGATGACACTCTAACCAACCAAGCTACCCTGTCAGGGTTGTAAAGTTTTCTTCTCTAGGGAATATTACAATGAAAATTAGTTGCTAATAATGGAGATTAGTTTCTACAACATAGCAATATGGGTCATGTTACTTTAAAAACTAATTTCAATGTAACATTCTAAATTCCAACTGAGGTACTTATAATGAACAATGGCTTAACATTTTATACCCAAATTCAAACACAAGGGCATAGCATAAATATGCCTCTCGTTTTATGTGTTTTAAATCCCTGAACTAAAACAAAACATAGATATAAAACAAGTCAATTATCATCTGTGGTCCTTTACAGATTACTAATAAAAGCTTAATCCAGCACTGTCTAACAAAACTACGTAGGCATGGCCATCAATAAACTAGTTAAAAGGAAAATGAATAAAAATTAAAGCAGAAGAAAATACAGTAAGAACTAAATAAAAATGCCAAATAATTTTTCCACAAGAGATAATTAATGATACCATCATCTCTAACACAATGTATATAGTAGCTGCAGCTGTCTTACCATATATGCTCCAAATTTTTCTTCAAAAATAAGGAATTGCTTCACAATTAAATCTTTACTTTTGAGGTAAGCACCAATAATTTTATACTAACTACCAACATAGGAGGGAGAAACAAAGGGAGAAAGGAAGGGAGAGAGAGAGAGAGAGAGAGAGAGAGAGAGAGAAGGAAAGATGGAGGGCAGGAAGGAGGGAGTGGGGAAGGTAAGAAAAGAGGGAGGAAGGGATGAAAGGAGGGGAAGGAGAGGAGGAGGGGAGGAGGGGAAGAGAGAAGGAGGAGGGGAAGGAGGAAGGGAGGGAGGGATGAAAGGAGAGGAAGGAGAGGAGGAGGGGAGGAGGAAAAGAGAGGAGGAGGAGGGGAAGAGAGGAGGAGGAGGGGAAGAGAGGAGGAGGAGGGGAAGAGAGGAGGAGGGGAAGGAGGGAAGGAGGGAGGGATGGGAGGAGGGGAAGGAGAGGAGGAGGGGAGGAGGGGAAGTAAGAAGGAGGGGAAGGAGGGAAGGAGGGAGGGAGTGGAGGGAAGGAAGGAGGGGAGGGAGGGAGGGAAGGAGGGCAGGACGGAGGGAGGGAGCGGAGGGAGGGAAAGAAGGAGGGGAGGGAGGGTGGAGAAAGGGAAGGAAGGAGGGGAGGGAGGGAGGGGAGAGAGAGAGGGAGGGGAGAGAAGGAGGGAAGGAAAGAAGAAAGGAGGGAAGGAAGGAGGGGAGGGAGGGAAGGAAGGAGGGGAGGGAGGGAAGGAAGGAGGGACAGAGGGAGGGAAGGAGAGAGGGAAGGAAGGAAAGAAGAAGGTTAGAAGGGAGGGAGGGGTGGGAGGGGAGGGAAGAAGGAGAGAGAAGAAAGGTAGGAAAGAGAAAGGAGAAAGGAGAAAGGGAGGAAGGCTAACCTTCACCAAAACCTGGACTAAACAAACCCAGGTGCACAGGCACACCCACGGAAATGGCATGTGGCATGTGGGATTTCAAAAGAGGAAGATCAAGTCAGTGAAATCAAACTTCCAGCTGCATCTATCCAATAAGAATCTATGAAAGGGGAGAGAGTCAAGTTCTCATCACTGGGCAAAACACTGAAGTCTCGAAGAGTATCAGATAGCACTAGTGTTGGATGCTTTGTCAAGGTTTTTACACCAAACAAGCTTTTAAAGGGAGTAATATATAGTTTTAAACACAGATTTCAGACATTTCTGAAGAGTGATCTCATAATTACGATAGCTGCCATTAAAAACGGTGTTCCTTTAATCCTGTGAGTAGTACAAACGTTAATGTATGTTCTCGTGCCTCCTGACCATCCAGAGGACGATCGTACAAAAACTTTTATTTTAAAAATGTGTAACGGGGCCTGACCTGTGGTGGCGCAGTGGGTAAAGCGTCGACCTGGAAATGCTGAGGTCGCCGGTTCGAAACCCTGGGCTTGCCTGGTCAAGACACATATGGGAGTTGATGCTTCCTGCTCCTCCCCACCTTCTCTCTCTCCTCTCTCTCTCCTCTCTCTCCCCCCTCCCCTCTCTCCTTTCTAAAATGAATAAATAAAAAAAATTAAAAAATGTGTAATGGCCTGACCAGGCAGTGGCATAGTAGATAGAGCATCAGACTGGGATGCCGAGGACCCAGGTTCGAGACCCCAAGGTACCAGCTTGAGCGCGGGCTCATCTGGTTTGAGCAAAAACTCACCAGCTTGGACCCTGGCTTGAGCAAAGGGTTACTCGGTCTGCTGAAGGCCCACGATCAAGGCACATATGAGAAAGCAATCAATGAACAACTAAGGTGTCGCAATGCACAACAAAAAACTAGTGATTGATGCTTCTCATCTCTCTATTCCTGTCTGTCTGTCCATCTATCCCTCTCTTTGACTCTCTGTCTCTGTAAAAAAAAAAAAAAATGTGTAAGGTAAGATTTTAAAAAAGCAAATGTATGTTCTTGTTTCCATAAATTGGTTATCAAACAAACATAATTATAAATTAATAAAACTGAACTGGAACTAATTTCATTTTTTGAAAACTCACTCCTGGGGCGTCAGCGAGCATGAAAACAACTCACTACTCAACAAGTTAAAGGCTATTTAGAAAGCAATGCAATAAAAAGCCTTGGCCCTGGCTGGTGGCTCAGGGAATAAAGCATCAGCCCAGCATATAAATGTCCCTGGTTTAATTTCCGGTCAGGGTACAAAAGAGAAGCAGCCATCTGCTTCTCTCCCCTCCCCCACTCCTTCCCATACCACAGCTAGTGGCTTAATTGGTTACAGCAGGGGTAGTCTACCTTTTCATACCTACCGCCCACTTTTGTATCTCTGTTAGTAGTAACATTTTCTAACCGCCCACCGGTTCCACAGTAATGGTGATTTATAAAGTAGGGAAGTAACTTTACTTTATAAAATTTATAAAGCAGAGTTACAGCAAGTTAAAGCATATAATAATAATTACTTACCAAGTACTTTATGTCAGATTTTCGCTAAGTTTGGCAGAATAAATCTTTATAAAACAACTTACAATAGTTAAATCTATCTTTTTATTTATACTTTGGTTGCTCGGCTACCGCCCACCATGAAAGCTGGAACTGCCACTAGTGAGAGGTAGGGACCAGGCTGACCACCACTGGGTTAGAGCATGGCCCTGAGTGCTGAGGATGGTTCATGGAGCCTCCACCTCAGGTGCTAAAATTTAAAAAAATAAAAAAATAAGTGCTGCTGAGGGTGTGGAGAAAAAGAAATCCCAGTATACAACTGCTAGGAATCCAAATTGGTGCAGCCACTATGTAAAACAGTATGGAGATTCCTCAAAAAAATTAAAAATGGTGCTGCCATACATCCCAGTAATTCTCCTTCTATTTATCCAAAGAAAACAAAAATACTAATTCAAAAAGATATGTGCATCCCTATGTTCACAAGAGCCAAGGTATGGAAACAACCTGACTGCATCAATGGGTGAATGGATAAAGAAGATGTGTATATATTCACCAGAATACTCCTCAGCCAGAAACAAGATAAAAACATTGCCATTTGCAGCAGTATGGATGAACCTAGAGAGTATTATTAAAAAACCTGAGTGAAATAAGTCAGGTAGAGAATACCAATCCCATATTATTTTACTTGTATATGAAATCTAAAAAAAAGAAGGAAAAAAAAAAGAAACAGATCCACAGATATAGAGAACAAAGTGATGGGTGTCAAACAGGGAAAGGTTTGGGGGATGGGTAAATCTTTAAAAAAAGGGATAAGAGCTTCAACTAGTACTCTGAAGGTTAAGTTCGCATTCAGGACAATGATGGTACAACACATTAATATTTTATATCCTGACTTAGAGAACAATCAGCAGATATCCAAAAGTTATATTAGGAACATATGTAACACTACATATAATTTTATATAACCTGTGATTTTAAATATGTATGTGCAGTTACCACCGGGGTAAACTGAATGAAAAGTATATGTGATCTTTGTATAATTTTTTTACAGCTGCATGTAAATCTAGTTAACTCAAAATAAAAAGCTAAAGAAAAAAATTTTTAAACATGTATGTGCAATTCCTATTTTAACTAGACATTTAACTATTTCATCTACACCCCTAAAAGTTTCTATATTCAAGTTCATCAAAACACTTATTTTTCTTACTGAAAAAAGGAAGGACTGCCTTATATGTGGATCTCCTCATTTGCAAATATATAGGATATTTTAAGAAATTCAAACCCTATATTACCAGAGTAAAACTAATGCTCAGCAAAATTCACTTTTACAGTACAGAAAATAGCAGAAAAAAGACTATTTACTGTTGTCCAGTTACCTGAAAATACTGTATACAAGTTGACTATTAAATTTCTCACAAACTATTCCCACCCACTTTATAGTTTTTTTAGACTTCTATATCAACTTTCTGGAATGATAAAAACGTTCCATATGTGGGTGATGATTTACATAGGCATATACATTTATCAGAATTTATTATGTTATACACTTAAGATAATGCATCTCATTTTATATAAATTACAGCTCAATAAAGAAAACAATAATTTTAAATTCTATAATACATTAGGTACTAATGCTGTTCCATTTCTTCATGTTGCTATGAAAAACGTCCCAAACATCTGTTATGGAAGCAAGAGAAATAGCAATGCCCTATTTTCTCTCGGCTAGCCATGTGGGTAGGGGTAAGGGGACACTATATTTATGGAGGTCACAGTGTTTTCCCTTGAATGGTGGTAAACATAATTAAATGGTTATGAAACTTCTGTAATGGGTTAGTAATTATACTAAGAACCACTTCTTCTAAGACAAAAGAGTGAGCTTTGTATTTTCCATCATCTTTGCGATCATCATTTCATAAAAACTACTGAAAAATTAAATAAGCATCTGTCCTAAGTGGCAAATATTTCTGCTTCATCTGGTAAAGTGTGCATTTATGAAGAATCTTTTAGGTTTGCAAGCAAAGGCATTCACCTATCCATATTTATGAAATATTAGATCATTGTTGTATCATGTAATTCAGGTAAGATGACACAGAACATTTACAAGTAATGGACGAGGAGAAAACAGAATCTAGCAATAAACACAAGAAAAATTTAAATGTGCAGGCAATGTCACTGACATTAAAAAATGTCTGTTATACTTCAATAGTAGAACCATTCACTTGTTTGAATTCTAAACGTTTCATATATTTTCTATCTGTCTACTAGGCTGTTCTCATGGGAGTAGGTAAAAGGCTCAGGAATCCAGCTACCTTGAATCTAGATGAGAAATGGTTGAAAGGTGATAGCAGAAGAGAAACTACTCTCTTCATTTCCAGTCCAATACTCACTGGAAAGGAAGTAAGTTCAAAGTTCAAAATGTCCATCTCCTGTTTTATCATTCACCACAAAATACAAGACTGACCAAAGTCTGCAAAAGAAAATTCTCCATGTAATCAACCTAGGTGGTTATAACCCCCAGCAGAAAAAGACAAAAGAATAAGAAGGAAACTCAAGAGTACTTTTCTATCTCTACTTCACTAAGACTTAATCTAAAGTATCCCTGTTCAATAATCACCAGAGATTACACTGCTTCTCTTTGTCTCATATTTCATTGCCTCTCAACCCTCAAAATCATGAATTTCTAATGTCTTATTTTATAACCTTCCTCCGGCTATAAATGCCTTAAGATCTCGTCATTGATGTAAGGACACAGGCTACTGTACAGGGGCAGTGACCTGGGAGGAAAGGGCCTAGCTTGAATGTGTGACCTTGTTTGGTTTTTCCCACCCAAAGTAAGTTATTGAGACCAGTAACCTCTGACCAGTGACAGTTTCTGAATCTATGATCACACAATAAATATATTCACATATAAAATAATAAGAGATTAAACTCTCCATTAATTATATTTAGGCTAAATATCCACTAAAATCTTCTCATGGAAACTATAATATTTTCTGATTTTTCAGTTTTCTCACTCTGGAACATTTTTTCTGAGATCTTCATCAAATGCTTACACTGTGACTGTCTAATACCATATATGGTAAAAAGAAAATGGCCCTGTGATTTCTTTAAGCACCATTCCAATTATATAACTCACAGATGGATTTAAATGCAAAGGCAGGCCCTGGCCGGTTGGCTCAGTGGATATAGCGTCGGCTCAGCCTATGGATGTCCCAGGTTAGATTCATGGTCAGGGCACATAGGAGAAGTGAACATCTGTTTCTCTCCCCCATCCCACAGCCAGTGGCTCGACTGGTTCAAGCGTTGGCCCTGGGTGCTGAGGATAGTGTCAGTCTCAGCTGCTAGAAGAGCTCAACTGATTCAAGCATCGGCCCCAGACAGGGGTTGCCAGGTGGATACTGGTCAGGGCACATGTGGGAGTCTGTCTCATTATTTCTCCTCCTCTCACTTAAAAAAAAAAAAAAAGCAAAGGCACCACCAACTCTTATTTAACTAGTTTTCTTATCACCTTGGGGTTCTTTGTACTACCATTGGTATAAACCCAATTCTACTCCTATCCTGAATTTCCACAGATGTTTATTTTTTTTTAAAGAATATTATTTTGCCTTGATCCTGCTAAATACCATACCACCATGTATATTCACCAACTTTTCTAAACTATAAGACAGTCTGAATTTTAATCCAGTTGTCTATCAAGCTACCTAGTCCACCTGTCATTCAATGAATATATAAATGTGATATTATCCACAGAATGGGCTTAATATTCTGCAATAAAAAGGAACACACTAAAGATACATACAACCTGGATGAACCTCAAAAACATTCACCTCAACAAAAGAAACTAGTCTTTTTACATCCTATGATTGCATTTATGTGAAATATCAAGAAAAGGCAACTCTATAGAAACAGAAAGTAGATCAGTGATTGCCTAAAGGTGGGAACAAAAATTTACCACCAACATTCCTAAAGAAACTTTTCAGGGCAACAAAAATGTTTTAAAACTGAACTGTGATGACAGTGGTACACTATAAATTTACTAAAAATCTTCAAATTGTAAATTTACAGTGCATGAATTTTATGGTATATAAATTATACCTCAATAAAATACATACTTTAACAACAAAGCTACAAAGAAAAACCATCTATGACCTGAAAAAAATCAATAAAAAATAATGATAATTTGGAAAGAAATAAATTTGGTTATCTGCTAGTGTAGACAGGAAAGCAGGGAGGAAGACATCAGGTTAACAATGGGCAAAGGAGCCTGAGTGGTGGTGACACAGAGGATAGAGCATCAACCCAGCTTCAAAATCTTGAGGTCGCCAGCATAGGCTCATCAGCTTGAGCATGGGATAACTGACATGATCCCAGGGTCATTGGCTTGAGCCCAAAGGTCGCTGGCTTGATCCTAAAGTGGCTGGCTTAAGCTAGAGGTCACTGGCTAAGCGTGAGCCTCCAGTCAAGGCACACAGGAAGCAATCAACAAACAACTCAAGTGAAGCCACTATGACTTGATACTTCTTATTTCTCTCCTCCTTCTCTCACTCTCCCTTCATGTCTCCATCTATCTCTCTAGAAAAAAAGGGTAAAGTATTTGAATAGACATTTATCTAAAGAAGATAGAAAGTAGAACCCTCATAAATTGGTAGGTGTCACTTCACTGTACTATAGTTTGGCAGAAAAGTTTGGCAGTTCCCCAATAAGTTAAGTATAGAATTACCACATGAACCAGAAATTCTATTCATAGGTATATACCCCCAAAAAATTAAAACAAGTTTTCAAACAAAAATTTGTACATGCAAGTTTGTGGCAGCATTATTCATAACCGCCAAAAGTGGAAAGAACTCAAATGTTCATCAACTGATAAATGGATAAACAAATGATGGTATAGATACACAATGGATTATTATTCAGCAATAAAAAGGAATGAAGTATCAATAGTAATTGTGTGCTAAAACACAGAAGAACCTTAAAAATATACAAAGAAGCCAGACACAAAAAGCCACAAATTGTATGATTCCATTCATATGAAGTATACAATACAAAACAGGCAAATCCCCAGACAGAAAACAGACTACTGCTTGTCAGCGGCTGGTGAGAAGGCGACGGGGAGTGGCTGCTTACCATTAAGGTCTCCTTTGGGGGTGAAAGTGCTCGGAATTAGATGGGGTTGGGTGATGGCTGCACAACACTGTGAATATACTAAAGTCACTGAGGTGTACACTTTAAAATGGTTAAAATGGTGAATTATAGGTTATATGTAATTTACCATAACTTTTTAAAAATAATGCTGTGGGTTTAACTTTAATTATAATTTTTCTACTTCTTTTGGCTTTTATGTATATCAAGATCATATAATAGATACGCCATAAAATATAACATTTAACGAGTACTTACTACATGTGAGACACATGCTAGGTATTTTTTGTGCGTTTAAATCCTAAAAAAACCTATAAAGTAGGTAGGTATTACTATCCTCATTTTATGTATAAAAAATCAAAGCTCAGGAAACAACTAATGAGGTAGAGTTGTGATCAAAACCTAACATTTATAAGATTAATGTAAGAAATAAACTAAATGATTTCTAAGACACCTTCAATACTACTCTATAAATATGCAATAGAAAAAAAAACAGAAAGTCATATCCTTCACCAAACTGTCCCGAGAGCAGCTCTCTGGTGAAATACAGGGACAGAAAGTCAACACTAGTCCTAAAGACCTTCAGTATAATGTATGCTAGCATTTCTTTCATTCCAGCAGGACTAGACAAGACATTAATTACTGTGCTGGTTATTGTTTCCAGAGAAACCAGAAGGTCCAAGATAAACCACCACCCTCATTTCAAAGTAAATCATGAAGACAGGGCGGGGGCATGGCTGCATTCAGGAAAGGGAAGTATCTTAAAAATATACATTATCTCTCCATCTCCTAGTGAATCAAAATCTCTGAGCTAATGCCCAAGAATCTTTGTTTTCCTTAAAAAATCCCAGGTAGGCAACCAAGTTTGGGAAATGCCAGAGTCAAGTGAAAAAAAAAACAAGCACGTTTTTTAGTTAAATAGAACATAACAGGTAAGCCTGGTCCAACTAAAATTGCTATTAGAGTACAGGAGTATCTGACTTAGTTATAATCTAGTTATGATGTCAAATCTGTTTACTGTACAAAGTTAGATTTCAGAGGGCCTGATTCTACCCAAAACACACTTGAATCTTTGCATTAATTCATATACTCGATACATTAAATCAGGGGTAGTCAACCTTTTTTACTACCGCCCACTTTTGTATCTCTGTTGGTAGTAAAATTTTCTAGCCGCCCACCAGTTCCATAGTAATGGTGATTTATAAAGTAGGGAAATCACTTTACTTTAAAAAATTGATAAAGCAGAGTTACAGCAAGTTAAAGCATATAATAATTATTATTACCAAGTACTTTATGTTGAATTTTCGCTAAGTTTGGCAAAATAAATCTTTATAAAACAACTTACTATAATTAAATCTAACTTTTTATTTATACTTTGGTTGCTCCGCAACCGCCCACCATGAAAGCTGGAACACCCCCTAGTGGGCGGTAGGGACCAGGTTGACTACCACTGCATTAAATTGTATCTATACATATAATGCCTTTAAGAAGTCCTTTATGAATTCTAGTTGTACAAGTATATTACTCATGTATACATAGTTATATAATTATATTACATATACATCCCACACACAATACATTAGTAACCTTATACAACATTTAGCATGCGTGACAATCTAGTCTCACATAGTTTTCAAATAAGGAAACACAAATCCAATAAATATTTACTGGCACTCATACTATGTGCTAGGTACAGTGTAGGTGCTGTGAATATAGCCAAGAACAAGATACAGTCTCACAACACTTATTATTAGCAAGCATTATGAGTCATTAAGCAGGTTGCTATGGAAGTACCCACCCTTTTCATCATTTTCCTTATTTTACTTTTAGATGTGAACATTCTGCTTCATTCTTCCCTGGGCATTATAGGATTCTCACTTTGTCATATCAACCCCTTTAAATTCTAATTTTCATTTTACATGGGGAAAATGTACATTCAATTGGCCTCTGTTACTGTTTCAAAGCAATTGGAAAAATCCCAGATCCACATTTCCATTGGGCTGAGACTTTCCAATATGCCTAATAATGATACTTTATGACCTAGAAGTTCCAATGAATTGGTAGTAAGAAAACACTGATCTGCTTCAGTGGCACTGTAATTGGAATGGTGATTAAATGCATCATGTTAAATTTACTCTGGGCCTTTTCCAGTGTAGCAAATATAAAATGAGCTATCAGCATCAGCAGAGCCTAAACCATACTTTCCTTCTAAAACGATACATCTCCTACATGTCAAAGGTGATATGTTTGAGCTTGCCCATTAATAATTAAGTGGTATAACATGACAAACTGTATACACCCATATGGGTTTCCACAGGATGTACACAGCCCAACATGGTTTATTGTATTTAGCAACTTGGGACAACCTTATGTATGTCAGAGCAGTGCATTTGCACCACTATAGTTAATGGTCTGTCAGCATTTCCATTATAGAGCAATTTTCAAAGGTTTATTGCTCTGCTAAAGAATCTGCTCTGAGCTGAAATTTGGCATTCCAGAAAAGCAGAAACTGAAGCCATAGTTGTTTATTCCCTTCCAAGTAGGCAAAGTAGTTTGTTTTCTTAAAGTTAATCTGACTCTTTATTTTAGAATTTCCTCATATAGCCCTTTGGGAATATCCACAGAATAAAAACCTCACACCTCACAAAGGGACTATTGTTTGGTAATAGCAGGTAGCAACTTGCAAGATACAGAGCACAGATTCCAACTTATTTATGGAAAACAATATTTAAAAAGCAAGCATAAAAAAAGATTTTTAATGAATCAACTGCAAGTTTAAAAACTTTTTCATCAATTCCACCTAATTATATTAAATTATCTAGTAATACTAGAGTCCACTGCCATTGGTATAAAAACCAGTGGATGACTTTTAAATTCTCAATTGTTAAACCTCCTTTTATCCTTCCCAATCAGGAACCAGAAACTACTACTGACCTACTGGGAATATTAAATCCTAAAATAATTCTCTTAATTCCCTCTTTCCCTACTAAAGGGAATGAATGCTGTAGGTAAAATCTAGGAAGAAAGATTATTTATCAGGTAGGAGAAACTTTAAAGGTAATTTAGAAAACTCAAAAAATGATGGCTGGATACTAAATGACCAAATTCACAGAAGACACTGCAGTAATCTAGAAGATTGGTACATTAGTGATAAACAAGCAATTTTATTCAAACTCTGGAAAATGCTCTATTAGTCTGAAATTTTCAAACAAAGATGAAATCAATTATTCTAGTATTTGGTTTCTTGTTATTGAATCTAACTTGAAAGCTTAAATATATATACTTTAAATTACCAGGTTTTTCAATTACACAGCTAATTATAATTCTGATACAATTCTACCCAATAAATAAGGTGGTTATAACAGAAGAATGGCTTTCTAAGTTTAAAGATTCCTATTATGTACAAATAAAGATCCTCAAATATAGACTGGTGATCAAAGTAACCTTTTAAAAAATGTGTATTTTTTAGTTTGAAAATTCATCCTAAATTACTACTGATACAACTTTTAATATATTTTGCCAATTTTCTGACCTTTTATTACTCTGAAGAGAACTAGATATAATCTCTGAAATAATTAATATTTTAAAACATGTATGAAACTACTTTCAAACAAGTAAAAACACAAAATAATGTTTATAAAATGTTAAGCAAATGGGATCCAATTCATGACTACAGCCATTAAAAATATGGACACGCATGTACCCAACAAGGGCGAGAAGGTCTGATAAACAGCAAGAAATAAAGAAAACTAAAGCAAAAAAAAAAAAAAGATTTACCAGAGACAAAACAAGAGAAGACTTAAGATTAACCCTAAATAACACCAGCGTTACAAATTAATTGGTTTGCTGTATAGAATCAGACATCAAGGTAAGAAATTAAGTTACAATTTTGTCTACAGACCCAGCTAGATGGTCCCTCCAGTAGTTAAAGCAAGGACCTGTGGATCCCTTTGGCTTTGTAAAGAAACCTCTGGTCAGCCTGCAATGGCAGTTCAAATGCAGTAATGGAGAGCCAACAACCCAGCACACAGTGCTGACCATCATGCCCTCACTCAGCCTCACTGCTTTTAATCGAAGGATTGACGCTTCTCTAAAAGGCTCAGCTGAAATACACTAGAGCAGGGGTCCCCAAACTTTTTACACAGGGGGCCAGTGCACTGTCCCTCAGACCATTGGAGGGCCAGACTATAAAAAAAACTATGAACAAATCCCTATGCACACTGCACATATTTTATTTTAAAGTAAAAAAAAAAGTGCTCGTTTCGGCAGCACATATACTAAAGTAAAAAAACAAAACAGAAACAAATATAATATTTACAAAGGACAAGCAAATTTAAATCAACAACTGACCAGTATTTCAATGGGAACTATGCTCCTCTCACTGACCACCAATGAAAGAGGTGCCCCTTCCGGAAGTGCAGCGGGTCGAATAAATGGCCTGAGGGGGCTGCATGCGGCCCGTAGTTCGGGAACCCTGCACTAAAAGGTAGTTATAGATCGGGAACCCTGCACTAAAAGGTAGTTATAGATAATTTCATTTGCATGTCAGAAAGACAAACATAGCCTTATTAATGATTTAAAATAACACCAAAGAGGTTTATCAGATTTGTAGCTTTACGTCTCCTTTGACCTATTAGCCACTCAAAACTCCCTTACTTCCTCAGAAGTCCTTTTCCTTAATATGGTATTAGTAGGAAAATAAAAGTACCCGTCAATAGCAAAAAGGACCAGAATGACCTGTGGAAAGCAGGGTAGTTCCCTGCCCCATCTTCACCTCTAACAACACAGTAGTCTATAACAATTACTTTCTTATACTGAATGTATCACATGACAGAAAATTCCAAAGGCATTAATCAAGAGTATTAGCTCAAGTTTCTCTCATTCCCACCAGTCTGCAAGACACCCAGTTTCCCCTATTAGAAGGAACCACTGTTAGCAGTTTTTTGTAGATCCTTCCCTGAGACACACCCTAATTTAAAAGTATATCCTCATCATCCAGATCTCAACATTCCCTAGCCTGCCTGCATGCTGTATTCTTCTCAGGAGCCCTCATCAACAATGAGCTTATTATTACATATTTATTGTTTAATAATATATATTTGATTACTTTATTCTTATCCCACTCCCACAGGCAGTAAGAATAAAAGCCCTATGAAGAACTCTGTTCACTGTTATATTCCTAGAACGAGCATGGAATACAGGGTGGGAGTTAATGAGCCCTTGACAAATATTTGAGAATAAGTTAATAACCTTCATTATAAACACTAGTAGCAAGCAAATTATGTTCTTTACAAAATACTACATTTTTCCAAAAGAGAAAAAGCTGTAAGCAACAGAAATAGTGCACTTCACTTAGCGAGCCAAATCAATATAAGAGTAACTAAAATTGCTAATGCTCAATATTGTCCATTTGGGTGAGATTATAAATTTTACATTCACTTTCTACACAAAAGGAAGTCTTCTTGAACACTACTTGTAAGATTATTTTCACCTGTGATTTTCTTGAAAATGAAATGTATTCTGCAAGTCTACCTAAGAAAGTAAAATTTTAAATTGTAATTTGCAATCTCAAGAGCACTAAAAAATAGTTTACTATGTTTTTTCCCAGAACAAAGTACAAATACATTATAAATAAAAAACATTAAGAGTTACATTTGGGAAGAAATCTTCACACATTCAGAAAAATAGGTAAAACAAGGCTTTCGAACTTTGTTTCAAAGAGTTAAATAACTAAATAATAAATAAAACAAGACTGGCAAAAATCGGAATGTCCATCAAGAGACTAATTAAATAAAGTATGCTGTTATCTATTGAGTACAACAGGAAACTATCCAAAAGAATTATATAATTCTTTGCAGTATGTATACATGCTGATATATCACAGGAAGCTGAGCAGTATGTATACAGTACATACCTAAATATGTATTGTTTAAACTGTACAGTTGTTAAGTACAGTAAACCCACCACCCAGAAAAACCTGGTAGAAGGTTGCGACAGGGTAAAGTAACTGTGAACAGGGGTAAAAAAGTTTCACTTTTCACTGTAGGTAATTTGGAACTGTTTGAATTTTTACTATGTAAATGTTATTTTTTCAAAATACAGAAGGGACACTTACAAAATAAGATTGTAAAGAAAGTTTACTTAAAATATGCAAAGACAATTGGCATCTCTGGTGTCTATTAGGCATAAGAATTAAAATTATATCAATCTTATTTAAGTGATGCTGATTTCAAATATTAATTTAAATCTAGGTTCTGGCTGGTTGGCTCAGTGGTAGACTGTCGGCTCAGCATGTAGATGTCCTGGGTTCAATTCCTGGTCAAGGCATACAGGAGAAGCACTCATCTGCTTCTCCACCCCACCCACTCTGGCTTCTTTCTCTCTCTCCCCACCCTCCCTTTCTGCTGCTATAGCTCAATTAGAGCAAGTTGGCCCCTAGATCTGAGGATGGCTCCATGGCCTCCACCTCAGACCCTAAGAAGTGCTTGGTAGCTGAGCAATGGAGCAATGCTCTAAATGGGCAGAGCATCGCCCCCTAGTGGGCTAGCCAGGTGGATCCCAGTAAAGGTGCACATAGGAGTCTGTCTCTCTGCGTCCCCTCCTCTCACTGAATTTAAAAAAAAAAAAAAGCAAAAACATATATTCATTAAATTAAACAACTGTCAATTAGAAAAGGACTTATAAATACAGGTATATAAATTTCTCATTCAGATTTATTTATTAGACTTACACCAGCAAAGCAATGCTTGTATGTGTTGTCACCTAGGATATGAATATAGAAGGAACTAAAATGATTCTTGCTATTATGAGAAGCCACACATAGAAGCTATATTTTTTTTTAACTCCTATTTTCGTGTTATCTAAAACTAAGAATTGAGTGCTAAATGCAAGCGGTAACATAACAAACTACAAAGCCTACTTGTTCAAATGAAGTATTATGAGAAGTACCCTAAAGATAATGGGTGGAACATGTCTTAACATGTCAAATCATTTCACTTTTCAAACACAGCTGCAAAAGTAATCGGAAAAATAAAATCAATCACTGTTTAAAATATGTATTTTACAGCTTTTAAAAATGAAACATACACTTGAATAAAATAAAAATATGTATTATACAATAAAGGTTATACCAACAAACAAGAATACATTTTCAATTTTTCAAGTCTGGCTGGTTACTGAGTCATGGTTCAAGTCAAATACACACTAGCCAGTAGGCAAGCGTTACACAGCAGCAATGCCCAAGACAAACACTAGACCCAGTCCAGTATTAAAAGCGCATTTTATTATTTTCATCTCACCTTCCTATGCCTTTCTTAACTATAACACAAGAAACATTACTAAATTCAGTGCTTCAGACTCTCAGGCTGACCTCTCTTCTCGGTGTGGCAAATACTACTGACAACATAGCCAACCATTCCTCTTCCCTCTTCACTCACAAAATCCTCCCTTTCTTCTGGTGATCCGAGGCATACATCGCATCAGGGTAGAAATCAAGATTGATGTGAGCCAGGATGGAATCCATTGTTCCTCTGTGCCAACAACTGATGTGGTTGTGGCTAGGACACTCAGTTCTGGCCAGCGAAAAGTAAAGGGAAGTTTCTGGAGGTGACAGAGGAGTTACTGAGAAAAGGTTTATTCCCTACGGAAGATAAAGCAGAAAGAGAAGTCCTTATGGTTCTCCTTCTCCTTCCTTTCTCCTCCACACATCCTCATATGAAGGGGATACCTGGAAGCACTACAACCATTTTATAATCACAGTGGAAGACTGGACTTTCAGGGATCATTTCTATAGCTTGTTATAACCACAATGGGAGACAAGCCAACTGCAGAGCTGCTAAGCTCACCCTAGAAACAAACTCCAGACTTCTAGGTAAGTGAAATAATAAATGTCTGTGAGGTTGGTTGGTTTGTTTTTAAGTGAGAGGAGAGGAGATTGTGAGACAGACTCCTGCATGTGCCCCGACTGGGACCCACCTGGCAACCCTCCGTCTGGGACTGATGCTCTCGAATCAACCGAGCTATCCTCAGCATTCCAAGCTTACACTCAAACCAGTCGAACCACTCACTCATTGTCTGCGGTAGGGAAAGAGGGAGAGAAAGGAAAGAGGGAAGAGAAGCAGACAGTTACTTCTCCTGTGTCCCCTGGTTGGGGATCGAACCTGGGATGTCCATATGCCGGGCCGATGTTCTATCCACTGAGCCAACCGGCCAGGGCCAATGTCTGTGAGGTTTAAGCCTGTGTTAATCAAAAGATGGTTCATAGACTGCTGCCAGCCTGCAAAGTGCGTATTACCAGTCCACAATGAGATAAGTACAGAAATTAAGAATAAGCATTCAGAAACGTCATAGCAATTTTATATTCCCATGTTCTAATTGTATTTTACAAAATATGCAGTTAATTAAACTTAAACAAAAGACTGGTTCATTGCTAAATAATGGAAAAGCACTTGTTTAAGTCACTTCTAAGTTGAGTATTAAGTCACTTGCAGCCAAAATATCCATGGGTTCAGCACCATCCAAGAGAAAGTAGTCTATACAATTCCTCTTATATGTCATTTACGAGTAACCTTTCTGCAAGCAACAAAACATACCAAGTGAAAGTAAACAAAACAGAAACAAAGAGATCTGGAGAACAGTATTTTAGTCTCTCATCTAAATCATTCCCAGGATCCCTGAGCACTGTGAAAAAGGGGAAGGTCAGTCACATAAGAAAATTCAGTGCATATACAATCCAAATAACATGAAAAAATTAAGCTCTACAAGAATAATGCATAAATGATTGAATAGTGATGCATTCCTACTGATGCCATAGTTATGCACCTACATTTCAGATGTTAATTCTCCTTATATATGGAAGCTGATAATATATTATTATCTGACTTCATTAAACTAGTTCAGAGCTCAGTTGAGTGGATCCATTACAGTTACAGAGATCTGTGTAACATTCAAACTTGCTGGTCTAGCTTTAAAGAAAGTTAAACGATGCACAATGGAAAGCTATTTTTTAACCCATCTATTAAAATTTTTTCTACTCACAATCCACAAAATTTTTAATTATATTCTGATATAAAAACACATAAAAAATGTATAGCTTTAGACTTAGAAAAATAGTTATCAGGAAGATATAACACAATTAAGAAAAGACTTTTAACACACTGGCCTGTGGCTCGGTGGATAGGGCCTTGGCCCAGCATATGGACATCCTGGGTTCAATTCCCAATCAGGGCACACAGGAAAAGCAACAATCTGCTTCTCCTTTGGAGCACATGAGCCTCAGGCACTAAAAATAGCTTGGTATTTAAGCACTGGCCACAGATGGGGTTACCGGGTGAATCCCAGTCAGAGTACATTCAGGAGTCTGCCTATTTCCCTTCTTCTCATCTAAAAAAATGAAAAAAGAAAAGAAGAAAATACTTGAACTCATAGTTCCAACTTATATTCTTTTCTATTTTGTAAATTAGGAAAACACACAGGAAGAATCTGTGAGTATCTTCTGAGAACAGTCAAAATTGACAGATGAGAATATACAAGTATAATCTCAATACAATGAAAAACCCAACTGCACTAGAGATAACATGACTTTACAAATGTGATGCCAAGACCATATGCTTTTCAAATGAGAGACAGAGAGAAATGAGAAGCATCAACTCATAGTGGCATCAGTTTTTTAGTTGTCCATTGATTACTTCTCCCAAGTGCCTGGACTAGGGAGCTCAAGCCAAGCCAGTGACCCTTTGCTCAAGCCAGCAACCACGGGGTCAAGTCAGCGACCTTTGGGCTTCCAGCGAGAGACCTTTGGCCTCCAGCCAGTGACTATGGGATCATCTCAATAATCCCATGCTCAAGTCAGCAACCTCACACTCAAGCTGGTAAGCCTGAGCTCAAGCCAGATAAGCCCACGCTCAAGCCAGTCAGGGCACACACGAGAAGCAACCATCTGATTCTCTTTCCCTCCCTCTCCCCCTTCTCTCTTCCCCTCTCAAGTGTCAGCCCAGGTGCAGAGCATAGTTCGATTAGTCTGAGCTTCAGCCCCAGACGGGGGTTGCCAAGTGGATCCTGATGGGGTGCATGCAGGGGTCTGTCCTTCTATCTCCTCTCCTTTCACTTAAAATTTAAAAAATTAAAAATTTTTAACAAAAGAATATATGCAAATACACCACCACTTTATACAAAGGACTTGAGCATCCTCTGACTTTGGAATATGAGGGAGTTCAGGAACCAACCCCTTTACAGACACCAAGGGACAACTGTACTAATGATTTTTATTTAAAAAAGAAAATCATGGCCTTGGCCAATTGACTCGGAATAGAGAGTCGGCCAGGTGTGAGGACATCCCAGGTTTGCTCCCCGGTAAGGGCACACATGAGAAGCGACCAACTGCTTCTCTTCCCCTCCCTCTGACCCTTCTCTCTCTCTTTCCCTCTCTCAGACAGTGGATTGCTTGGTTCAAGTGTCAGGCCTAGGCACTGAGGATAGCTCAGCTGGTCTGAGCATTGGCCTCAAGCACTGAGGATAGCTTGTTTGATCTGAGCATCAGTCCCAGACAGAAGTTGCAGGGCGGATCCCAGTCAGGGCACATGAGGGAGTCTGTCTCACTATCTCCTCTCCTCTCACTTAAATAAAAGAAGAAAAAAATAAAGTCATGAGTGGTTTGACTGGTGGTAGCACAGCAGATAAAATGCAACCTAGGACACTGAGGTCCCAGGTTCAAGCCCCAATGTCGCCAGCTTGAGCACAGGATCACAAACCTAATACTAAGGTCACAGGCTTGAGTCCAAGGCCTTGACTTAATGCCTAAGGTCAGTGGCTTAAACCAAACATTACTGGCTTGAGCAGGGGTCACTGGTTCAGCTGAAGCACCCCTGGTCAAGGCACGTACAAGAAGCAATCAACGAACAATTCAAGTGCTCCAACTATGAGTTAATGCTTCTCATCTCTCTCCCTTCCTGTCTGTCTCTCTCTTGTGCAAAAAAAAAAAAAAAAAAAAGTCATGAGAATTACATATTTAATACAAATTCTTACACATGCCAAGAACAAAAAATGCATTTCTTTTAAACTGAGGAGCTCTCATATACTTTAACAACAGAATTACTTCCATTATTCTGCAACTTCACTGCTTTCAAATCCAAGAACAAAATGTATACCTACAATGACATTTAAAAGGAAAGTAAAAGGAGCTTGTTTCACCACATCACCACTTCCAACCTCATTAAAGCACTTTTTATGCTTTATATTTTCATTGATTGAATAATAAACTGCCATATTAAGGAATAGAAGCATGATGTACAAGCAATAGCTTCTTGATTATAACATCCATAAAACATGGCATTCTTACTTGTAGTGTGTATGTGCATACTCATATGCACGTGTATTTTAGCCATCTTCTTTATTTTTTATGGTAATAGTCTAACTGAGCAGTAGTGTGCTCAAGAGATCACTGTGGAATTGAGGGTCTTTTCTATGCTATGACAATGGAAGATTTCCTCCATTTAAAATCACTAGTCCTGCCCAAACAATCTATACTGTTTTAGGGTTCAGCCTTTCAAAACAACTAGGCTCCTGTTTTAACAGATCAAGTCTAAAGATCCAATTGTCCACATATAAAAGTAAGGCCCAGAGATGCTTAAGTGACCTGTCTAATATCACATTACTCCTCAACACCTAGCACTGGTTTCCCAATTTGGTTGTAGTATTCAAGACCAAAAATTTCAGGATAATCTTTAGACTGAAAATATTTTTTCAACATCTAGACCAGTGATTTTCAACCTTTTTTGAGCTGCGGCACATTTTTTACATTTACAAAATCCTGGGGCACACCACCTACCAAAATGACACAAAATGACACTCTAACACAGTACATATTATACATATAGTTAATAATATAGTTTCTAACTGTATTTATATTCACACCTGACCATGTCTCATGGCACACTGGTTGAAAAACACTGATCTAGACAACTGAATACGTTCAGTGCTAAAATGAAATGATCTATCAAGCCATGAAAAAACATGGATTAGCCTTAGATGCATATTATTTATTAGGTGAAAAAAGCCAATCTGAAAAGGCTACATTGTATGATTCCAACTATATGACATTCTAGAAAAAGCAAAATTATGGAGGCAGCAAAAGGTTACGGGGGGGGGGGGGGGGGAGGAATAATGAATAGACAGAAAGCCCAGAGTATTTTTAGGACAATTAAAATGCAGTGTACGATAGCATAATGATGGATAGATGTTGTTATCTTTGTCCAAACCGATAGAATGTACAACACCAAGAGTGAGTAAACTACAGACTTTGGTTGATCATGGTGTGTCAATGTAGGCTCATCGACTGTAACAAATGTACCATTTCGCTGAATGATGTTGATAATGGGGGAAATTATACACGTGTGGGAGCAGGGGTACATGGAAAATCTCTGTACCTTTCTCACAATTTTTCAATGAACCTAAAACTGCTCTAAAAGCATATTTTAAAAAATAAAAAACAAAACACTTGCTCAGTGGCCTCTTCAGAATTATATAGACTTTCTCCTTTTCCTTTTTTATTTTTAATTTTTCCATTGATTTGTGGGGAGGGGGGATAGAGGCATCAACTCATTGTTCTACTCAGCTGTACACTTGTTGCTTCTCACATATGCCCCAACCTGAAATAGAACCTGTGACCTCAGTCTGCCAGGAAAACTCTCTATCCAATAAGCCACCCGGCCAGGGCGCCTTTCCTTTTTCTGTAAACAAACAAATAAACTTCATGGCCAATTAAGTACTGTTTTTTTAAAGAAGTACTCTCAAAGAAGTTATCCTACACATTAAGGCTATTACTCAAAAACAATGTTGGAATTCTTCAAAGTTGTCTTCAGGTCTACATTTATTAAGACATAAGAAGGAATTACCACATGTAAAAGTCAACTACCAAAGAGGTGCCCAGACTCTCCCCTTACCCTCGTACCAATCCTGTAAGGTGGGTGTAGGTTCTTGGTCTAGTAGGGGATGAGGAAACCAAGCCAGGCGAGCCTGTGCCTGAAAAGCTCCTGACAGAACACTGGCTCCCTTCAGGGTTCTACAGCCACACCAAGGGGCCTTCCGCATTCTTCAACTTGATGATCATCAACCCTTTTTTCCACTCTTATGTCTAAAAAACGTGTTAATCATCCCCCCCAAGACATATCCAAGTTCCAAAAAATGACTGGCCACCATAAAGAGCAGTCAGAGTAACGTTCTTCAGTCCCTGAAGATCAACCTAGGAACAGGGCCCCGCAAGCCATTTTGAGGAAATGATGGCACCGCTGGAGTCATTAATGAAGCTCAAAGCAAGAATTCTGAAGAGCGTCCATGTGGATGTTTGTTATGGATAGCTCATTAAAAACACAGATTTACTTGTGATCCAAAAACAGAATTTGAAGGTGGAAGGAAAATAAAGATGCAGTCAAAACTCCTCCCAAAACTTCACATGTGGATTTGGAAGCTAATATATATATGAACTGACAATAGCTGGGGTGACCTGAACTGGGATACCTATTCTCTACGCAACAACAGCTGAAGAACCCGCTGATAATTCCTTTTCTTCATCTACACCTCTCAGAAATGTATTCTCAGGAAAAATATCACTGCATACTTGAATGACTAGACTTTCTAATTGTCAATAATCTTGCCTTTCCATTTAATATTTACAGTGGTAGATAAAGGGTAGAAAAGAGGAGACTTTCACAGGTATCTGCTCTATAGCCTGAGGCTACATTGGAACTATAGTAGAGCAACCTAGTAAGCTCTCAAAGGACATGCAACCTTACCCAATGCAATTCTCACTTTTGTAAATCAAGAGTTACTTCATTTTCAGCCACTTGTAAAGCCCTAACTGGTCCCAAACAATATCAAAGCCACACCAAACAACTTCCCACTTTTACATGATCAAATTCAAAATTACTCTCTAATACCAGAGCTACAGATATGCCAGAACTCTAGGCATCTTCCTACCAACATCAGTTCCTTTTTGTCTTTAACTTTTTTTTTTAGATTTTATTTATTCATTTGAGGGGGGGGGGGAGCAGGAAGCATCAATACTCATATGTGCCTTGACCAGGCAAGCCCAGGGTTTCGAACCAGTGACCTCAGTGTTCCAGGTCGATGCTTTATCCACTGCGCCACCACAGGTCAGGCAATCTTACATACTCTTGTTGATCAATGTCATCCCATTCAATTTTATTTCAAAATAAAAAAAAAATTTTAAGAAAAAAAATAAACCAATGTTACCTCAAAAAAAATAACCAATCTGCTTCTCCTGTCTCACTTTTTCTTACTAGGTTAACCCATGATAAACAAGTAATTTTACAAATTTTTAAGTAATTAAAAACTTCCTTTCAAATAAAACCAGACAAAGAACATGAATATAAAACATATAAGACATATATATATATATATATATATATATATATATATATCTCCTAAGTTCAAATGTAAAGCCTTCACATATTATAAAGTCAATTACTGAGGGGGAAAAAATAAGGCTAATTAGGTATAAGAGACTGAAATCAGGGTTACAAATAAGAGACATGCACAGAAATTAAATATTATACAAACAAGAATACAATGGATGGCAATCAAATACCCTGATTCATGCACCTAGCCTGTTAACAATAACAGATTAATTTGTATTTTAAACAAGTCACCTTAGAGCTTTGGGAGACTTCTTATTAGTGATAAAAAATAAAATCACACATTTTGAGATATGCACAAAAATGACTTAATGTAACAGCAACAATTGAATCAGTGGTAGCCAAAGTATTAAACTGAATTTATTTTTAAAATAAAATTCTTACCAAATATTTATGAAAGCCTTAAAAGCACCTCCACAGAACACATTGAGCAACTATTTCAAATCACTGTTCTAAGCCATCTTCCAATACATTGTAACTCTGACCCTCCTCCCAGGAACATCTACAATTAGTTTGGGAGCTGAGGAAAAGCTGTACTTTCTACAATTAAAGATACAAAAATAGTTATTTGAACCTGAATTGTAAATACAGTGTGTCCATAAAGTCATGGTGCACTTTTGACCAGTCACAGGAAAGCAAGAAAAGACGACAGAAATGTGAAATCTGCACCAAATAAAAGGAGAACTCTCCTAGTTTCATAGCTATTCAGTGCAGTTCGATGTGGGCTCATGCAGATTTTTTAGGGCTCCTTAGGTAGCTATCATGTATAGCCTCTACAGACTCATGATAAACACGCCGATATTCACGGTGCACTTTGATCACGGATTCGAATTTAGCGAGCCACAGAACACACTGAACTTTCCTCTGTACCGTCCACATCTTGACTGGCATGGCCGTGGGCTGCTACGCTGTATACACGGTGCTACGTCCTCATCTGCACATGCTGCCACATCATCCTACAGAAACTGGGAGGGTTTTCCTTTTATTTGGTGATTTCACATTTCTATCATCTTTCGTTGCTTTCCTATGACCGGTCAAAAGTGCACCATGACTTTACGGACACACTGTCTAAGATGACATAATCCTGTATTCAGGTAAATAGTATAAACTGTTGTGCCTTGTATTCAAAGATGAATCTGATAACTGTTCCTCTAATGAAGCTGGAGTCCACACGATTACCCATCTCACCCAAAGATGCACCTGGACACGTTTTTAGGGCTGGTAAATCCCACAGGTATCCATTCTGCCCCAATCAGAGGAGCCAAGTGTGACAAAATATCGCCAGATGGCAAAGTCCAGCCCTCTGCCTATTTTTAATGACCCACAGCCAAAAATGATTATTGTGGATTAAACTGTGCCCCCTCCAAAAAACAGACATGTTAAAGTCCTAGCCCCCAGTATCTCAAAATGTGACATTATTTGGATATAGTGTCTTTACAGGGGTATTCAAGTTAGAATGAGCTCATTCGGGTGAGCCCTAATGCAATATAACCGGGAAGTTTGCACACGCAGAGACGGACACACACAGAGGGAAGACAATGTGAAGAGGTACAAAGAGAAGACAGCCATCTACACGTCAAGGAGAGAGGTTGGAACAGATCCTTCCCTCACATCCTTGTGAAGGAACCAACCCTACAACACCCTCATTTCTGACTTCTAGCCTCTAGTCTAGACCCTGAGGCAATAAAGTCCTGTTATTTAAGCAAGGCCATCTGTGGTACTACTTTGCTACAGCAGCCCTAGCACACCAGTAAAAGTTGTTTTTACATTTTCAAGCAGTTAGAAAAAAATCAGACTGTTATTCTGTAACATAGGAAAATTATATAAATTCACAAATCAGTATTAGTAAATAAAGTTTAACTGGAACACAGTCACCCTTTTCTGTTTACGTACTGTCTTAAGTTTGCTTTTGTGCTGCAATGGCAGAGTTGAGCAGCTGCAGCAGAAACTGTATGGCCTACAATATTTACTGTCTCATCTTTTCTCAGTCTAACAATAACTACTGTGTCACAAAGCATCACACCATTTGTTGTACACAGACATCAAAAAGGTCAATCTGTTACCATTTTCCATCTTTCTTTCAATACTCTTCAATATCCTGCTTCCCTTCAAAAAATTAGCTACATCACACCTACTTGCCAAGGTTACTCTATGTAGCTCAAATAATAAATATAAATGTCTCATTAAACCACAAAATAAGCATGTGAATGATAAAATTCCACCCACACATAACATAAATAAGTTATATAAATGTTAAGGGAAACAACATATTCCTGGACCATGAACCTGGTAAGCCCACCAATGTTAGCGATGTGACTGATAAAACGAGATAAAATATATTATATAACTGTCAATTACAGATCCAAGAAACATAACCACAAACACACTTAAAACCAATAAGCCTGAGCAAGCAGAGCAAACAAGTGTTACCCGTGAATTACTGCAGTTTATCTGTTGTATCAAACTACCAATTAATCAAACACTAGCAGCTAGCACATGGAAAGAATGACAAATTGTGTTTACAGTAACTCTTTAGTTCCAATTTCCTAAAAGCTAAAACCTCCTAATATTTGTTCATTAAAAAAAAAACAATCAACCAGTGCTTTGGTCAACTGTTTGGCAGTGTCTACTACAGCTAAACAAAAAGTCCATTCACTACACCCAGAAATTCAATTATTTGATATATACTCAATAGAAATGCATGCAATGTGCATTTCAAAAGATGTAATAGAATGTTCAAACAGCACTTCTTTTGTAATAGGCCCAAATGGAAATAATTCAAATGCCCATTAATAGATGGGATAATGAATTATATTAATATAAATGCACACAATGAAATACTATCAGCAACGAGAATGAACCAACTACTCCTACAAACATGGAATCCTCTCACAAACAAAGATGGAAACCAGACAAAAAGGAAATTAAATAATAGTATCATTTATACCAAGTTCAATAATCTGTGACACTAGAAAGCAGGAGAGCAGCTACTTTGGAGAGGCAGATGGGAGTACAGATTGGGAAGGGATACGAAGGGGGCTTGTGAGGTACTGTTTTATTTCTCTCCCTAAGTCATGTTCAATTTACGATAGCATCCTGAGCAGCTTTCACACACTGTGTGTATATTCGTACAAATCACAGTTATAGTGATTTTTAACTGGTATGCCACAGGAATTTTTAAAACATGCATTACCTTACTACTTAGTCAGGGGCATTGACCTCTTTTCCTTAGACTGTCAAATAAAAAAAATGGTGGCCCTGGCCGGTTGGCTCAGTGGTAGAGCGTCGGCCTGGCGTGCAGAAGTCCCGGGTTCGATTCCCAGCCAGGGCACACAGGAGAAGCGCCCATCTGCTTCTCCACCCCTCCCCCTCTCCTTCCTCTCAGTCTCTCTCTTCCCCTCCCTCAGCCGAGGCTCCACTGGAGCAAAGATGGCCCGGGCGCTGGGGATGGCTCCTTGGCCTCTGCCCCAGGCGCTAGAGTGGCTCTGGTCGCAACAGAGCGACGCCCCGGAGGGGCAGTGCGTCGCCCCCTGGTGGACGTGCGGGTGGATCCCGGTCGGGCGCATGCGGGAGTCTGTCTGACTGTCTCTCCCCGTTTCCGGCTTCAGAAAAAAACAGAAAAAAAATAAAAAATAAAATAAATAAAAATAAAATAAATGGTATCAGCCAACACAACAATAGCTATACTGTTTTAATGAATCAAAATTATACCTATTTTTGTCAGATTGTCAAAAAATATTTTGGTGTACCACAGAATATTAGTAATTAGTTTATGTGTGCCATGAGTTGAAAATGTTTGAAAATCACTGATGTACCATACTTCAATAAACAGTAAACCAAAAATTGTTCCCCTCCTCCTGGATACCTAAGATAACTATAAACTCTGGACAAAATATAAAAAGTAACTTCCTGAAGGCACCATGAGCAATCAAAAGCATACAGACACTGGAGGGGAGCTACTGGAAAAAAAGTAATAGCATTTAGGAAGTTTCGTTTTTTTAATGGCTTTTTGCCTTAAGGCAGGCCCAGTTGAGCACTGTTAGATACAGAATACAGACAGAAACCCCACTCTTAACTAGCATGAAGATCCAGAAGACAAGAGTTCAGAGTAACCCCATCAGGTGAAATCAAGGGAGAGAGCCACACAGTAAGAGGTCCCAAAGTCTACATAGAAATTTGGCCCCAAATCTCCGGCGGACTCCTGAAATACGCATTTGTAGGACAGACTACAACTATTCTAGATTAGACTAAAAACTGACTATAGTTTTAAACTGCTGCCCACAGGGGGAAATGGTTGGGAATATGAGAATTCACTGGTGAATTCTACCAAACATTTAAAGAAAAATTAACACCAATTCTTCACAAACTTTTCCCAAAAAATGTAAGAGGAAATATATGCCAATTCATGCTTTGAGGCCAGTATTACCAAAAACAAATCCACCGAAAAGCATTATAATTTGACAAAATGGGATTTATCCCAGGACAGCAAGGTTTAACACCTAAAAATTAATGAAATAAACCATATCACTAGACTTAAGGACAAAAACTTTATGACCGTCTCAACAGACAAAGATCTGTCTCATCTGACAAAATCCAACACTCATGATAAAAACATTCAACAACACTCACTCCGATAAAGAGCACCTATCAAAAATCAACAGCTGACATCATACTTAATGCTGAAGTACTAAATATTTTCTTTCAGATATGGAACTGTAGGATACATAATGGTTCCCCAAAGGATACCTATACCCTAATACCCAGAAACTGTGATCATGTTGCTTTACAGAGCGAAAAGGCAATCTGCAGATATGATTTAATTAAAACTCCTGAGAGGGCCAAATTATCTGGATGGGCCCAATACAATCACAGGGTCCTCATCAGAGGGAGGCAGGAAGGCTTGAAGACACAGAAGGCAATGTGATGACAAAACAGAAGTTGGAGTGATGCACTTCTGAGGATGGAAGAAAGGGTCACAAGTCAAAAAATGCAGACAGCCTCCAGAAGCTGAAAAGAGCTAAAAAGATATATTCTTCCCTAGATAATCCAGAAGGAAACAGTCTTGCTAATACCTTGATTTTGGCCTCATAACTCATTATAGACCTGCAGAACTGTAGGAGGATAAATTTGTGTTGCTTGATTTATCACAGCAACAAGAGGTCACTAATACAGGATCAAAACAAAGATGTCTGCTCTCATCACTTCAAGTTTACACTGTACTAGAGCAGTGATTTCCAACCAGTGTGCCACAGCAATTTTTAAAACATGCAATACCTGACTACTTAGGGGCACAGATCTCTTTTCCCTCAGACTGTCAAATAAAAAAATGACAACAGCCAACACAATAGATGTCTGGTGTGAATAAATAAAAAGTATACCTACTTTTTTGTCAGACTGGCACAAAAATCACTTTTTGGTGTGCCACAGAATTTTAGTGATTAGTTTATGTGTGCCGTGAGATGGAAAAGTTTGAAAATCCCTGCACTAGAGGGTCTAAACAGGGCAATTAGGCAAAAGAAAAAAAAAAAGGTATCCAGATTGGAAAAGAAATTATCTCTACTCACAGATAACATAATTTTGAATATAATCCTAAGAAATCTATTAAAATAATATTAGTACTGCCTGACGAGGTGGTGGCGCAGTGGATAGAGTGTCGGACTGGGATGCAGAGGATCCAGGTTCGAGACCCCAAGGTCGCCAGCTTAAGCGCGAGCTCATCAGGTTAGAGCAAAAGCTCACCAGCTTGGACCCAAGGTCGCTGGCTCAAGCAAGGGGTTACTCGGTTTGCTGAAGGTCCGCGGTCAAGGCACATATGAGAAAGCAATCAGTGAACAACTAAGGTGTCACAACGAAAAACTGATGATTGATGCTTCTCATCCCTCTCTGTTCCTGTCTGTCCCTACCTATCCCTCTTACTGACTCTCTGTCTCTGTAAAAAAAATAATAATATTAGTACTAATAAACAAGTTCAGCAAGGTTGTAGGACAAAAATCAACATACAAAACTGTATGCTTCTATAGACTAGCAATGAACAATCTGAAAATGAAATTATGAACATAATTCCGTTCCACTTATAACAGCATCAAAATGAGTAAAACATCTGGGTATAATTTTTAAAAAGTGCTAAGATTTCTACAATGAAACTATAAAATATCTTTGAAAGAAATTAAAGAACTGAAGACATCTCATGTTTCATAAATCAAAAGATTTAATATTGTTAAGAGGGCAATACTCTCCAAATTGATTTAAAGAGCCAATGCAATTCTTATCAAAATCTGGCTACGTTTTTGAAAAAATTGAGAAGCTGATCCCAAAATTCATAGAGAAAATCAAGGGACCCATAATAGGTAAAACAATGTTGAAAAAATAATAACATAACTGGATGACTCACACCTCTTGATTTCAAAACACACATAAAGCTACAATGATTAAGACAGTTTAGTTATGGCAAATAGATATATAAATCAATGGAATAGAAATGAGAATCCAAAAATAAACCCTCTAAATTATGGTCAATTAATCTTTGACTAGAGTGCCAAGCCAATTCAATAGGGAATGAATAGTCTTTCCAACGAATGGTACTAGATAACTAGATAGCCACATGTAAAAAATAAAGTTGGACCCCTACCTCATACCACACACACACAAAAAAACCCACAATATTAATCATAAATATAAATATGAGTTAAAAATTAGGTAATAGTTTCATAGATATGACACCAAAAATCAAACAAAAGCTAAATTAGACTACACCAAACTTTAAAACTTGTGCTGCATAACATCAATGTAGTAAAAGACAACCACAGACTGAAAGAAAATATTTATAAATCATACATCTGCTAGAGACTTGTATCCAGAATATATAAAAACTCTTACAACTTAAGAAAAAGTCAAATAATCCAATTTAAAAATGAGAAAATTATTTGAATAGACATGTCTCCAAAAAAGATATACAAATAGCCAATAGGCACATGAAAAAATGTTCAATATCATTAGTCACTAGAAAAGTACAAATCAAAACCACAATGAGCCTGACCAGGCAGTGGAGCAGTGGATAGAGAGTTGGACTGGGATGAGGAGGACCAAGGTTCGAGACCCTGAGGTCGCCAGCTTGAGTGCAGGCTCATCTGGTTTGACCAGAAGGTCAACAGCTTGGACCCAAGGTCGCTGGATCGAACAAGGGGTTACTCAGTCTGCTGAAGGCCCACGGTCAAGGCACATATGAGAAAGCAATCAATGAACAACTAAGGTGTCGCAACGAAAAACTAATGATTGATGCTTCTCATCTCTCCGTTCCTGTCTGTCTGTCCCTGTCTATCCCTCTCTCTGACTCTCTCTCTCTGTTTCTGTAAAAAAAAAAAAAAAAAAAAAAAACCACAATGAGATACCATCACATACTTACTATCAATAGAATAGCCATAATCATAGACAGATTATAGTAAGTGTGTTGTTATGTGAAGAAATTAGAACTGTCATGTACTGACGGTTGGAATAAAAAATGGTGCAGTCACTTAGGAAAACAGTTTGGCAGTTCTTCTAAAGGCTAAGCACTGAGTTACCATAGACCCAGAAATTCCACTCCTAGATATATAAAAAATGAAAACATACATCCGCATTAAAACTTGCATACAAATGTTCATAAAAGCATTACTTATAACAAATTAACTTACAAAAAATTAACATGGCATAATCACACAATGGAATTATTATTCTGCAACATATGATTTACTAATATATGTAACAACATGGATGAACCTTTAAAACATGTTGTTAAGTGAAAGTACCTAGGTGTAAAGGGCCATAGATTTTATGATTCCCTTTATATGAAATGTCAGAACAAGCAAACACATAGGCACAGAAACTAGATAAGTGGCTGCTTAAAGCAAGGGGATAAGAGGAAATGGAGAGGGACCATTTATTACCAGGTACAGAATTTCCCTCAGGGATAACAAAAATATTCTAAATTAGGTTGTGGTGAAGGCTGCACAACCCTGTAAATATAATAAAAAACAATGCATTGTGTACTTTAAATGAGTGAATTCTATGTAAATTATATCTAAAAAACTATTAAAGGAAAATAAAGAGGTATAAAAAAAGCCAAAAAAAAGTAGTATCCCAAAATTATTCAGTTAACCCAAGAGAAAGAGGAAAATATGAAGAAAGAACAAGAAGGAGTTGGAAAAGATAAAACATACTAAAATAGTAGATCTAAATTCAACCATATCAATAATTACATCAAATATTAACATATTCCAATAAGAAAGGCAGATATTGTCATAATTTTTTTTAAAAAACAAGGACCAAAAGGCATGCTGTCTACAAGAGACATATTTTAAATACAACAATGGGAAATGGTTGGAAGTAAAAGTATTCAAAAGGACAGACAACCCCTGGCCGGTTGGCTCAGTGGATAAAGCATGGCCTGGCATATGCACAGACATTACCAGTTCGATTCCCAGTCAGGGCATACATGAGAAGCAACCATTTGCTTCTCTTCCCCCCTCCATTTCCCCCTTCTCTCTCTCTTCCCCTCCTGCAGCCAGTGGCTCGATTGGTCCAACCATGGCCCCAGGAACTGAGGATAGCTCACTGGTCCAAGCATCAGCCTCAGGTGTTAAAATTAGCTTAGCTGACTCCAACATAGGCCCCAGATGGGGATTGCTGGGTGGATCTGGTTGAGGCACATGCGGGAGTCTATCACACTAGCTTCCTTCCTCTAAAAAAAAAAAAAGAGGGCCCTGGCCGGTTGGCTCAGCGGTAGAGCGTCGGCCTAGCGTGCAGAGGACCCGGGTTCGATTCCCGGCCAGGGCACACAGGAGAAGCGCCCATTTGCTTCTCCACCCCTCCGCCGCACTTTCCTCTCTGTCTCTCTCTTCCCCTCCCGCAGCCAAGGCTCCATTGGAGCAGAGATGGCCCGGGCGCTGGGCATGGCTCTGTGGCCTCTGCCTCAGGCGCTAGAGTGGCTCTGGTCGCAATATGGCGACGCCCAGGATGGGCAGAGCATCCCCCCCGGGGGGCAGAGCACCGCCCCTGGTGGGCGGGCCGGGTGGATCCCGGTCGGGCGCATGCGGGAGTCTGTCTGACTGTCTCTCCCTGTTTCCAGCTTCAGAAAAATGAAAAAAAAAAAAAAAGAAAAAAAAAGAAAAAAATGAGGACATACCAACAAAAGAGTGAGAAACAGAAGACTGAGATGACTATATTCATATTAGAGGAAGCAGACTTTATTCCCAGAGAGAAAGATATTTCATAACAATAAAAGGTCAATTCATCAGGAAAAATTATAATAATAAATGTATATGGGCCTAATATTAAGGCTGCAAAATACATAGTAAAACTTTTCATAATTTTAATAAAAGACAAATTCACACAGTTGGGAGATTTTAATACTATTCTCTCAGCAATTGATAAAACTAGACTTATAAAAATCAATAATAATATAGAAGGTCCAAAAACACTACCAATAACCTTGAACTAACTGACATTTATAGAACACTATACTCAACAACTGCAGAATACAAATTCTTTTTGCCTGACCCATAATGGTGCAGTGGACAGAGCATTGACCTGGAACGCTGAGGTCCCAGATTCGAAACACTAACTTCACTGGCTTGAGTGTCGCTCATCCAGGTTGAGTGCAGGCTCAACAGCTTGAGTGAGGGGTCGCCAGCTTGGGCATGGGATCACCAACATAATCCCATGGTCACTGGTTTGAAGCCCAAGGTCACTGGCTTAGGCAAAGGGTCTCTGGCTCGGCTGGAGCCCTCTAGACAAGGAACTATGCAATCAATGAACAACTAAAAGTGCCACAACTATGAGTTGATGTTTCTCATCTCTCTCCCTTCCTGCCGGTCTCCTCTCACAAAACATAACAACAACAACAGGCCCTGGCCAGTTGGCTCAGCGGTAGAGCGTCGGCCTAGCGTGCAGAGGACCCGGGTTCAATTCCCGGCCAGGGCACACAGGAGAGGCGCCCATTTGCTTCTCCACCCCTCCGCCGCGCTTTCCTCTCTGTCTCTCTCTTCCCCTCCCGCAGCCAAGGCTCCATTGGAGCAAAGATGGCCCGGGCGCTGGGCATGGCTCTGTGGCCTCTGCCTCAGGCGCTAGAGTGGCTCTGGTCGCAACATAGCGACGCCCAGGATGGGCAGAGCATCGCCCCCTGGTGGGCAGAGCGTCGCCCCTGGTGGGCGTGCCGGGTGGATCCCGGTCGGGCGCATGCGGGAGTCTGTCTGACTGTCTCTCCCTGTTTCCAGCTTCAGAAAAATGCAAAAAAATAAAAAAAATAAAAAAACCAAAAAAAAAAAAAATAACAACAACAACAACGGGAGGAGCTGTTATTGTCCCATTTGGTATTACAGCACTTTGAGTCAGAAATGTTAAATCATATACCCAAGAAAGCAAGCCAGTACTAGAATCCAGTCTCTGATCTCAAGCAGTTTCCATGACAGTATGCTGTCTCTTGTCTTCTGGCTCCCGTCACAACGGACAATGAGTCCCTCCCACAAACCATATTTTGCTATCCTTGTCAAAGATCTGAGTGCAGGTCCCTACTATGGCAATTCTTAAAATTTTTCAACCACGCCATTCATTTAAGGTGATTATAGAAAATGGTAAGATAATCAAACAGCTATTATATTTCATTAGTTGATAAAATACAATAGGACAAGTAGCACTAATGTGGAATAGAAAATTTAAAGACCTACATCAAGAAAAACTTAAATTCCCTTTTCTCAAAATGACTGTACCGCACTGAGGAAAGAGCACAACCACTGGTCTGTAATCCTTCCTTAAGGTCTAAAATGCAGCAGATAAGCAGGGAGTTCAAGATATTTTTTGAATTTGTAGCTCTGATCTGCTATCTGTCAATGCTTTACTTGAGCAGCTGTCAACTAGAAACTTAGGACCACAGTTTCTTAACAGAGAAACTAGATGACATGGCCGCTTCTGTGTTTCGGTTTCTGACTCATATGAATTTTTCATTCAGGAAAATATGAACGCCATCTTAACATCTTTCCATCTGCAATACACCCACAGCCAGCAAGTTCCACTATAAGGATGGGTTTGCTTCTTTACTGCACAACAAAGCACACAGGGAAATCCAGGTTTCTTCAAATAATCTCCTAACAGAACTACAAAAAAAGGATAATAAGGATTTTTCTTTAAACCAGCTTTGCCATCCAGCTGCCTATAGAAGAATTATTTCTATGCATCCTCTTCTGTGTCTTTTTGTGTTCCCTGTAAGTGAACATTTGACTCTGAGTAATCATTTCTCTAGGACAAAACATTAAACAATTAGATAAAATAAGCAGCCCTGGCCAGTTGTCTCAGTGGTAGAGAGTCGGCCCGGAGTGTGGATGTCCCAGGTTCAATTCCTGGTTAGGGCACACAGGAGAGGCACCCATCTGCTTCTCCAGCCCTACCCCTTCTCTCTCTCTCTCTCTCTCTCTCTCTCTCTCTCTCTCCTCCTCCTCCTCCTCCTCCTCCTCCTCCTCCTGCAACCATGGTTCAACTGGAAAGAGTTCGCCCTCACCTCCCCCCGGGGCACTGAGAATAGCTCCAGGGCCTCTGCCTCAGGCAATAAGCAGCACTCGGTTGCTGACCAACAGAGCATCACCCCAGAAGGGCAGAGCATCACCCCCTAGTGGGCTTGCTGGGTGGATCCTGGTTGGGGCACAGGCAGGAATCTGTTTCTCTGCCTCTCCTACTCTCACTGAATAAAAAAATTTTTTAAAAAGAAAGAAAATAAATAAAATAAGCCTTCTCCACAAATGGAGCTGTTTTCTTTGTGAACATCCTAGGTCTTTATAAACAACCCATGTTTCATGAGAACAAAATGATGCCCTTTACACACATGTTCCAAAAAGGCTCGGTTGAGTTTCTTACCTGACCTTACCACTGCTGAAAGTCAGTGACCACCAAGTATCTCTCACTGACATTTACAATGAATGAAATAAAAAATAAAGACCTCTTTCTTTAAGAGATTCAAAATTCAAAGGCTACTGGATAATACACTACCAAGTAGAACATACCAGTATCTCAGGTACTTCTGACCTCAAAATTTCTGTTTTCAACAATCTTTGGAAGTGTTCTATGAAAACCATTAGATAACCTAAGTTTTTAATAAAGTAGTCAGCAAATAGCTTTATTATGACAATATTATGTATAAGCCAATTTATATCTTCAAAATTATTTTTAATTCTAAGAATTCAGAAATGTTTCAATGTATCTTTAAAAGTAAGAAGTCCTTTTTAGATTTAATTCTTTTCCTATTAATCATCAGAGGAAAAAGAAGGTAAAGTTATCAAGGTAATTCAGAATTCCTTCAAGTACCACATCATAATACAATGTTAAGCAAACTTTATATCAACACTTCACAATACCACCCTCGAGTCTAACTGCAGGAAGAAATAAATGAAAAACATGCAAAGAATGATAATCTCAACCAATCACATTCAATCATTCATTCATTCATTCACTTAAAGTGAGAGACTCCCACATGCACCCACCCAGCAAGCCCCCTTATGGGGCAATGCTCGGACCATCTGGGACCGTTACTCTGTAGCTCGGCAAACTGAGCTCAATATTTGAGTGCCTGAGGCGAGATCATGGTGCCGACCTCAGCACCCAGGGCCAACCTGCTGGAATGACTCGATGGCTGTGGGAGGCAGGAGACAGAGAGAGTGACAGAGACAGAGAATGGGGAGGGGTGGAGAAGCAGACGGTTGCTTCTCCTGTGTGTCCTGAACGGGAATCGAACCCCAGACTTCCACATGCAGGGCCAACACTCTACCACTGAGCCAACAAACCAGGACCAACCAATCACTTTCTAACACACTTTTTTTAAAGCTCTCCTCTTACTAAGTAATTCCAATCCAAACATTATTACCATCAGCCTGGGGCTGGCAGAGCTCTTGCTATATCTTAAGGTTAAAGTTAAGAGCTGCAACTTTGACAACAGGCAGAAATTACCACAAGCAATGTGGTACTGGGGCACATAGACCAGAAGTCAAGTAATGTTTTATACAGAGATTCAAGAAGACTACAGGTTGCCCCAGTCCCAGTTCCATAAATTGAGCAAAGAAATTTATGCCACCCATCATTCTATCCCTACCTGCCTATGGATCACATTTTCCGTGACCCACTCCTGTTCAACCCAGCTCTCCATTCCCAGTGGCAGGACCCTTCCCTCCAGCTTCCTGAGCACCTATAAAGCTTTAAAAAATAAAATTAAAAATGTCCTTTGTGTCCCTAATCTGCAGCTGAATTGAGGTCAATTTACTTTTTCTACTCAAAATGCTCAAACCACACCCCCAATATATTCCCATTTCACATAAAATTTACTTAAAGTATATAGCATTACAAATATCACGATGCATGTGAAATATATAGCTTCTAAAATTTTATCAAAAAGGGAAATTCTCCAATTAAAAAAAGCTAAGAAGGCCCTGGCCGGTTGGCTCAGCGGTAGAGCGTCGGCCTAGCGTGCAGAGGACCCGGGTTCGATTCCCGGCCAGGGCACACAGGAGAGGCGCCCATTTGCTTCTCCACCCCTCCGCCGCGCTTTCCTCTCTGTCTCTCTCTTCCCCTCCCGCAGCCAAGGCTCCATTGGAGCAAAGATGGCCCGGGCGCTGGGGATGGCTCTGTGGCCTCTGCCCCAGGCGCTAGAGTGGCTCTGGTCGCAACATGGCGACGCCCAGGATGGGCAGATTATCGCCCCCTGGTGGGCAGAGCGTCGCCCCTGGTGGGCGTGCTGGGTGGATCCCGGTCGGGCGCATGCGGGAGTCTGTCTGACTGTCTCTCCCCATTTCCAGCTTCAGAAAAAATGAAAAAAAAAAAAAAAAAAAAAAAGCTAAGAAAATACTTAATTGCAATTATACTGGGGTTTTTTTGTTTTTGTTTTTGTTTGTTTGTGAGAGAGACAGAGAGAGGGACAAATAGAGACAGACAGACAGGAAGGGAGAGAGATGAGAAGCATCAATCAATTCCTCGTTTCAGCACCTTAGTTGTTCATTGATTGCTTTCTCCTATGTATTTTGACCGGGGGGCTACAGCAGACCGAGTAACCCCTTGCTCAAGCCAGCAACCTTGGGCTCAAGCTGGAGAACCTTGCTCAAACCAGATGAGCCCACACTCAAGTTGGCGACCTCTAGGTCTCAAACCTGGGTCCTCTGCGTCCCAGTCCGACGCTCTATCCACTGCACCACCGCCTGGTCAGGCTAGATACTGTTTTATGTGTTTAAAACATCTAACTTCAAAAAAAAAAAAAATTACATATGAAAATGCTGACAAGTCTTATTTTATGTGTGTGTGTGTGTGTGTGTGTGTGTGTGTGCGCGTGCACGTGCATGTGCACACAAGTATAATTTTCTTGAATTGGTCTTCAATAAAAAAGAAAACAGCTCTTCAACCCATGTGTACTGTTAGTAGCAATGTAAATTGGTGCAGTCACTATGGAAAAAAGTACAGAGGTTCCTCAAAAAATTAAAAATAGAATTACAGTATAACCCAACAATTCCATTCTGGGTATTTATCCAAAGGAAACAAAATCACTATCTTGAAATGAAACCTGCACCCTTATTATTCACTGCAGCATTATTTACTATGGCGAAGATATGGAAACAACTTAACTGTCTAGCAGATGAATGGATACAGAAAATGTGTTAGCTATGTAAAATGGAGTATTATTCTTCCATGAGAAAGAGGGAAACCCTACCATTTGTGACAATAGGCATGAACCCCCACAGCTAAGTGAGATACACCAAACAAAGGGAAATACTGCATGATATCACTAGATGCAGAACCTTAAAAAGAAAAAGTAAAAAAGTTAAATTTATAAAGAGAGTAGAAAACTGATTGCCAGAGGCTTGGAGGTAGGGGAAGTAGGGAGAGGTTGATAAAAGAATACAAAATAATAACAGTAACAGATACATGAACAGAAATCAGTGTGACATGCCCAGTGCTGGCCCTGGTAGCATACCTATTCTTTCTAGATCTTCCATTCAAAGAAACGACAATGCAGTTATTACTGGCAAACTCAAAGATGATGTTTGCAGCAGAGCACTGTAAACACAAAAAAACCAATTAAGCATTAATAACTCCTCAAGGAAGCCCTGGCCGCTGTCTCAGTGGTAGAGCGTCAACCTGGCATGTGGATGTCCCAGGTTCGATTCCCAGCCAGGGAGGGCCGCCACATACAGTGCTCCTCTCACTGACCACCAATGAAAGAGGTGCCCCTTCTGGAAGTGCGGCGGGGGGGCAGATAAACTGCTTCAGGGGGCCGCAGTTTGGGGATGCCTGGGCTAGAGAGTCAACCTGGGACGCTGAGGTCCCAGGTTCAAAACCCCAAAGTCGCCAACTTGAGCACGAGGTCACCAGCTTGAGCATGGGATCATAGGCAATATCCCTATGAGTCCAAAGGTCACTGGCTTGAGCAAAGCTCCCCCTCTACACTCACACACACACACCGGTCAAAGCACATATGGAAAGTAATCAATGAACAACTAAAGTGACATAACTATGAGTTGATGCTTCTCATCTTTCTCCCTTCCTGTCTCTGTCTCGCTTAAAAAAATTTATTTTAATCTGAGAAAAGGCTAATTGACTATGAAAGAAAAAGGTATCTGGCATAGCTAGACATGGAGTATTAGGTATGTGGAAAGGAGAGTAACGTATATCCAATAAGAATTCTTCTACTTGAAACCACGCAAGTGAGCTGACAGAAAATAAACATGAGGAAGAAACTGAATCAATATCAAGGTTTACAAAAGGAAGGGACTAGGTTAAAAAAGGGATCATTCTGTGTGCAATGTCAGAGTTCAAGAAGAGCACAATGCAGTATTATGCCTGAGCATAAACAATGTCATTATTTTACAGTTTCTTTACAGAAAGAAAATTCTTCCTAGTTATTCCTCAAAAACTAAGGCAGCAATAAATAATTACAGATATATTAACTGTGTATATTCATAGTACAGGAAGTTTTACATATGCTTTCCATTCTGAAATGCAACCCATACTTGACATTCATAAAGTCAGCGCATCCCCCTCCCCCCTCAAAAAAGAAAGAAAAGGTTTTGCTTTTCATTTGACTAACAAAATCAGTCGGGTACTTGCTCTCTTCTCTCTTCAAATTTTAACCTTTGAAGCAGGTATCTCTGGTAAGAAAAAAATTCCTAATGTCAAAGCCAAATTCTTTTTCTCTTTCATTAGGTTCAAATCACTATCAAATAATTGGCATGGAAAAAAAAGTTTAATTAAATTACAGATACAAATTTAAACTGCCACAGAAAAGTAACTCCCTCAGTGCACTATACCAAAAAGCAGAATTTTAGATGGTTGATCATAGGGGATCACCCAGAGATTAGAAAGGAGAAGAGATATTCGTGAACCTCATAAACTTCTAATATTTTGTCTTCTAAACTGCACTCATTTCTAATTAATTGGCTTTAGCTTTATTTTCCTTTTAAGTGAGAGCAGGGGAGATAGTGAGACAGACTCCTGCATGCACCCCGACCAGGATCCACCCAGCAACACCTATCTAGGGCTGATGTTCAAATCAACTGAGCTGTTTTTAGTGCCTGACACTGACACGCTTGGACAAACCAAGCTATCTTCAGCGCCCTGGGCCAACGCTGCATCGAGCCACTGGCTGCAGGAGAGGAAGAGGGAGAGGCGGGAGAGGCAAGGAGAGAGAGGAAGAGAGAGGGAGAGGGAAGTGGAGAGAAGCAGATGGTCACTTCTCTTGTGTGCCCTGACTGGGAATCAAACCCAAAAAGGCTAAGTATGTCACCTGGTAGTGGTGCAGGGGCTGGAGTCAACCTGGGATGCAGAGGTCCCAGGTTTGAAACCCCAAAGTCAATGCTCTATCCACTGAGCAAATCAGACAGGACCAGTTTTAGCATTCTTTAGACCAAAACATACATAACTGCAGAAGCTTCTGATCAGTATAAACAACTGTAACTAAGTGATATAATTTTAGGCCAGCCTAGTTCTCACACACAGACACAAAAAATTTTTTTTCTTTCATTTTTCCGAAGCTTTAAACGGGGAGGCAGTCAGACAGATTCCCGCATGCGCCCGACCGGGATCCACCCAGCATGCCCACCAGGGGGCGATGCCCTGCCCCTCTGGGGCGTAGCTCTGTTGCGTCCAGAGCCATTCTAGAGCCTGAGGCAGAGGCCCCAGAGCCATCCCCAGCGTCCAGGCCATCTTTGCTCCAATGGAGCCTCGGCTGCGGGAGGGGAAGAGAAAGACAGAGAGGAAGGAGAGGGGGAGGGGTGGAGAAGCAAATGGGCGCCTCTCCTGTGTGCCCTGGCCAGGAATCAAACCCGGGACTCCTGCACACCAGGCCGACGCTCTACCGCTGAGCCAACTGGCCAGGGCCCAGACACAAAATTTAAACTTGCCATTTTAGTCTACATATTCTCTTTAGTAGTGGTAGTCAATCTGGTCCCTACCGCCCACTAGTGGTCGTTCCAGCTTTCATGGTGGGTGGTAGCGGAGCAACCAAAGTATAAATAAAAAGATAGATTTACCTATAGTAAGTTGTTTTATAAAGATTTATTCTGCCAGACTTAGCGAAAATCCAACATAAAGTACTTGGTAAGTAATTATTATTATATGCTTTAAATTGCTGTAACTCTGCTTTATAAATTTTATAAAGTAAAGTTATTTCCCTACTTTATAAATCACCTTTACTGTGGAATCGGTGGGCGGTTAGAAAATTTTACTACTAACAGAGATACAGTAGGTATAAAAAGGTTGACTACCCCTGGTATAGATGTTAAGGGAGAGTTAGTTCTAAATCAAACACACCTCCTGAATGTCTGATCTTGTGCAGGTAACTTAAATCTGAGTTCATTTCCTTATCTGTAAAATACAAATATTACTAATTCCTTTCTCATACATGTAATATACTCTTTAAACAGTGCCTAACAACAGAAAATGTTCAGTGAATGTTTTAATCACTATTAACATTCTCTAGGCTTGAAATATACATTAAAACAACCTAGGGACCGGCCTGACCTGTGGTGGCACAGTGGATAAAGCATCGACCTGGAATGCTGAGGTCGCCACTTCAAAACCCTGGGATTGCTCGGTCAAGGCACATATGGGAGTTGAAGCTTCCTGCTCCTCCCCCCCTCCGCCCACCAGCTCTCTCTCTCTCTCTCTCTCTCTCCCCCCCCTTCTAAAATGAATAAATAAAAATAATTAAAAATAATCATTTAAAATAACCTAGGGACCTCCACTACCACCTCCAAGAACCTCTAAGTAGAGGGACCTGAAGTTTTATAATAATGTCCTAATATGTCTCCCCTTACATTTTTTAATTAAATCAGCAATTTTTTTTAACCTGAATTCATGCCTCCCTAAAGATGGCACATTCAGGAAAATGTTTTGTTTTTTTTATCAGTTGTTTCCTTCAACCTGTTAGACTTATGGTGGGTCAGGCCACTAAAAAGAAGGGCAAATGCCTTATTTTTTGTGTCCTTGAACCATTTTACTTTTGCAATGAGAAAATACAAGATGTTATAAGATTAGCTTTTCCCCTCAATAATTTATTTTGGCAGTCAGGAATTCTTTTGCAATGTACTTATTTATTCAAGTGCTTATAAAATGATTTCAAGTCTTGGAGGTTTTAGTGGGGTTTTCTTTGTATTTTTCCAAAGTGAGAAGGGGGGTCATGCAGAAAGACTCCGACATGCGCCCATCCGGGATCCACCAGGCATGCCCACTAGGGGGCAATGTTCTACTATCTGGGGCACTGCTCCACTGCTATCGGAGTCATCCTCAGCGCCCAGGCCAACTTTGCTCCAAATGGAGCCTTGACTGCAAGAGGGGAAGAGAGAAACAGAGAGAAAAGAGAAGGGGAAGGGGGAAGAAGCAAATGGGCGCTTCTCCAGTGTTCCCTGGCTGGGAATTGAACCCAGGACTTCCACATGCCGGGCCAATGCTCTACCATCAAGCCAACCGGCCATAAAGCCTCTTCTTATTTCTTATACCTATTACACTGCTCACGAGCAAAGGCTTGAAAACAAAGCACATTTACTCAACAACATTATGTAAGTAAATTTTATATGCCAGCAGTTCACTTTTAGAATACAACCTGTTTGTAATTCAATTGTTTCGACCTCAAAACTCATCTTCCATTAAAAACAGTGCTATAAGTATGGTTTAAGTTACTCAATTAACTTAAGGATTAGTTAGCCATAATATTACTGAATTCTAGCAAAAAGCGTTATAAACCTATGTTCTAAAATCCATACTCAAGCCATATAACAGCAAGAACAGAAATTTAAGAAGTCCTGTATCTTTTTGGACACTCAGTAATAGCCCTTGACAAAAGTTTAAAATACGCAGCTTGTCTCGGTATCTTTTAGTTTCTGTGCACCCAATACGGAACCCCTCCACACCTAGTCTCCCAAGATGCAACCTTACCCAGTCCTCTTCTCCCTACCAGTGCAGTTGATCCCATTTAGATATCAATCAATCAATTCACACAGAGACCCCTTCTGGTAACACAAAAGGAAGTAAAATATTCAGGTCACATCAAAACAGACATAATAGAAATAGAACAGCACTAGTTACAGTCAGCTTCTCACAACTTTTATCCTACTCTTCTAAGCCCAGCAGGTTTCAGAAATACCAAACTCTCAAAGACCGCTATAAGTGAAGAAAAGACTAAAAGCAGAGTAGACACCCCTTGAAAACCTTTAAGTTTAGGAAATACATACAAGAACATGTGAAATTAAAGAACTATAACAGGGGTCGGGAACCTATGGCTCGCGAGCCAGATGTGGCTCTTTTGATGGCTGCATCTGGCTCGCAGACAAATCTTTAATAAAAATAATATTAACGTTAAAAATATAAAACATTCTTATGTATTACAATCCATTCATTTCCTACCGCTCATGTTTATGGTTGCGGGTGGCTGGAGCCAATCACAGCTGTCCTCTGGGACAACACCAAATTTTTATTGGATAATAACGTACATGGGTCATTGTATGGCTCTCACGAAATTAATTTTAAAATATGTGGCATTCATGGCTCTTTCAGCCAAAAAGGTTCCCGACCCCTGAACTATAATTATTTAAAGTAACACCAAGTGCTAAGGGAACACAAAAATTATGTCTTAAGAGACATTAATAAATATGTGACAACAAAAAATAAAAAAATATGTATGTATGTGAGGAGGAGGCAGAAAAACCATTCCAGGAAGAAAATGAGAAGGCAAGGAACTGGGGGAGGGGGAAGGGGAGAAAACAAGAAATGTGTACGAGGTCATAAAAGCACCACACTGGAATAAGAGGGGAGGAACACATGATCCCTAGCTGTAGAGCAGTGGTTCTCAAAGTGTGCGCCGGGGTGCACTAGTGTGCCTTAAAAGATTTCCAGGTGCGCCCTATGGTATTCCAGAGAAATATGTGCCTGTTGGGGACCAAAAGACCAACAGGGTTTTTGGAGTTTAAATTTTGGGGGGACAGAGGTGTGCGGAATTGGCTGTAAGCTGACAGTCTGCCCAACCCCCCACCTCACTTGCCTGATTAGGTTGCAAAAGGCTGTTAAGCTGTGGTGCTGGATTGTTTACACTACCCCCCATGTTCCTCAGAAAGACTGGAGGCAAGTTTCTTCTATTTTTTGTTTGGTGTAAAGTTAAGATGATATGTATGGTGGGGGTTTTGGAATGATGATTAAACATAAGAAATTGTCTTTTGAAGCTTTTTGGATTTCTATAAAAGAATATGTGACAATATCTAAAAAAAAGCTTTGAACATTTTACTACAATTTTCAACATCCTATTTATGTGAATTAGGATTTCCTCCCTCAACACAATTAAGAGTAAAAAGAGAGGAATTCTTCAATGTATTGACAAGGAAATGAGAGTTTGCCTTTCAAATATATGCCCAAATGATGAAGAAATCGCTAGGACACATCAGGCTCATGTTTCTCATAAACACAAGAATGAAAAAACACATTCGCACTGGGACCTGCCGAATTTACTAAATCTAAGAGAGAGAGAGAGAGAGAGAGTGTGTGTGTGTGTGTGTGTAAAGATAACTTTGTTTTTTATTTTTAACCCCTTTTTTACGAATTCTAAAAAGCATAACTCAAAAAAATGTAACATAAAAATGTTTTTTAATGTCAGAATAAATTTAATTTTGTTGTATTTATTTTGTTTAATTACCATAAAAGCACACTTGGACTTTATATTTCTTTTCTTTAATATTTGACTTAATTATTATAACATATTTCTCAGAAATTTGTATATAGTGCGCCTACAATTATTTGTAGGATTTTAAATGCGCCCCAACTTCAGAAAGTTTGAGAATCACTGCTGCAGAGCATGTCCTGAATATTGTAGGATGTTTAGCAGTATCCTTGGCGTCGTAACCACTTGAAAGCATTCGCACCTCTCTCCACCAAGTGGTGACAACTAAAACTGTCTCCAAACCTTGTCAAATGTCCTCTAAGGGGCAAATTCATCCCTCCAAAACCACTTTATAAAATCTGTCCTTGTAAGTACCAAGTATTTTTTCCCCAGTTTTAACTTTTTTAGACAGACATCTTTACCTTTATATACATATGTACTGCCTTACTCTCTTAAGCGAGAACATTGAAGATAATTTGAACTCTATCAAAGAGTAAGCACTCACCATGCTCTTTTGGTGGATAAATAACATGAACCAGTCTGTTTTCCAAAGATCAAATTTGAAGAGAATGGAGGAGAGAAAGACTCCAGCAAGAAGCTCCATTTAGAGGTCACGGGCCAAGTAGGAGGCAGAGACTGCCTGAAAACTAGGGTGGCAAGGATGGAGAGGAGGGAGGAGTCATGGGAAACAGCTGGAAGACCAAGTTGGTGAGTGATGGGTAGGAACAGAGGAGCATAAGGAGTCAAAGATGACTCCTTATGGCTTCTGGCTGGGTAGATAAACTAAGACTGGAGAAACAGTACGAGAGCCTCATTTCCAAGCGAAAAAAGATAATGAGCTAGATTTGGATTTTAAGGGCTAGCCTCATGACCTCGGTAAACCTAACCTTTACTTATGCAAGTCAAGTTTCCACTAAATTTCATCCTCAGTGAAAGGGAAAATAATAATAGCCATACAATTTGTGTGTGAAGATTAAATAAAAGAGTACTTTGGAAAGAACAAGTCTATCATAAAGAATAAACCTTAATTTATTTATTTTTAATTTATTGTGTTGACATGGTTTCAAGTATCCCACTTTTTTTTTTTTTTTTTAATTCATGGCAAAACTACCAGTAAGTACGACTTTCACTGGCCACCTTTACTTCCCAATCACAAATCTTTGCAATCATCACCCTAAATCTGTGGTGGGCAAACTGCGGCTCTTTGGCCCCTTGAGTGTGGCTCAAAGGCCAGCTTAGGAGTACCCTAATTAAGTTAATAACAATGTACCTACCTATATAGTTTAAGTTTAAAAAATTTGGCACTGAAAAGAAATTTCAATCGTTGTACTGTTGATATTTGGCTCTGTTGACTAATGAGTTTGCTGACCACTGCCCTAAATAATCACACTAAAGCCACCAATGTTTTCTTGCTAGTCACTTATGTTCTATTGCTCCGGTTTTATTTATTTGTTTTTTTTATCACTGTGTTTCACCTGTGCCTTGATATATTTTACAGCACCTGTTAGAGGAAAATCCCACTACGGAAATTAACTCTGAAAGGGTTTTTTCATTGACACATTGTTCATCTCTGTTTCTCCTACTTCACCTTGTCTGCTCTATTTTCTACTACCCCAGTCCTACTTCCCATCTGCACGACTTCAAGTCTCACGACCTTCACCATCTTCCCCACAGTTAAAATAAAAAAATTCACCCTCCGCAGAAGTCCCCCTTGCTGTGGAGGTCTGACTAGTCTGGAAAAGAGAAGCATCACTGATGTGAATGTGTGTTCCCCTTTGTATTAAACCTCAGGAAAGGGTTATAGGAAGCTGGAGCAACACAGCCCCTCCCTCCCATAAAACCTCTCAAATTGACTCAGACTTTGTAAAGAAACTTGGGAGTTTTACAAAGAGTAACAAAGGGTGGGTAGGGGAAAAGAAGGAAAGACAAAATATAGAAAAACAGATGAAGGCACCACACAACCTGCCACAGTTGTATATGTCTTATCAGGCATGTTTCATGGCCTACATCTATGGTCACGCCTTTCAAGAGTAACTGACCCCCAGAAGACTTGTTTAGATGAGGAATAAACATCAGACACCCCTAGAGGCAGAATGTAATCAGAAAACATCCATATGTATTCAGAGGTGAATCAATTAGATAATCATTCTTAGGATCTTACCAAGGTTCTGAAACTGTGGTCCCCCAAGGGATAGCATCAGCATCCACATCGCTGGGGAAACTGTTAGAAATGCAAATTACGTGGTCCCATTCTAGAAATGGGGCCCAGTAATCTGTTCCAACAAGCCTTCAAGGTGACTGTGACGCACCCTCAAGTTTGAGAGTCACTAAGGGATAATCACTTGCCTATTATTAAGGTCCTCAGAGCCCCCCTCTTGAATCCAGGTTTGTTAGGCATATCACAGATCTTTTTTTTTTTTTTCCCCCCCAGAGACAGAGAGAGAGTCAGAGAGAGGGATAGACAGGGACAAACAGACAGAACGGAGAGAGATGAGAAGCATCAATCATTAGTTTTTCGTTCTGCCTTGTGACACCTTAGTTGTTCAGTGATTGCTTTCTCATATGTGCCTTGACTGCGGGCCTTCAGCAGACCAAGTAACCCCTTGCTCGAGCCAGCGACCTTGGGTCCAAGCTGGTGAGCTTTTTTTGCTCAAACCAGATGAGCCTGCGCTCAAGCTGGTGACCTCGGGGTCTCGAACCTGGGTCCTTCCGCTTCCCAGTCCGATGCTCTATCCATTGTGCCACCGCCTGGTCAGGCCACAGACCTTGCTCTTGGATTAATGTGAGATTTCCCAGTATCTTTGAATACCTAGGCTAATGCCTGACTCAATAAATATTTGTTGAACAAGTGAATAGCCTTAAAATAAACTTCCCCCCTACTAAACTAGTTCTAATAGGAATGTTTCTTGTAACCAAAGTTACTATCTTAATTAGACGACAAGCATGGGGAGTGGGAAATGGGGCACACACAAGATGGCCAGAACCACACAGCACTAGCCATGGGGCTTTAGAGAGAGCTAAAACATTATTTGGAGAAGAAAGAGCTAGAAACATCCTTGTATAAAAGAAAAAGTGAAGGAATTTCAAGGGGTAAAACTGAGAATTTAACAATAGGATCAAGGAAATTATAGCTATAAGGAGCTATGATTTGACCTTGTACAAGGCTCTGAGGCCAAAGCAGAAAATTGTCATGCTTTCTCAAGGATCTAGGAAGTTAATAAATAAAGACTTTGACCTCTGTCTCAATGAGGAATGACAAAAGTCTATGTACTTAATGATTTACCTGATCTGTATGTAATTTATACCTTAAGAGTCTATCACACCATGGGGATAATTTATGCTTTTCAACTCTGCTGTAACAGACAGAAGAGGAAGAGAACCATCAAAAATAAGAGCAGACTAAATCCTGGATGTCACAGAAAGATTCTTCTTTCTCGAGTACTATATTAATAATAATATAGTCCTCCAGTGGTCTCGTAATGAGAACATCTTCCCAATAGTCTCAATAAATCATATTTAAAGTACTCTCTCCATGACCTTTTATTTTAAGGGGGGACATTATTCTAGTTCTTAGACTATTTCCCCACTGTACCCCCCACTTAGGCCCTCTGCTGCATTAACTGTATTACCCAGCAGATATATCACCCTCACATAGGCTACATGAGGACAGAGATTTGTTCTTGTATCCCTAGTACCTAAAACCATGTCTGGCACAAAGTAAACAGTAGAACATTTGTTGATTGATTCATGCCCACTCCCATTCCTAATCTGTTTTAAAAATCTCTTTATTAATGTCAGACTATTCTTCTGCAGACAGAAAACCTAACCTCTTCCAAAAGGCCTCTCCTGACTGGCTCCACAGAGCTGCAACAGAAAGAAAGCCATCTCATTTCTGTTAACATATATGTATAGATACTGGTGGTTATGTTCCTGACTGGCTCCACAGAGCTTCAACAGAAAGAGAGCCATCTTGTTTCTGTTAACATATATGTATAGATACTGGTGGTTATGTTCCTGACTGGCTCCACAGAGCTTCAACAGAAAGAGAGCCATCTTGTTTCTGTTAACATGTATGTATAGATACTGGTGGTTATGTTTCAATTATCTGTTTATTGTTATTTATCTTCTGAGATAAGCTGCTCAATGCAGCAAGCCCCCCGCTGAAGGAATAAACCTACTAGGATTGTGCCCAGGGTGAACGCAATGTCCTCTCTAATGAGTCCTTGCTCAACACGTTGAAGAGATACAACACAGCCATCTTACAGGTCTCCACAGCAGCAGTAGTGGCAGCACCGAGAAGAAGCGAGCAGAGAGGAAGGGACAGGCAGAGAAGGACTCCCACTAGATGAGACTATGGGAAAGGGCGGCAGAGCCCACAAAGCCTCACTCTTTCTTTCCTCATGACCATCAGAATCCTTCCCACCAGGCCCCTGATTAAGTCAAGTTTTAAGCCCATCAGCTATCCTTCAGGACATTTTCCTGCTATTATAACTCTATTTCATCTTAAACATGGTAATGTTTAAAAATCAAAATGTTAGTGTCAGAGACACAAACTGTTAAATGAGGCAAAAAAATTGGGGAAGATAGGTATTTGTAAATTATTTACCACCCCCGGACTCGCGAGCATAGGTGGGGCAGAAGAGAAGTGGCCCGAGGCAGCTCTACGAGGACAGCTGGGGCTCTAGGACGTGCTGCCCCTGCCTCCTCACCTCGTGCTGCCCCTGCCTCCTCACCTCATGCTGCACCTGCTCTCCTCACCTCGTGCTGCACCTGCCTCCTCACCTCGTGCTGCACCTGCCTCCTCACCTCTCCCCCACTCGTCATCTTTACTCCAGCTTTCTGGCCATCTGCCACCACTGATGAACGCAGAATTTGAGCTAATTCTTCTCACCATGCAAGGCAGTTTATTTCAATTACCTGAATAATGCAACAATACTGCCTGATAAGCCATATGACTTATGTCAAACCTTGGAGTTGATTTTTTATTTAAAGATCTACTTCTATAGGAAAACATAATGCTGAAGAACCTCACTTGTCAAAACTAGATCAAAGTTGTAAAAGTTTCATACATAATCAAAGTTTAAAGGTAGAAATCAACCAACTGCCTTCTCAACAATTCTCTTATCACCATCTATAGTTGTCTTCAGCTCCGTATACCAAAGTACCAGCATTACGGCAGCAAACACATCCCTCCTGCTTTTTTCAAACAGGTCTTCACTGATAAACTCATTCACTTTCTAAACTAGACAGCTCCGTTCCCTCTCCAGTTTAAAAGTTCCGTGGCTGGTTTAAGTTATGACAACTCAAGCAGTTCTATTTCTGCATTTGCTAATTAAAAACTTACCAGAGATAGGATTTTTAACCAAAGCCAAAAAGAGGTTAGCAGAGATTAATTCACGATGAGGCTACAGAGACAAAGAAAATATTCCACAGAGGTAGACTACCCATTTTCCCCATTGAGTGCTGCGGCTTCATAATCTAATGATTCTTCATTTATTTAAAAATGAAAATGATAATACAACTCCCTCGTGTTGACAGCAGATGATTTTCAACTTCACCGCTGCCTGACAGGCACCTACAGGCTTTATCTGGCCTCAATCTGTCCACTTTAGAACTGCCAATTAGTAGCTTCTCAAAAGCAAATCTCAATGTAAGCCATTAAAAAAGTGCTTTGCAAAGTGTCAAATACAATGGATTAGCCAAACTCAGCATGTTAGAACAAAATAAAACCTGGGTGCCCATCCAGGCTTCAACTGTCAAAGCCAAGTGACACAGAACACCATTCCAGAGCAAAAGGATCAGATTCCCACAATGACTGATACACATACCCTCCTCCTAAAATACAAAGAATGCCCCAGCAATCCAACAGGTGTCTTCTCTGGTAATGTCAGCCTTTCTCCACTGTGTTTCCACAGGAAAAAGTAAGCACTAATGCCCTCTTCTGTAAATAGTTTAGGCTTTTCAGACCACATGGTCTCTCTCTTGGTCACAACCACTCAATTATGCCACCAGAACTCAAAAGCAGCTGTCAAAGTTAAGTAAATGAAGAAGGTGGCTGTGTTCCAGTAAAACTACTTATGGACGTTGAAATTTGAATTTCATATAATTTTCACAGAAAGAGTCTTTCTTTCAATGATTGAAAAACAAAACCATTCTTTAAAAAAAATCTTAGTTCTGTGGCTAGATTTGGCTCTGGACAGGAGTTTGCCAACCTATTTCCTCAGGCATCCTTTGTATGTGATAAACTTTTCTCCTATGCATCTAGAATGGTACTAATTATGTACTACACTACAGAGAATTAAGAAAACAGACATGCAAATCATTTTCTGTGTTTAGCGTGCTGTCTAATAGAGTACTGTCTAGTATGAAGCTAACTTATAAGATTTTATTAGAACTTGTTAAGTTGGGCAAATAACTTCACACAAATCTCACAATATAAAAAATATAAAGAAAAACTTCCACATCCAATATACTGCCAATGGATGATATAAGTCAAACATGCAAATAACTCTCTGGTTAATGTATCACCAGAAATAATAAATTCTTTTAGTAAAGCCAAGAATTCAATTATGGTATTTCAATCTATTTTGTATCTCAGATATTGTTTCTTCTTAAAGCAGTACCTAATTGAATAAAAATCACAACTATAAAGTATATGACTGTCCCTGGCCAGTTGGCTCAGCCATAGAGCGTCTGCTCAGTGTGTGGAAGTCCCGGGTTCAATTCCTGGTCAGGGCACACAGGAGAAACAACCATCTGCTTATCCACTCCTCCCCCTCCCTCTTCTTTCACGTTCTCTCTTCCCCCTCTCCTCCCACAGCCATGGCTCGAATGGTTCAAGCAATTTGGCCCTGGATGCTGAGGACAGCTCCATGGTCTCACCTCAGGAACAGAAATAGCTGAAATAGCCCCAGATGCGCAGGGCATCGCCACCCATAGTAGGCTTGTCGAGTGGATCCTGGTCGTGACACATGTGGGAGTCTGTCTCTCTGCCTCTCACTTAATAAAAATAAAGTATACTGCCCTGGCTGGATAGCTCCACTAGTAAGAGCATTGGCCTGAAGCACTGAGGTTGCCAGTTCAATCCCCAGTCAGGGCACATACAGGAACAGATTGATGTTCTTGTCTTTCTCTCCCATCCTCTCTGGCTAAAATCAATAAATTAAAAAAAGAAAAAAATTGCCTGACCAGGCGATGGCGCAGTGGATAGAGTGTCAGACTGCGATGCAGAGGATCCAGGTTCGAGACCCCGAGGTCGCCAACTTGAGCGCAGGCTCATCTGGTTTGAGCAAAAAAGCCCACCAACTTGAACCCAAGGTCGCTGGCTCCAGCAAGGGGTTACTCGGTCTGCTGAAGGCCCGCGGTCAAGGCACATATGAGAAAGCAATCAATGAACAACTAAGGTGTTGCAACGTGCAATGAAAAACTAATGATTGATGCTTCTCATCTCTCCGTTCCTGTCTGTCTGTCTCTGTCTATCCCTCTCTCTGACTCACTCTCTGTCTCTGTAAAAAATAAATTAAACAATTCAACCTTAAAAAAAGAAAAAAATTAAAAATAAATAAAGTACAGTGTGTCCATAAAGTCATGGTATACTTTTGACCGGTCACAGGAAAGCAACAAAAGACAACAGAAATGTGAAATCTGCACCTAATAAAAAGAAAACTCTCCCAGTTTCATACCTACTCAGTGCAGTTCGATGTGGGCTCACACACAGATTTTTTAGGGCTCCTTAGGTAGCTATCCCGTATAGCCTCTGCAGATTTATCAATGACTGCTGGCCTACCAGAACAGGGTTTCTCCACCAAACTGCCGGTTTCCTTCAACTGCTTATCCCACCAAGTAATGTTATTCCTATGTGGTGGCGCTTCATTATAAACGTGCTGATATTCACATTGTACCTTGGTCACGGATTCGAATTTACCGAGCCACAGAACACACTGAACTTTCTCTATACCGTCCACATCTCGACTGGCATGGCCGTGGGCTGCTCCACTGTATACACGGTGTTACATCATCATCTGCGCATGCGCACATGCTGCCACATCATCCTACAAAAACTGGGAGGGTTTTCCTTTTACTTGGTGATTTCACATTTCTATCATCTTTTGCTTTCCTGTGACCGGTCAAAAGTGCAGCATGACTTTACGGACACACTGTGTATGACTGCCTCAAACACAGTATTAGATTTGAGTTCCAGCTCCACCTCCTTCTAAATGAATGAGCTGGAACAAGTTCCTGACTCGACTCAATGTTAGGGAAAAAGAATGCCCTGCAACCCTCCCAACAATAGCCCAAAGTGTACAATTAAGCTTAGGTAAAAGAATCTGTATACTATAGAGTGCTACGGAAATATCAATTGCCATTATTAGACGCTTCATGACTTTCTTCATATTACCATTTTACTTTTTAGAGCACTCTCTAGCTTCTGCTAAGCCTCGGGTTCAGTGGACTACTGTGCACCTAAAGAGTATATTCCATTCACAACATTTAAGTAAAGCATGGTGTGAGGTACTGAGGAGGAAATCAGGATGACTGAGATGGTCTCAGCACTCAAATAGCCTATAAGGAACTCAGACATGTACACACAAGTCAGTGCTGTCAGAGGGACAAGGGAAAACCAACACTGGCTGTGGGGTCAGAAACAGGCCTGGGAACTTGATGGGAGACATAGTGTAACACAGTGGTCCCCAACCTTTTTTGGGCCACGGACCAGTTTAATGTCAAAAAATATTTTCACAAACCGGCCTTTAGGGTGAGACGGATAAATGTATCACGTGACTGAGACAAGCGTCAAGAGTGAGTCTAGATGGATGTAACAGAGGGAATCTGGTCTTCTTTTTTTTTTCTGAAGCTGGAAACGGGGAGAGACAGACAGACTCCCACATGCACCCGACCGGGATCCACCCGGCACACCCACCAGGGGTGACGCTCTACCCACCAGGGGGCGATGCTCTGCCCCTCCAGGGTGTCACTCTGCCACCACCAGAGCCACTCTAGCGCCTGGGGCAGGGGCCAAGGAGCCATCCCCAGCGCCTGGGCCATCTTTGCTCCAATGGAGCCTTGGCTACGGGAGGGGAAGAGAGAGACAGAGAGGAAAGCGCGGCGGAGGGGTGGAGAAGCAAATGGGCGCTTCTCCTGTGTGCCCTGGCCGGGAATCGAACCCGGGTCCCCCGCACGCCAGGCCGACGCTCTACCGCTGAGCCAACCGGCCAGGGCCGGAATCTGGTCATTTTTTTAAAATAAAACATCGTTCAGACTTAAATATAAATAAAACAGAAATAATATAAGTTATTTATTCTTTCTCTGCGGACCAGTACCAAATGGCCCACGGACCAGTACCGGTCCACGGCCAGAGGGTTGGGGACCACTGGTGTAACAGAGGGAACTGCAAGAGTATATGTACAGGGGCGAAAGAACACTAAACACACCTCAGAATACAGGGCAGTTCAAACTCTAAAACAAATTCCAAAGGGAGAGTTTCACTTTAAAATCTAACCAGAAAAAGAAAAACCTCCCTGTTAGTCTTTAAACTTCGAAAGATAAGCATCCTTAAAGATAAGCACGGGCTCATTTTAAGATAATCGGAAAAATTATAAACCATCCTGGTTTCAACCCACACTCCATCATTTCTCAAAACACTTTTCAGTTTTCTAAGAGGATCTGTTTAGAGGGACTAAGATATAGGGAAGGAACAAGGCCAGTTTAGCAAGTCTGAGGAAATGGGACAGATACAATAATGTATCAACCTGCTTCAGAAACCATTTTAAATTCAAGTTATCACGGTCCTTAGTAAGAATGGCAGCAGAACAAGTTAGTTACTAAAAGAATATGCTATGTATGTATGCTTCCTTGGGGGAGGGGAACTAGGAAATCTGCTATTCTTCTTCTAGAGTGTATTTTCTTTTTTCTTTTTTTTGATTTTTTTTTTCTTTCATTTTTCTGAAGCTGGAAACAGGGAGAGACAGTCAGACAGACTCCTGCATGCACCCAACCGGGATCCACCCGGCACACCCACCAGGGGCGATGCTCTGCCCATCCTGGGCATCGCCATGTTGCGACCAGAGCCACTCTAGCGCCTGAGGCAGAGGCCACAGAGCCCTCCCCAGCGCCCGGGCCATCTTTGCTCCAATGGAGCCTTGGCTGCGGGAGGGGAAGAGAGAGACAGAGAGGAAAGCGCGGCGGAGGGGTGGAGAAGCAAATGGGCGCTTCTCCTGTGTGCCCTGGCCGGGAATCGAACCCGGGTCCTCCGCACGCTAGGCCGACGCTCTACCGCTAGAGTGTATTTTCTTATTTAGGTCATTAAAGATACTGTCATAACTAAATTTTATTCATGTTGACCTCTTTACAACAACAAAATAAGTTTCCCTTGGAGCTATGATCAGGCATGGTAAATTTTAACCCAGGAGGAAATTTCTTAAAAAAAAAAAAAGAGTGATAAAAAGGTTGCTCTGTAATTCAGTTACCTCTCCCTCCCAGGACTGCCACTGCACCAGCCAGTCACCCCGCCAGCGGAAGATGAAAGATGGCCCAAACTCTTCGCTACTCCTCTCATTAAGAGATGTAGTCCTTGCTTGACCAGGTGGTGGCAGAGTGGACAGAGCATCAACATGGGACACTGAGGACCCAGGCTCAAAAACCCAAGGTCACCTGCTTGAGTGTGGGCTCATCCAGCTTGAGCACGGGATTGCCAGCTTGAGCGTGGAATCACAGACATGACCTCATGGTCGCTGGCTTGAGCAAGGGGTCACTGGCTCAGCTACAGCTCCCCTATCCCAGTCAAGGCACATCTGATAAAGCAATCAATGAACAACTAAAGTGCTGCAACTACAGTTAATGTTTCTCATCTCTCTCCCGTCCTATCTTTCTCTGTCTCTCCCTTTAAAAAAAAAAAAATGAAGTCCTATTCCCCTCCCCTGAGTCTGGGCAGGCTCTGTAACTGGAATGACCCATACTATGCCTGTTTCCACCTGAGCCTGTTCACCGAGAGAAATGATCCTTGTTTTTTGGAGTGGGTTGTTAAGAAGCAACAGGCAGGTAAAAAGCCACCAGATCACAGCACCAGCTTTCAGGCCTTTCACCATGCCAGCAACAAAAATGCTGTTTCACTGAAACGAGGAAATAAAAATTCAGGAATTGTAATTTTTTGGGACAGATTTTTAACAAGATATTCTGTCAACTCTCAGAGCATAAAAAGGAAGACCAAAGTGTCCTAATTCCTCCTAAGAAATACAAACTGCCAAAAAATGTTGGTCAAGTTCCCTAAGGAAAGGTCATAAAAATCAAACTCCTTGGGCACACCAAAGTCCTACACTTATTCTTTATGAAAAAGAAAACCTTGTAGCCTGACCTGTGGTGGCGCAGTAGATAAAGCGTCAACCTGGAAACACTGAGGTTGCCGGTTCAAAACCCTGGGCTTGCCTGGTCGAGGCGCATATGGGAGTTGATGCTTTCTGCTCCTCCCCCCTTCTCTCTCTCTCTCTCCTCTCTATAATGAATAAATAAAATCTAAAAAAAAAAAAAAAAAAAGAAAACCTCTGGTCTAAAAGTTGAGACCTGTGGTGGCGCAGTGGATAAAGCGTCGACCTGGAAATGCTCAGGTCGCCGGTTCAAAACCCTGGGCTTGCCTGGTCAAGGCACATAGGGGAGTTGATGCTTCCTGCTCCTCCCTCCCCCTTCTCTCTCCTCTCAAAATTAATAATAATTTTAAAAATATTTTAAAAAATAAAATAAAAGTTGAGATGCATCTGCAGAAAGTAGTACTTGGGAAGGAGTGAAGTAACGGACAACTAGGCGCTTTACACCAGGGGTTTTCTACAGCCGGTCCGTGGACCAACGCCAGTCCACCAGCAATTCTCTGCCAGTCTACAAAAGAGTTCACCACTCTGATGCTGTACAAAGATTACAGACCCAATGATTAGACTAAATTTATGGCATAGCAGCAGCACAATTATTAACTGTTTGAAATAAGCATGTAATAATTTCAAAATTTTAGAAGATACTTCCTTCGGAAAAAAAAACAAACCACTGTAGCCCTAATGACTCTTAAATGACTTTTTGATGCATGAAGAATGATAGCAAATGCCATCCTTAGCTATGCTTCCACAGGAGGGTGTCAGCCCCCAAATGGATACCTATTTTTCACAATGAGTAGAGCCTAGCTCTAACCTGTATCTCTCATCCCACCAGCGACATGCTCTTGCACAGTGTAGCACTCCCAGTGAGTAGTGTTCAGCAAAGGGAGAATGACCTCGAAAGTGCTTTGACTTCCTTCTTTCAAGCTTTGAAGGCTACCAGGTAAGAGGAAAATAGTTTGAGAATTCTAGGCCTTCCTGCAAACCATTGTCCACGGTGTTCTCTTCTTCAGGACTCTTTCAAGAAAACTGGCAAGGTGGTTGGATGTATTCGCAGAGAATCAAATCAGAAAGTGGAGGGCAAAAAAGAAAGACTATAATTCCTCCCTTGGACGTCTTTTCAGTTTCATAAACTATCCACATCTCTAGTCTCTTCTTAGATGAAATTCAAAACACTTTGTTCTACTTCTATTAACATCTAGTAAAGTACCAAAGTGGAAAGGAAACCACAAGGAAAGCTACAAAGTTGTGAAATGATGACAGGGTTCCAGTTAGGCTGTTCTCTCATGGATCAGTAAGTGTTGAGAACACAACTGTTATCCACAAGCACTTGAAGGAGCCCTTTCCAACCCTTACTTTATCCAGTTTCCTAAAAGGATAGAAACAAAAGTTCAGCAAGTTCCAGCTACCAATATTTCTTCCAAAACATTTATTCAAGTCATATGATCTCAGATTCAAGTTTTTCCCTTTACTAAACCCAGATACTCCAATTCAGCTTCCACCTCTCATAGAAAAATAAGAGATATACAAAGTAAGATAAAAAATAAACTGATAAATCGGAAAGATGAGTCTTCTATAAAAACTAGATAAACCTTAAAAAAATAAGTACAGTTCAGTAATTTTAGAAATAACACATAAAACAGACTAGTGAAAAATAACAAAAGATTACCCATGCTGAATACATCAATAATACAGAGCAACTTGAGCAGGAAATGGATGAGAGAGAATCATGTGGAGTTATTTTTAAAGCAGTATAATACAGTCATCCCTCAGTATCCATGGGAGATTGGTTCTGGGTTCTTTGGAATACAAAAACCCTGGGATCCTCAAGTTACTTATATAAAATTGTGGAGTATTTGCATATAACCTATGCACATCCTCTCCTATATTTTAAATCATCTCTAGATTTCTTATAATACCTAAGACAACGTAAACGCTATGTAAACAGTTACGCTGTATTGTTTAGAGAATGGTGACAGGAATTAAAAGTCTGTGCATGTTCAGTCCAGACACAGCCATCCATAGGCCTAACTAGAGTGCATGTCAGCAACAATGAAACACTTTCCTCAAATATACTTTCAATCTACAGTTGGTTGAATCAACAAATGAAGAACACACAAATATAGAGGGCTGCTGCATAGGCAACGTTAAGAAATGATCTCATTATATCCAGCATCAGGTAGACACAAACTTTTGAGGTAATTTCCAATCACTTTTTATGGGGGGGGGGAGAAACTTCAAGGATCCACTGATGGTAGAAAAATGATCAGATTTGGTAAATGTTAAAACAACATGGGATGTCTGATCCAGAGGTCTCATTTACCAATGATTTCTGGGTATATTAAAGATTTATTTAATAAGCAAAGTTCTGAGGAATTGCAAAAACAGGCTCAAAAATCAAGTCATGAAGCACACACTGGCCTCTGAACAGGAATGCAGGGGACTATATAGTAGTTCTCAAAACAAAACTGTCCTCTAGCTCTCAATACTGCCCCCGCTTCAGGAAGACACACAGAACTTCACAACACTGGATCACACGTGCGGAGCACTGCTGATGTGCATGTGTGACTCAAGGCATTGTCTCAATCCTTCTAGCACTTTGAAGCAGCAGCCAAATCCCAACCATCACCTTCCCTGACCACTCTGCAGCAGGAGCCTACTGCCCAGGCCCTCTGTTTCATGACCCTACACTCACCTGACTTTCCCATCTCTGTCCATCCATCTCCATCCCAAACTCCTTATTTTACTTCTGTTACTCAGGGTTCCATCCTCACCTATCTTCTCACTCTATACAACTGGCTAAAAAGTAAAAAACCCCGCAAGGGTAACAGTGAAGGGAGTAGGAAAAAAGGCAAGAATGCATTGCCCAGATGCCCTCCTTGCACACGCTAAATTGGAGCTGGGGGAAGCAGCCAAGTGTTTTTTTAAAATGGCCACTGGCCCTGGCTGGGTAACTCAGTTAGTTAGAGCATTGTCCTCATACACCAAAGCTGCAAGTTCAATCCCTGGTCAGGGTACATATAAGAATCAACCAATAAATGCATAAATAAGTGAAACAACAAATTGATCTCACTCTCTCCTTTTCTCTCTAAAATCAATACATTTTAAAAAAGAAGAAGAGCCTGACCAGGCGGTGGCGCAGTGGAAACCCCGAGGTCGCTGGCTTGAGCACAGGCTCTTCCAGCTTGAGCAGCTTGACCACGGGGTCATGTCTATGATTCACTGGCTTCAAGCCCAAGGTCACTGACTTAGGCCCAAGGTCGCTGGCTTGAGCAAGGGGTCACTGGCCCAGCTAGAGTCCCTCCCTCGCCACGGCACACATGAGAAAGCACTCAATGAACTACGAAAGTGCCACAACTATGAGTTGATGCTTCTCTCTCTCCCTTTATGCCCCCCCACACACACACGTGCACTAAAAAAAAAAAAAGAAAAAGCTACCATATGGATTCTGACAACCCCATCCCTACTCCAGAGAGGACCATTGTTCTAACAGCACTTCCTGTGTGAACTTACCTGCTCCACAGCTATGACCTTTGTTTGTACTCATGTCACCCTAAATGATACAGCTCTGGCTCACCCTCTCTCTCCTAAACTTCAGGCACCTAAGGCAGTTACATGTTTATATGGGCCACAGTCCTAAAGTGCAACATGCCTAGCACCATTCCTGTAGCACAATAATACCCATCAAGAAGTGACTACATAACCTGGTTAAATTAAAATCTAGTATATGCTCTTACTGAAATATGGTGCTATCATTTAAAAGCAGCAGCAAGAAATGTATATGCTGACTTGGAAAGAACTCTAAACTACAATTTAAGTTTTAAAAAAGTAAGGTACAAGCCCCAGCCAGGCGGTTTAGTGGACAGAATGTCATCCCCATGTGCCAGGGTTGCAGGTTTAATACCCAGTCAGGGCACAAATGAGAAGCAACCGAGTAGAACAAGTGAATGCTTCTCTCTCTCTAAGTCAATGGAAAAATTGTTTTTCAAAAGCAAGGCATAGTACAGAGTGTAGTATGTTACGATTGTGTTGGGAAAAAAAGCATAAATGCAGTATATGCACAGGAAACTTGTGGAAGGGTATTTCTCACTAGAAAGTGAGACTAAGTATAGCATTTAGGAAGGAGGCATCCTTTCATTGTATGCCCACTTGTGTTGTTTGAATGTTTTGGTATATGAATACATTCTTAGCAAATTTTTTGAAAAAGGATTTTAAAAATACTACAAGGCTATGGGCCCTGGCCAGTTGGCTCAGCGGTAGAGCGTCGGCCTAGCGTGCAGAGGACCCGGGTTCGATTCCCGGCCAGGGCACACAGGAGAAGTGCCCATTTGCTTCTCCACCCCTCCGCCACGCCTTCCTCTCTGTCTCTCTCTTCCCCTCCTGCAGCCAAGGCTCCATTGGAGCAAAGATGGCCCGGGCGCTGGGGATGGCTCTGTGGCCTCTGCCTCAGGCGCTAGAGTGGCTCTGGTCGCAACATGGCGACCCCCAGGATGGGCAGAGCATCGCCCCCTGGTGGGCAGAGCTTCGCCCCTGGTGGGCGTGCCGGGTGGATCCCGGTCGGGCGCATGCGGGAGTCTGTCTGACTGTCTCTCCCTGTTTCCAGCTTCAGAAAAATGCAAAAAAAAAAAAAAAAAAAATACTACAAAGCTATGCAGGTATATTTAATGCTATCTGAAAAAGGACTCATATCCAGAATATATAAGGAACTCCTATAAATGAATAAGAAAAATGCAAACAACACAACAGAAAATGAACAAAAAATGTGAACAGGCACCTCACAACAAAATTTAGCCAAACAGCCAACAAAGAAAGGTGCTCAATTTCCTTAGTCGTCAAGGGAATGCAAATTCAAACCACAATGTAATAGCCCTATATACACAATTAAGATAAAAAAAAAGACAGTCACTATCAAGTCCTGAGGAAGCTGTGGAATAACCAGAACTCTCACACCCTGGTGGGGGGAGTGGGAGTGAGAGCTGATATAACTACTTCAGGAAACTGGCAACACCGACTCAATCTACACCCAACAACTGTACTGCTGGATTTACACCCGACAGAAGTTAATGTTATGTTCACTAAAAGATACATGCAAGAATGTTCATAGCAGCATTATTCATAATACCGCCAACTAAAACAGAGAACAGATAAGTTATACCATCATATAATAAATACCACATATCAATAAAATAATCATTACCTCTCTACAAAAATGCTGATGAATCTCACAGCCATAATGCTGAGGAAAAGAAACTAAATACAAAAGAGTAATTATTACATGACTCTATTTACATAAAATTTAAAAACAAGAAAAACTAATCTATGGTGATAGAGGTCAGAATAGGTTAGACCAGGGGTCGGGAACCTATGGCTCGCGAACCAGATGTGGCTCTTTTGATGGCTGCATCTGGCTCGCAGACAAATCTTTAATAAAAAATAATAACGTTAAAGATATAAAACATTCTCATGTATTATAATCTGTTCATTTCCTACCGCTCATGTTCATGGTTGCGGGTGGCTGGAGCCAATCACAGCTGTCCTCCTGGACAACACCAAATTTTTATTGGATAATGCGTAACATACACGGGTCGTTGTGAGGTCAGGAAGTAAACTTCCCTCCTTTTAACCAAGTAGTCAGCTAGCTAATTGCAGAAATCCTTATGATGAAGAAGATGGCTAAAAGAAAAAAAAGATGAGGAGTATTGTACTTTTCAGCAGGAATGGACAGAGGAATTCGCCTTTGTGGAGAGAGCAGGTTCTGTAGTGTGTCTAATATGCAATGATAAAATTGCACCAATGAAACGGTCAAATATAAAGCAGCACTTCACACATGCCATACTACATTTGCATTGAAGTATCCAGCGGGAGACAGCAGGAAGAAAGTATGTCAAGAGCTACTGTACAGAGTGCAAGCTAGTCAGCAGCAACTCCGTGTTTGGACCCAACAAGGTGACTAGAACTCGGCTAGCTTTGCTGGTGCTTTAGCAATTGTGAGAAACGGAAAGCCATTCACAGATGGGGAGTATGCCAAAACATTCATGCTTGATGCTGCCAATGAACTTTTTGACGACTTTTCGGATAAAGATAAAGGAATAAAAGACATGCCTCTGTCAGCAAGAACTGTTCACAATAGTGCCATCATGATGGTAAATCAAACTGAGGCAACACAAGTGAAGGACATAGATGCAGCACCACTCTTTTCTCTCGCTTTGGATGAGTCAACAGACATAAGCCATTTATCCCAGTTCAGTATGACTGCAAGGGATGCTGTTGGTGACACACTACATGAGGAAAGTCTTGCTGTTTTGCCCATGAAAGAGACAGCAAGAGGGGAGGATTTATTCAAGTCTTTCACTGAGTTCACTAAAGAAAATAATCTACTGATGGATAAACTTATTTCGGTGTGTACTGATGGTGCTCCATGCATGGTGGGGAAAAACAGAGGATTCATAGCGCTTCTTCATAAACATGAAGAGACCCAGCCTAAGTTTTCACTGCATCCTACATCAGGAGGCGCTCCGTGCTCAGATGTGTGGCGAGCAGCTTGATGAGGTGATGTTGCTGGTCATTCGGGTGGTCAACTTTATTGTTGCCCGAGCTTTAAATGATCGCCAGTTTAAAACACTTCTGGATGAAGTTGGGAATAATTATCCTGGTCTGCTTCTGCACAGCAATGTGCGTTGGTTGTCAAGAGGGAAGGTGCTGCCCTGGCCGGTTGGCTCAGTGGTAGAGCATCGGCCTAGCGTGCGGAGGACCCGGGTTCAATTCCCGGCCAGGGCACACAGGAGAAGCGCCCATTTGCTTCTCCACCCCTCCGCCGCACCTTCCTCTCTGTCTCTCTCTTCCCCTCCTGCAGCCAAGGCTCCATTGGAGCAAAGATGGCCCGGGCGCTGGGGATGGCTCTGTGGCCTATGCCTCAGGCGCTAGAGTGGTTCTGGTCACAACATGGCGACCCCCAGGATGGGCAGAGCATCGCCCCCTGGTGGGCAGAGTGTCGCCCCTGGTGGGCATGCCGGGTGGATCCCGGTCGGGTGCATGCGGGAGTCTGACTGTCTCTCCCTGTTTCCAGCTTCAGAAAAATGCAAAAAAAAAAAAAAAGAGGGAAGGTGCTCAGCCGTTTCGCAGACTATCTGAGCGAAATCCGGACTTTTCTTGTAATGAAAAATGTCGAGCATCCTGAGTTAGCTAATACTGAGTGGCTCCTGAAGTTCTACTATCTCGTGGACATGACTGAACCAGCTCAATGTGAAAATGCAAGGCGTTGGAAATACAGTCTTATCCCTTCAACAAGCAGTGTTTGCATTTGAAAACAAGCTGGAACTCTTCATCACGGACATTGAAACAGGTCATTTACTACACTTTGAAAAACTAGGAGAGTTTAAAGATGCATGCACAGCAAGTGACCCTGTTCAACATCTTGATCTCCAGCAGCTAACAGGCTTCACATTTAATCTCCTGTGGTCATTCAAAGCGCGCTTTGGACAATTTCATGAGCACACTCATCTTTTTAAGTTCATCACCCATCCACACGAGTGTGCAGTGGACAGTGCCGACCTCAGTTACATCCCCGGTGTCTCCGTCAGAGATTTTGAGCTACAAACTGCTGACTTGAAGGCCTCAGACATGTGGGTGAATAAGTTCAAGTCACTGAATAAAGATTTGGAAAGACTTGCAGGACAGCAAGCAGAGTTGGCGAGCAAACACGAGTGGGGAGAAATGAAAAAACTTCAATCAGCAGACCAGCTGATTGTCAAAACTTGGAAATCGCTTCCCATCACATACCATACACTGCAGCGTGTGAGTATTGCTGTACTGACGATGTTTGGCTCTACATGTGCATGTGAGCAGTCTTTCTCACACCTAAAGAACGTTAAGACCAACCTATGATCACGTTTAACAGATAGAAGTTTCAATGCCTGCATGAAGCTTAACCTTACCACGTATCAACCAGACTACAAAGCCATCAGCAAAGCCATCAGCAGCACCAGAAGTCGCATTAATGGTAAGAAGTACTTTATTCATCATTGATTAGCAACAGCATAACAACGTTATTAAAAGGAATTCAGAGACTTATTGTACTTTAAAGGTGTTGGTCTTACATAAAATGCACACATTTACTTGTATTTAGTGTTAAACATATTGTATGGCTCTCACGAAATTCCATTTTAAAATATGTGGCGTTCGTTCATGGCTCTCTCAGCCAAAAGGTTCCCGACCCCTGGGGTAGAGGTATCGACTGGGATAGGGCACAGGAGATTCCTACTTAACACTGGAAATGTACTAACTGTATGTCAATATGGGCAGGTGGTAGTTTTACAAGTGTATACATATAAAAAATCATCAAGTTGTACATAAAAATTCATCAAACTTAAGATAATGAGAAAACAAGCCACAGACAGGGAGAAAATATTTGCAAAAAACCCAGCTGATGATGAGAAATATTATCAAAATATACAAAGAACTCTTAAAATACAGTAAGAAAACAAAGCCAATTAAAAAATAAGCAAAAGACTTGAACAGATACCTCACAAAAGCAGATGTACAGATGGCAAAGCAGCATCTGAAAAGATGTTTAATATCATATATCATTACGGAACTGCAAATTAAAATGAGATACCACTGAACACTTATTAGAATGGCTATTATTCAAAATAATGACAACACCAAAAACTGGTAAGAATGTGGAGCAACAGCTCTCTCTCGTTCACTGCTGGTGAAAATGCAAAATGGTGCAAACACTTTGGAAAAAAGTTTGACAATTTCTTACAAAACTAAACACACTCTTATCATACAATCAAGTAATCACATTATTAGTTCTACCAAGGAAAACTTATATCCATACAAAAACCTGGACATGAATGTTTATAAACAGCTCTATTCATAATTGCCAAACTTGAAAGCAACCAAGATATCATTCAGTTAGTGAACTGATAAACTATAGTATATCCAAACAATGAGAGTATCATTCAGTGCTAAAGATAAGTGAACTATCTAGCCATGAAAAGACATGGAAATGCCTTTAATGCCTTATTACTAAGTAAAACAAAAATAATAATAATAATAATAATCTAGAAAGGCTACATGCTGTGTAACTCCAACCATGATATTCTGAAAAAGGCAAAACCACAGAGACAGTGAAAAGACCAGTGACTGCTAGGGGAGAGAGATAAACAGGCATAGCACACAAGAGTTTTTTTGGACAGTGAACCCATTCTGTCTCGTACTACGATGGTGGATACATGTCATTCTACATTTGTCAAAATCCAGAGACGACTATACAACACCAGGAGTAAACTCTATTTTTTTTTCTTTTTCTTTTCTTTTTTTTTGTGACAGACACAGAGACAGATAGGGACAAACAGACAGGAAGGGGGAGATATGAGAAGCATCAGTTCTTCATTGGGGCATCTTAGTTTGTTCACTGATTGTTTACTCATATGTTCCTAGACTGCGGTGCTCCAGCAGAGCAAGTGACCCCAGGCTCAAGCCAGCGACCTTGGGCTTCAAGCCAGTGACCTTGGGCTTCAAGCCAGCAACCATGGGGTCATGTCTATGATCCCACACTCAAGCCAGCGATCCCATGCTCAAGCTGGTGAGCCCTGTGCTTAAGCTGGATGTGAGCCCACACTCAAGCCAGGGGTTTCGAACCTGGGTCCTCTGCGTGCCAGTCCAATGCTGTATCCACAGCGCCACCATCTGGTCAGGCAGGAGTAACCCCTATTTTAAACTGCGGACTTTTGAGTGGTAATGATGTGGCAATGCAGGTTCATCAACAGTAACAAATGAGCCACTCTACGGGTGGGTAATGTTGATGGTGAGGGAAGCTGTTTTAAAGTGTGGGGACAAGAGTGCAGGGGAATTCTCTTTACTTCCTATTTAATTTCGCTGTGAATCAAATACTGCTCTAAAACCTGTGGAGGTTTTTTAGTTTTTATATATTGATTTTAGAGAGAAAAGAAGAGAGAGAAAGAAACATCAATTTGTTGTTCCACTTGTTCATGCATGCCTTGATGGATTCCTGTATGAACCCTGATTGGGGACTGAACCCACAACCTGGGCATATCAGGACAATGCTCTAACTACCTGAGCTACCTGGTCATCTAAGTGTACATTTAAAGTATGTGCAGTAAACTAATTATGTCTCAGTTAAAAAATGGGGGGGAAATTTAAGAAGAAATAAAAGTAAGGTCAACTGTGGTATTAGAAGTCAGGACAAATATTACCCTTGAGAAGGACAGCACTGACTAAAAGATAGTTTTGTCAGGGGCTGAGAATAATACTTCTTGATACAGATGCTAGTTACGTGGGTATATTCACATTGCTATACTCTTAAGATTTATATATTTTTCCACTAGGTGCATAATACTGTACATCAATTTTTAAAATGTTTAAATTAAGAAGGATACAATGCCTTGGCAGGTTGGCTCACTGGATAGAGCGTTGGCTCAGCATACGAACATCCCAGGCTCGAACCCTGGTCAGGGCACTCATGAGAAGCGACCACCTGCTTCTCTTCCCCTCTCTCTCCACCTTCTCTCTGTATTCCCCTCTAACAGCCTGCAGCTCAACTGGTTCGAGCGTCAGCCCCAAGCACCAAAAATAGCTCAGTACTGGACCATCAGCCCAAGACAGGGGTTGCTGGGTGGACACCGGGTGGGGCGCATGCAGGAGTCTGTCTCATTATCTCCCCTCTTCTCACTTAAATAAACAAACAAATAATTAAAATTTTAAAGTAAAAATGATACAATATAAAAGTACATTGCCTTGGCCAGGTAGCTCAGTTGGTTAGAGCATCATCCCAATACACCAAGGTTGTGGGTTCAATTCCTGGTCAGGACACATACAAGAATTAACCAATGAATGCATGAATAAGTGGAACAACAAATCAATGTCTGTCTCTGTCTCTTTCTCTCACCTCCTTTCCCTCCCTTCGTATCTCTCTCTCTCTAAAATAAATTTTAAAAAGTACATTGACAAGCTATATAATTCACTAAAAAATCTACTCAACCTGTCTAAAATTAGTCATCTCCTACCCACAACCCACTCATCATCTTCTAGACCAGGGGTCCCCAAACTACAGCCCACGGGCTGCATGCGGCCCCCTGAGGCCATTTATCCGCCCCCGCCACACTTCCGGAAGGGGCACCTCTTTCATTGGTGGTCAGTGAGAGGAGCATAGTTCCCATTGAAATACTGGTCAGTTTGTTGATTTAAATTTACTTGTTCTTTATTTTAAATATTGTATTTGTTCCCATTTTGTTTTTTTACTTTAAAATAAGATATGTGCAGTGTGCATAGGGATTTGTTCATAGTTTTTTTATAGTCCGGCCCTCCAACGGTCTGAGGGACAATGAACTGGCCCCCTGTGTAAAAAGTTTGGGGACCCCTGTTCTAGACAAACTCACTTCAGCTTCAGACCTTGCAAAGTATAAACTCTCGTCTACCAAACACACTGCACACCACTAACAGATGGCAGTAACGGTTGCCTCTACAATTTCACTTCGGACTTAGGAATAAAGGACACTATTTTCCACCCAGTTGCCCAGGTCAAAAATCTTGCTGCCTCTCTTCTCCTTTCCACCTCCTCCACCCCATCCTTCTTCCAATCGTCTTTGCTCTTACACTCAAGCCCCCCTCGTCAGTCCTCACTGCCCCAGAGCTATGGACTGAAATGTATGTGCCCCTAAAAAATATTCATATGTTGAATCCTAATACTACCCAGTGTGATAGTATTTGAGATGGGCCTCTGTAAGCTGATTAGATCATGAGCGCTCTGCCCTCAGGAATGGGATTAGTGCCCTTATAAAAAAGGCTAGAGAGGTGATCATGTGAGGTGACAGTGAGAAGACAGTGTCACTGGGGCAGGAGGCTCTCATCAGACACCGAATCTGCTGGTGCCGCCCACGGTCTCGGACTCCCAGCCTCCATAGCTGTGAAAAGACATTTCTGTTGTTTACAAGCCACCCAGTCTGTTCTGTGACAGCGGCCCACATGGACTCGGAGACCCAGGTTTCAGCCCACATCCCTTCCCAGCTCTCCCTCCACAGCACTCACTCAGGGTTGCTTATCTAGGTACACAGGCTCCACAGTCTACGAGTATAAAGAAGTGTATTTAGATCTAATTGATTTCCTTAGTAATCACAGGCATTTTGTTTTATGCATTATTCTGAAAAGGGAACCACGGCCCAAAAAGGTTTAAATGATGTACCTGGACCCTGCTTCCATGCTTATCCCCTCCAATTCTCCTCCACACTACTGCCACAGTAAGTTTTTGAAGCAGCTGGTTCTGCAAATCAGCATACCCTTTGTCCTTGGAGGCATTTTGGAAGAACTTGAGTTTGATGAGAGGGGCCTTTCATTAGCCTCTCAACAAATGAGAAAGGTCTTATTCCCCAGGCAGCACCATTATTAAACTCTTTAAGATTTAATGTAACCTCTCCCATATGTATTAGTTGCAAAATCTTTTAAAAGAGAAGGGCTTGTGAGTGTTTTTCCAAGAACAACAAGTAAACCAGAAGATGGGGCTGACAAGGAAGAAGAAAAAGCAATCCCAAGGAATGGAGCTGGGTGTGACAATCCCAATAAAAGAAGGCACGTTGAGTCTCCATAGCCTGCTGCAAAGAGACACCATGAAACACCACCCTTTACCTGGTTGAGAAGGTGTCTTTGGCCTTAAGAGAAGGAAAAGCCATGGGGTCTTAATAGAAGGAACATAAATGTTGCTGAAAGCTGCTGCCATTTCTACTAAACTTGAGCTTAGTCTGGAATTGCACCACAGCTCTCATCCTACAATCTCTAACCCTTCCCTGTGAGACTCACGGGACTCATATGCTATAAACCTCGAGAAGGACCAGTCTTGAACGCCATCCACCACACATTCACATTAGTTTCACTAGCTCTTAAAGATGTGGCCACTGCTCGTACTCTAAAAGCTGATGACCAGAAAGCATTTTCATGCCCACTTCTCCATCCTCAAGCCCCTCACATCCAGTCTTCCCCCTGCCCATCCTCTGGTGTACTTAACTCTTCCAACTCACCTCCAAATCTAGTGTCTGATACAGACCTGTCCAGTGTTTGTGCACCCAAGTTGAAACACAAAACCAACATGTCTATTCTTCCTGTCACTAGCTCCAACCAAAAGCACACACAGTGTAAAGTATCGAATTTATCTGCAGTAAAAATTATTCAAATACACACAGGAGGCTTTCAACTATGGGATCAGACTAGCTAGTCACCACACTGTTCAAAACAAGGGTAAGAACATGCAGTCTTTAAGGACATAGACCTCCACAGAACTGGTTTTACTGTGACTACCACCTTCTAAATTAATCCATACTAATAGTACTGAAATTAAAAATACCTAAAGAGACTCTAGTATACATCATGCATTACTCCACACTTTCACTCAAAGTTTCTTTATCATTTGTCACAGCAACTGCTCCGTGACTACATCCTGCCCAATATGGACTGAAGAAAAAAGGTTTGCCTCACAAAAAAAAATGCACAGTTTGAACACATCTTGAAAGCGCTACAGTACTGGGGGGTGGGGTGGGGAGGACAATGTGGATGACAGGCAGAGCTAATCAACAGTGACCTATCCACAGAAACAGGGAATACAGGACTCAGAGATTACATGAACATGCCCCCCCAATCAACAAAAGCATAAAACAAAGTTCTCCTAAGCATTTTTGTGGATGCACATCCAAGAACAACCCTTTATTTTTAAAGGTGAGCAGGGTGGCACAGCTTTGTGTTATGTTAAAAAAGAAAAGCAAACTAGATAAAACTGTGTCAAACCATACACTGTGGAGACTTTGTATATATTATATGCAAAGTTTCATGTGCAGACGCACAAAGACTTGAAAAACCTGGCTTTCTGGATTTCGATGGCCTCTGAACAAACAAGATAATAAAGAATACCATCCATGCCTTTCCAGGACAGAAGCCAAGAAATCATAAATCCAGAAACAGCTCTCACTGAAATACACCACACCTCAAGCTAACTTTTCATTATCTCTTGCTGGTTAATACACTTCTGACCAGTTTAAGAATGTGTATTATTCAATCTACTTAGTGTCTCATTCATATGTTGAAAATCAAGTTCTTTTGGAAGATAACTCTGCTAGCACCTCTATCCATATAAGCACCCTAGAAAGGTTGGAAATTGAAAAATGATGACCTGAAAAAGACAGAAACTTTGAACACTTAGACATGATCAAGCAAGTCCTCTACCCAATCTGTAGTTTCCAAATTCTTGCCTCACTCTTCCAGTTGGGTACCATAAGCTACAGAAATCTCATGTGGTGTCTGCAATGCTACCAATGATGCAAGTATGTAAGAGAAAAATCAAATGCCTTTTTCTTAAGAAAATGTTATGCGTTTCAGAATCCATGTAATACTGATTATTGGACAAGAACCTGACTGCAGGAGAAATATCTGTGATACTTCTGAACGGTCAGATACTTCTCCTTTCAGGAAGTACAGCTGAGAGTATGATTATTTTATATAAATGCACTTCAACTTACCAGCGTGTAAAAAGTAGGTAAGACATCAACAGCTCTTACTACACGCTACTCTTCAGCAGAGAGAAACAAGAAAAGGCGCTCCCTTAAAAGGTCCCAAACACATCATCCACCTCACTGTTTGCCAGGTCATTCATGATGAGGCAGCAATGAAACGAACGAGAGCCTGCCCACAAACTCAAAACATACTGTGTCTGGTCTGTCCTCCCAGCCCCAGGCCAGAGTGGCAGCAAGCTGCATCAATGACCTCTCACAGGACATCCTTCTGTCCTAGTACAAAAGCGCACCTGCCCATGACACAGGGCATCTGGCACAGTTGAATGAACAGTTGCCGTTACTAGTACTGCATCTTCTTCATACTGCATTCTTCCTTCCACTGGTTAAAAGCTATAGCCACGCCCACAGAGGGCAGGCACTAACCCTGAATTTGGGGGCAACACTGCATTTTCATTCATCTTATGCCATTCCCTCAGCCTGGTAAGTCACAGATCAGTTTGGTTTTGCCCACAGCTGCTGGATATTCCAATACACTTTACCTTCACCTTCCTCTGTACACAGAGACTTGAATTTACCAGAAAATCCAATGCACTTACCCTAATCACATATCAAAAACTGCAGTATGAAATTTACATTTGTGAAAACAAATATTAATCCTCTACGAAAGTCACAGAAAAAAGAAGTGATTCTCTACTGGTCCAAAACTTTCCGATATAAAGATTGACAGTTTAACAGTATGGCAAGAGAGCAAAGATAATTGACTCAAAAGCTAACATAAAAAAAAAAAATGTTCAAATTAAAAACTAATTTATACTGAAATTTTAGTTCACAAAACTGATCAAAGGAGCATGTCCCAGTAATCTGGATTAACAATAGCATTACTTCCCCCAATGGAAATAAAACAGTATGTTAGAGCTAGAAAGAAACTTAATTAAGAGTTAAATTAGACAAATCCCTCATTTTCAGAATGAGAAAACAAGGATCTGAAGAACTCACAAGAAAATAAGGTTGAATGTCAATTATATCTCAATAAAACTGGAAAGAAAAAAGAAAATAAGCTTGAAAATCTGGTTAAATTCTAGAACAGCCTGACCAGGCAGTGGCGCAATGGATAGAGCATCGGACTGGGATGCAGAGAACCCAGGTTCAAGACCCTGAGGTCGCCAGCTTGAGCGCAGGCTCATCTGGTTTGAGCAAAGCTCACCAGCTTGGACCCAAGGTCGCTGGCTTGAGCAAAGAACAAGTTCGTTACTAGGTTCTCCTGTAGCCCACAGTCAAGGCACATGAGAAAGCAATCAATGAACAACTAAGGTGTCACAATGAAAAACTGATAATTGATGCTTCTCATCTCTTTCTGTTCCTGTCTGTCTGTCCCTATCTAACCCTTTCTGACTCTCTGTCTCTGTAAAAAAAAAAAAAATTCTAGAACAGAACATTATGGAAGAATGGAGTGTTCTATACCTGTGTTCTTCAGTAAGTAATGAGTACTTAATATTAACTAGCATGACCTAAAAAACTAAATTTTTTATTTTCTTTCATTTTAATTAGTATGATTTTAAACTGCTAATAGCTATCATACTGGACAGCACAATTCTATAACAGGGTCTTAGATTCTGATTTTTAAACACTTCAAATAAAGTTGCTTAGCCTTTCTTCTGCATTTAACAAATACAGAAAATTTCTTCCTTATGCCTAACTTCCTCATTTAGCAACATAATCTTGTTATACAGGGACCCAGCCCAGAGCAGACTCGGCCTGTTTCTCAAAGCCCCTAAGTAGACCTGAGTGTCACCCACCAGCTGGATGAAAGGACGGCCCTCTTTTGCAAACCATTTTGAAACAAAGTCCTACAACATCCAACTAGCCTGAATCTAAATGATTTTTTAAATGTTTTATTAAAATTATTAAAGTGTTGAGTTGTGACCAGTTGCTTCCTACTTGTGGTTTTACTGAAATACCTTTCTTCAAAAAGAATTCTCCACCCCAATCTTAATCTATGATTATTATAGAAGTTCAAACCTTTGTGTCACTTTGCAATAAAAAATTATAATTTAATATTAATAAATAATAAAAAAAATCCAAATTATATTAAGTCTCACTCTGTTCTCAGTAAATGATACTCAATACAGTGAGGGTTTTTTATGGACTTTAATCATTTCAAAGAATTCTTAGTCCTCTGATTTTTCCAGCTAGTAAAATGTTAATTTGTGAAGACCAATGTTAACTTTAATACCACTAAGGATCATAAAAAATGTTTTAGTCAAGCCTGACCACACTGTGGAGCAGCAGATAGAGCATCGGTCCAGGACACAGAGGACCCAGGTTTGAAACCCCAAGGTCGCCGGCTTGAGCGCTAGGGTTGCTGGCTTGAGTGTGGAATCACACACATGACCCCATGGTCACTGGCTTGAGTTCAAGGTCACTGGCTTGCGCAAGGGGCCACTCACTCTGCTGTAGTACCCCCCACCCCCATCAAGGCACACATGAGAAATCAATGAACAACTAAAGAACCACAATGAAAAATTGATGCTTCTCATCTCTCTCCCTTACTGTCACTATCTATCCCTCTTTCTGTCTCTTTGTCTCTGTCACACACACACAAAAATATTTTAATCAAAACTTTTCTGTACAACTTCAAGTACTGGCTTCTCCTCTTTTCTGAAGAAGAGAAGGTTGACTGGGGAGAAGAGGATACATATAAACTGCTCACAAAAATTAGGGGATATTTTATCACTTCATATTCATGTAACTCTAAAAAGCTACCACCTTAAGCCAATGTAAACAAAGAGCATGTTTTCTTAAAAAAAATCTGTGTTCCATCACATAAAAGGGGCCAAGCTTCCTATTTTCTGGACACCCCAAATGTAATCAGGAAAAGGGAGAAGGAGATAAACACAGCAACAGTAAATATTTCATTTAAATCACGTTATCTCTTCAGGTGCACATAATACTCAAAGACACAAAGAAAAACTGCACAAACAAGCTGTTTTGTTTTTAAGAGAGCATTTAAAGTAGTTTTATAATCAAGGAGTAATTAGTGACATCACTGGAATGAATATTCTACTGATTAACTAGTGATTCATGCTGTGCTCACATAAACTTTCTTGAAAGCCCAGGTTAAGCTGCTTGATTTATGGCAACATGTTGCGGTTGGGAAACAGAGACTGAAGAATCAAACTGAATGTGAGGGCCACACACTGCTAGGAGCCAAGCACACTAGCCACATGACTCACAAAGCGGCAGAAGCAGAGATGTGTATCAACTCCTAAAACTAGGCTGGGGGGGAGGGGGGCAGGTATATAGATATGTATATAGTAGATCCTATTTAAGGTACCTATCTTGTGATTCTCAAAAGTAAAATAGAACAAAATCATGTTACATATTTAATCAACTTTTTACTAGTAACCATTTCAGGAGCAGAATTTGGTTTGTGAAGTAACTCTTGATCTCTGCATAACCCCATCTTTATTTAAAATACATCCATTATCTAGCAGATATAGTTGCTAAGTAAAATACTTCAACAGAATAGATCACAAAGGTGAAATACCAATAAAATTTTATTTCCCTAAAGATGATATACTGGGTTTACTTTATCTTTTATAACATGATTTATTAGGGAAAAAGCTTTTTTTTTTTAAATCAAAACAATGAATAGTTTACACAATAAATCCTATATTGAAATATTCCATTATTTCCTAAAGACTGAACATTTACATCTACTCTAAATTTATTTTCAGAAGAAACAGTTCTCCCTAAAGTTTTCATAAAATTACATTGCAAATAGAGATTGTCTCCAACTGTAAAAGCAAAGTATTAATAGTAACTGATTTTTATACTTAGTAAAAAGAATGAGGGAAAAAAATCCATCTTTTCTCAACCTACCTAATTATCTTATTATCCTATAATACAGTGGTCCCCAACCCCCGGGGCCATGGACCGGTACTGGTCCGTGGGCCATTTGGTACCAGTCCGCAGAGAAAGAATAAATAACTTACATTATTTCCGTTTTATTTATATTTAAGTCTGAACGATGTTTTATTTTTAAAAATGACCAGATTCCCTCTGTTATATCCGTCTAAGACTCACTCTTGACGTTTGTCTTGGTCACATGATACATTTATCCGTCCCACCCTAAAGACTGGTCCTTGAAAATATTTTCTGACACATTAAACCGGTCCATGGCCCAAAAAAGGTTGGGGACCACTGCTATAATACACTCAAGAAATTCTTATTGCCTTCGTCTTCCTGTCTTTTTTATAACATTCTAGCTCTGCTCTTTCAACAACTTTTGAAAGTATCTGTGAAAAATCCACATGCCTCAGTAAATTTTAAATGTCTAAACAATTTAAAATGTAGTTTCAACCAGTACTACTTACACCTGTATAATTTAAAAGTGCTTTTCTATATGTATATATTTCAACTAAAGAAAATGTACTAATTGACTATTTCATTTCATATTTCACAATTAGTATGTATTTTGCATAATTACTGATTGCCTAAAATAATCAAGAAAATGTTCCTATTTCAGTGAAAGTTCTAAGTCTCTGTCTCAGGGGGAAAAACTGTTTATGGTTATGAACCCTAAAAACATTAGATGTATTATACAAACAACTTCCAAGTTCTATAAACAGGTAAATATTGAACAATTTCCAAGGTAGCAAAGCTTCCCAATGGAAAGATGGTCTGCTTATAAAATGGTTCAAAAATTACCTACACACAATTACACAATAGAAACCAAGAGGGAGAGAACTGGACAGTCTGTGTGTTCTAAGCACTAACACATTTGCATCATATACCCCTCTTAGCATTCTCCTTTCAAACTGTGTTCCCACAAAAAGACCTCCAAGCTCTCTTATTTAACCAGACCCCACTGACTGGTGTCCTGACTGGACAATGCTGGAGAGTCAAGTCCCACAGCCTAAGTCACTGGAGAAAAGAACAATCCTAAAGGAAATGCCTTTCGCCTGCTGGTGCCAGGACATTCCGCTGAGAGGCTCCTCTGCAAAGGGCTGGGTGTGGGCCCTGGCTAGCTGACTTCACAGACCTACAGCTTCCACAGAGTGCAATGCTGACTCAAGTTTTTAGACTCATCTCCATTTTCATGAAGGGAAAATGCAGAAAACACCGCCTGAATAGCTTCCACATCTATTTCTCTCCACTCTAGACCACTAAGCAAGTGCAGGCCACCAACATTAATGGCCTATACTTCTCCTCCTGGCAAGTCTTCTGTTACCTCTGGCAACACCCCACAAACTTATATAATGTACCATATTCATACAGATTCTCACAGTCAGACACACCCAGGCCACTCTCCAGATGATCCAATCATCTTTCCCAGTAAAGGAAATCATCACATCACTGCCCGCTCAAGGTTCTGCAATAGCTCAGGATAAAAACACTCAAGAGGAATGTCCAAAGTCCTCAGCATTACCTTTGGGGCCCTGAACAACCAACTGCTCTCACCACCTAAACCTCATCTCTAGGCAGCCCCCTTCACAATCTACCAATCCATCCCAACTAACTTTCAGTTCCTCAAACACGTGGTGCTCTCTCACATCCAGGCCTTTACCAATGTTATTCCCTCTGCCTGAAACACTCTTCTCCCTACCTTTCTCCATTCTGTCCCACTGGGCTAGGCTGGTGTCACCTCCTCCAGGCTACCTTCCTCTACCTCGCATTACAACCTGTACAAACACATTTTATGGCAACTGTCACTATACTTCTCTATGCCCTCTACTCCCAGAGAATGGGGCCAGTGTCCCCATGTCCACCATTATATCAGAGGCACTCGAAAATATATTTGCATATATTCTAAGTGTCCTTAATGAATATAATATGGATGTGACCCATGCAATAAAAGAAATATGTTCAAAGCCAGTTAAGACATGATGGAAACTAGGCAGCAATTTCATTATATTTATACTTTGGTATAAATGCAAACTACACAAGTGCCTACAAACACCTTTAGGAAAGGTTAAAACATTACATATTTAAAAAGAACACTTTTTGCCATAAAAATATTAGTTTCATGGTCACTACCCCTGTTAGGTAAATTGCAGTTCATAAAAAGTACCAGACCGAAAGTATCAGAAGCAGCCTCTGTTGTTTACAGGCAAGCATGGCATCAGTTTAACTACCCCTCTGCTACTACCAAATTCTTGCCATTACTCAGAACTCTGCTAGCTAAAGGTAAAGGCAGCTCCAACACCTTCATTTCTAAGTCTTGATGTAAGTCTTTCTGTAAAGGTTCCACTCATGATTATGGTCCCAGGGACATAAACATGCTGCCAGGAAACAGACCTCTGATACATCCTGGGCATCAGTTGCCACTGGCAGCTACTTTCTTGGAGCCGGCCACATGTCTTCTTACAATGAGTTACCATCTGAGGCTTGTGACACCAGATTTTTCCAGAGCTGCAGACTGATGTCATAAACATTCAATGACACTAAGCACTCTAAAGAGTTCACAAGCTCAACCCTAAGCTCCCTGTATGCAAGGGGCAAGTTATCCACCCTCTCTAAGCCAGTTTCTCCATCTATAAATAAAGAGATAAGATTTCCTAAGATTCTTGTGGGAGTTAGACTGTCCAAGATAGCACTTAGCAGACAGCCCAATTAGTATTTTCAAGTCAAAAAGGAAACTATAAAGTCTAAAATATTTTCACATCTTCAGAACTTTTGGTATTGTCACAACTTAGTTTTTACTAATGCTCTTTCAACTGGGAAACTTTTTGCTAAAAGGCAGAAAGATGAGAAAATGAGACTCTTTCTTCATCATAACCCTTGGATTTGACAAATCCCACAGAAATCTGAGATACACTTCCTAATCTTTCTCTACACTCCCAAAATCATAGGTTTAATTTCTATCTTAACCATTCTTAGGTTCTGAAAGAGAAAAGATGTCCTCACCAGAAATAATCTTTTCCTTACTGCCTCTACACACCTCCAAATATACTTAAGTCTTCAGAAAATAAAAGGTCTCAATCACAGAAGTTGGCCTGCAAAGCCTCCAGCTTCCTCACTATAGAGCTGGATGGAGTCAAGTACTGTATGTACTGTGGAGGCACCTGATCAGGAAGAGGGGTGGCAATCCACGGAACTCAAGTGTTCCATTTTGAACCATAGGTGGGAAAGTTGATTTCCCACCTCGGAGTTTTCCATTCTAACACAGAATGACCAAATAATAACATACGCTGGCTAATGTGAATATTTTTATCATTTTAAGGAAAAAAAATGGGGAGAGACGGGACTTTGAGTCGATTCAGCAACCTGGCTCTCATGTTCCCAGAATAGGCTGACTTAAGTTTGGCTTTTTTATTTTTTATTTTTTGCTTCTGTTTGGGGGAGGGGGAGTGTTTTTGTTTTTGACAAGGAAATTTACAGATCTTGTGAAACGAGTTTTAAGTAAAGGTGAGACCTCAACAGCCTTCTAACTTCACCTCAGCCTACATTCTGGTCTCGATTTGTAAAAACAGGTGACGTGTGAACCGCTTCCTAAAAGCAAATGGGGCACTGGGATACAATTTAGGAAGTGATGATGCAAGTCTCTGGGGGACAGGGAGGAGGGGAGGTGAAAAAGTCAGAGGAAATACCCTCCTGGTGCCTGGGCACCGACTCCTACCCAGGGGAGGGGCCGGGGGAGACGAAGGGCTAGCCTCCACATGCCAAGGAAAGGGGCCACCCAGCTCCACCGGAGGTGCCAACGCCGCCCCCTCACCCCTCCCCACTGCCCTGCCCCCCTCACACGCGGCCCGGGCGGCCCGAGCCCAGGGCAGGCGAGCCCCAAAGGGTGGCAGCGTACCCCGGGCAGTGCCCTCTCTGCCCGCCCCCACTCCCCACCCGGCACCCCTCCCCGGGTCTCAGCCCGGCCTCCTCCCCGAAGGCCCGGCCCAGGCCCAGCCCCCAGGGTTCGGGCCTCCCGGGCCCCTAGGCCTGCGGAGGAAGCCCCTGCGCCCCCGCCCGCCGGGCACTTACCCCCAGAAGCCGCAGGGACAGCGAGGCGGCAGGCTGGGCGCTTTGCTGCGCTCGCTCCCGGCGTCTCCCATGGTGCTCGGTGGCGGAGGCGGCGGCGCTCGGCGGCGGCGGCGGCGGCTGGGCCTGGGTCCCGCTCGAAGGAGGCGGCGGCGGCCGCGGCGACTGCGGGGGGCTCGGGGCGGGGGGAGGCGCGAGTCCGGGACTCCGAGCCGGGATTCCAGGCCGGTCAGCTGGAGGCGGGCCGCACCACTAGGCCGGCGGAGACGGGGGGGCCGGGGGCGGCGCGGAGACGGGAGGGAGGGCAGCTGCGGAGGAGGGGCGTGCGGCGGCACCGAGGACCGCGGGGGAGGGCCCAGGAGGGGAGACCCGGCGCCGCTCCCGGCCAGCGCGATGTCCAGTGCGGCGGCGCTGGGAAGGACCCGAGGCCCCCGCCGGCTCTGGCGTAGCAGCGGCCGCGGTTAAGCTCCGGGACCCGCTCGCTCTCCCCTCCCCCGGAGGCTGCGCTGACCGGACAATGGCCGCTCCGCCCCTTTCCCTCTTGACGCACCCCTCTCAAGAAGTTACAATGGTCTCGCCCAGGGGAGCCACCGCCAAAGCCTAGCAGCTGATCAGCTGGGATCCAGGCGGGCGTGCCACTTTGTTCCAGCGCCTCAAAGGAAGAGCGTGGGGCGGCTGTGAACAAACCGAGGGCTGCGGGCTCACACTTGGCAACGGGCCTCTGAGGCTTTCATAGTTTTGGGACTTTTAAAATCTAAGGCAAACTTACCTTCCCCCCACCCTCCCATGTCGGAAGAAAGCGGAGCCGACTTCTGAGTACTCGGGGGGCGCGTTGCCTCCCCCCCAAACGTGAATGGTATGCCCCAAGTGGTTGGGGGCGGAGCAGATCAGTTGTTTAGGGTAAATTGGGCCAGTCCCGGAGAGGCGGCCGAGCGCTGCGCATGCGCCCATAAACCCCGTAGCCGGGTACGGGGAGTGGCCAGCCGGGAGCGCTTCCAAACCCGGAAGTGGGTGTTGGTCTTCCCAAGGCTGCCGGGTCTTCAGCCGCTAGGTAGATTCTTGAGCCGGCCGCTCGGGTCTGGGCTCTACACGTCAGTGTTTCTTCGCAAACTGCCAGCCCCCTAGAAATCTCTCTTCCCGGTTTCCCCACACCCGGCCCACTCTTCCTGCTCCACCCGAGGAACTGGCCTCTCCTCTTGTCAGTAATGAACTTGAGGGAAATGTTCCCCTCCTCCTCCGCCCCAAGAAGGGCGGGAGGGGAGGTCCCGGCCCGGTTCCATGCCCCTCTTCCCGTCTCGGAACCCCCCAGCCTCGGAGACACAAATCCACTCGCTAATCCTAAACGAGGATAATCACTCTTCCTCCTAGAGTGGGTATGTTTGGATTCTGACAGGGGGCTGTGAAAGAATCAGTGATGGAAATTGTTGTGACCAAAGAAGTGTGAACCACGAAACGAAAGTCCTTTAGCTCTCGGCGCCTTAGATCCTGAACTCATTCTGAGTTCCAGGCAGACGTAATCCGAAGGCGATTGTTAGTGACTTCATTTCCACACGGAGGAAACTTCCACCAGACCTCCTGGAGAGTTGACCCCCAGCTAAGACCCTTATGGGCCGGAGAACTCTAAGGCCCTGATAGTTCTAGAAAGGAAGGCTTCCTGGCTCTTAGAAATAGCTGCTGTGTATACCCCTTCCCTTGAACCCGATAGGGACACATGATTAATTTTATTACCAAATGTTATTTTATTTCTGTATATACCGTTCTGTTTGTGCGTGCTCTGTGGACTTGTTAATGTTGATGTCCCTTTTGGCCTCTAAAGAACAAAGATCACGTGTAGCTTAGCCTCTTCCTAAAGATAGAAGACAATAATTGCAGAAATAAGGCCATTTAAAGCCCAATCATCCCCCAAATGTGAGTGGTAATTTATTTTGTGTAATATTTAGTTTCGACTATGTGGATTTTCACAAACCTTCAATAAATATTTCTGTCAAAAGTCCATAGAGTGGCCTGGCCTGTGTGGGCACAGAGGATAGGGCTTCAACCTGGGACACAGGTCATGGGTTCAAAACCCTGGGCTTGCCTGGTCAAGGCACAAAGGACAAGCAGGCAATGAACAACTAAAGTGAAGCAACTATGAGTTGATACTTCTCTCTGCCCCCCTCTCTCCTCTCTGAAATCAATAAGTAAAATCTTAAAAAAACAAAAAAAGTCTACAAAATAGATGAAGTCATACAGCACACCTAGCTTTCATTGGACTCATATTGCCCTTAAATCTTCACTTACAACTAACATAAAATTGCCACATTTGTGGAAGATTGCAGCCTATGAGTTTAGCAAACAGATTATGTAGACTCTCCATTGCATGGACATTTTGATTTACTTTTCTATATGGAAAAGGAAATCCTAAAACCAAAAGGACATTTTAATATAAAACGTGGTTGTTTATCATCTTACAAACTGCTTGCCTACCTGTCTGTTTTCTGTGTATTCAACTTAACAAGCATTTCTGGAGTACCTAGTATTTGCTACGGCCCTGCCTCTCCACCTCTCCTCTGCCCCAACTGCCCTTCTCTCTTCCCCAACGCACCCCTACTTTAGGCACCTGCTACCTCTTCAACCTCTTCCTTACTCTGACAAGGCAGGATTGGTCCCTCCTTCCTCTGCCCTCCACAAGAAATTGACAAGTTTGTCTCTCCTCCCAACACCTAGGTCCAAAAGGACTGACTCTTAGAAACAGCTGCTGTATACCCCCACACCTTTAACAGGCCAGCCCAAATTGGAAAGGGCAATCTGTTCTACTCATTCTGTTGATTCCAATGTTAATCTTGTCCAGGAACACCCTCACGCACATCAAACATTAACAAATTAATGTTTGTGACATAGTCAAGTTGCCCATAAAATTAACCATCACTCTCAGATCATGGGCTATACAGTCTAGCTGCCTGAGTTTGGATCTGGATTCTACCACCTGCTAGCTCTGAGACTCTAAGGAAGTTACTGAGCCTCTCTGTGTCTCAGTCACCTCATCTGCTACAGAAGGCATCTATAATGGGCTGTGCTTTTCATCTGCCCAGTTTCTCTTTGGTGGGCCCCATTCTCCTGCTCTCAGGCCTTCCCAGTGATGCATTCACTGACTAGGTTTAGTCAGGGAGCCCTAAGCTCTGTCTCCAGGAGTTGAGCTGGCACAGTGAGAGCCAGAGACCTTCCCTGGCTGACTTGATAGTTTTGCCTTCAGAGACCAAGTGTCCTTAGGCCCACGTAAGCTCAGAGCTACTGAGGGACCCTCGATGTGGAACAAGGCTGCCTGGGGATCAAGCCTGTGACATAGGAAAAAAAAGAGAGATGGAGAGAGAGAAAAACTAAATTGTTAAGACATTGTTTGAGCCTGACCAGGCAGTGGCGCAGTGGATAGAGCGTCAGACTGGGATGCAGAGGACCAAGGTTCGAGATCCCGAGGTCTCCAGCTTGAGCGCGGGCTCATTTGGTTTGAGCAAAAAAGCCTACCAGCTTGAACCCAAGGTCGCTGGCTTCAGCAAGGGGTTACTCGGTCTTGCTGAAGGCCTGCGGTCAAGGCACATATGAAAAAGTAATTAATGAACAACTAAGGTGTTGCAACGTGCAATGAAAAACTAATGATTGATGCTTCTCATCTCTCTCCGTTCCTGTCTGTCTGTCCCTGTCTATCCCTCTCTCTGACTCACTCTCTGTCTCTGGAAAAAAAAAAAAAAAAAGACATTGTTTGAGTCCTTGAATCCAACTAAGTCTGAAGGTAGAACTACCCTCTGAACTTTTCAGTTACATAGACCAATAATTTTTCCTCCCCTAAGCTAATATGAGTTTCAGTATGTTTCAATGAGAAAAGTTAGGACTGCACATAATAGTATCTACCTATGTCATAGGTTTACTGTGAAGATTAAGTTATATAGTCCATGAGGAAATCTTAACATAGTATATAACACATAGTAGACACTCCATAAACATTCAGTATTATTATTGTGTTCATTTATGGCCGCTGACCACTCGAGTGTATGAGTGAATGAATATTCAACAGACAGTATATGTTAGACATCGTTTTAGGCATTAAGGTTCCAGAGGATAAGGTTCTCATCCTCTAAGGGTAGAGAAGACAAAATGTGTTTTTGGATGTTTTGAAGGACAGAAAGGTCCAGCTTTCCACTTTTATTTAAAAATTTACAACGATTATTTGCTCGTTTGTCCTCTTAAGGTCTTGAGTAAACTTCTTAGAAACAATGGCAGTACCATTTCATGTTTGTTATATATGGCCAATCTTCTCTCCAGAAAGGCTGTACCAGTTTACATTCCCTTCAATAGTCCACAAGAAGGCAGGTTGCCCCTTACCTCAGTAGCACTGGCATATCATTATTCTTTTTTTTCTTTTCCAAGTGAAAGGTGGAAAGACAGACAGACTCCTGCATGTGCCCTGACTGAGATCCACTCTGCAACCCTTGTCTGGGGCTGGTCTGCCCATCTTGGGCCGTGCTCACAACCAAACTATTTTTAGCACCTGAGGCAGAGGCTCCACGGAGCCATCCTCAGCATCTGGGCCAATGCACTCAAACCAATGGAGCCATGGCTGCGGAAGCAGAAAAGAGAGAGAAAGAGAAGGGGGAGGGGTGAAGAACCAGATGGTCGCTTTTCCTGTGTGCTCTGACCGGGAATTGAACCTGGAACATCCACACGCTAGGCTGAAGCTCTACCACTGAGACTCATTATTCTTTTTCATTGTTGCCAGTGTAAGAGGTGCCTACTTTTCCCCCACCCTGTATTTATGTTGATATTAAGAATATCAATTTAGGCCCTTGCTGGTTGGTTCAGTGGATAGAGTATTGGTCCGGTGTGCAGACGTCCGGGTTTGATCCCCAGTCAGAATAAACAGGAAAAGTGACCATCTGCTTCTTAACCCTCTCCCCCCTTTTCTCCCTCTTCTCTTCCTGCAGCCAGTAGCTTGATTAGTTCCAGTGTGGTCCCGGGCACTGAGGATAGCTCAGTTGGTCCAAGCACTTCAGCCTCAGGTGTTAAAATTGCTCGGTTGATTCAAGTATTGGCCCCAGATGGGGGTTGCCAGGTGCATCCTGGTTGGGGTACATTCAAGAGTCTGTCTCTCTATCTCCCCTCTTCTCACTTAAGAACAAAACAACAATAACAGGAAACAAGAATATCTACCTTTTGTCATATATACTGCAAATTATTTCTCCATCATTTGTCTTCACTGTATATAGGCTTTTGATTTTCAAGAGTCTAAAACACAAGCGAACTATGTGCATTAACCTTGGCTAATGCTTGAATTGCCCACATGGGCACTTTTTTCTTAAGGCCTCAAGTTACTGCTGACAGGTTTAAAAAAAAAAAAAAACAGAAAAAGAAAAGAAAAGAAACCCCAGAGAATTAAATAGGAAAAGATAGGAAATTTCAGAGGATGGGGGAGGGTGGTGCAGGTGCTGAGAGGAAGCCCATCCCCTCAGGCCACCCAGCTCCACCTAATTTCAGGCAGGCTTAGCTCTGAGGCAAATGGCCAAGGCCCGTCAAGAGTCAGCCCAGCTCCTCGGGCTTGGTGCCACCCAGAGCGCCCTGAAGTGAATCATCCAGGACTTAGGTCTCGGCCTTCCCAATTTCCTGTCCAGGCCTGTGGCCCTATAGCTTGGTCAGCCCCCAGGGATTGGCCTGAAGTTTCCCATCAAGTCCCTTGCTCAGGTTGGCAGACACAATATCTAGGAGTAAATGGCACCACATATGGGCCAAGTTGGGCTCCAAGAACTGACCTAATTGGAGAAACCAAGGATACTTGAGGAAGGGGAATGGTTAGGAGACCGGGGTTAGAATTCACTGTGAGGTTGAAATTAGGGAGGGAGCCAGAGGTGGAGGGATTGGGCTGGGAAGTCTCCCACGGGGATTTAGAACACCAGGCAGAACCAGCAGGTCGGGAAAATGACTATGAATGGGAAAGAGGCTTAGATGTCAGAAGGCTAAGGCTGGATTTGTCCTTCCCAAACGCTGACTCTGAAACAAGAACTGGGACGTGCAGAGAACACTTGTAGGAATGGCAAGGTGACCAATAAAGGGTGTGTCATCAAGCCAGCTATCACTGAGAGTGACTAGATCTCGGTGACTAGTCCTGTGAGTACTGTGTGGTCACACCTTGAAGTTATTGCAGCTGCGGGGCCAGGGACTGAGTATTGGAACACTCGCTTCGGCTCGGCTCGTAGGGTACAGCTGCTCACAGCACCTCAGCCGGCCTCTTGCGGACAGAACACCCTTCCCTGGTGTCAGAGGGAGTCCTCAGGCAAAGAGGTGCAGAGACTGGCCACAGGAACTTAGCAGGGTCACTCTGAAGTGTCAAGCCTGAGGGATACAGATGGGGCGCCCACATGTCAGTGACAGCTAGGGACAGGTCTGTGTGTAGATTTGGGTGGTGTGACATTTGATAAAAATTATCCAGGAATTTAATCAAGTAAGCGTATTTGCCCTCTGAATAGGAGTTAGGGAGCAGAATGAAGGTTCTGATAGGATCAGAGAATTAGGGTTCTGTTAAGGACACTCAGAGAGACTTCTCCATCCTGCCTGAAGTTGCACAGCCAGTAGGAAGTGCACCGGGGCAGGACCGCGCAGCCTGGTCTGCGTTACTCCAACACCTGTTAAGAGGACAGAGTGCAGGATGGCCTAGTGAAGGGAGGGAGGTACCCACAGGGTCCTTGCCGTCTCCTTCGGGAAGGGAGTCCGGGCTCCTTCCCGGCAGCCAAGGAGGAGGCCGGCCAGCTGCCATCTGTTCTCTTGGCTCCATTGCCTGGCAACTGCCTGCCCCTGTCTGCTCTCTGCTCTGGAGGGGGACACATTCCTCCACGGCCCATCGGGCAGGACGACGAGCCATGCCCTCACCCGAGCTGCACCACATGATGGATTCAACGATTATGACTTTCTGATGTGGGGGCGCCGCTGCTCAGCCATGAAGCAGACCCAACCCCATGTGGTGTACGAATCTTTCTTGAAAGAGCTGTTGAGAGGAAAAACCTGCACACTGCTCATGCTGGTAGGAGTGTGTGCATATACACACAGGTATAAGTGGGTACACAGGTGTGAACGTGTGTGTGTGTGTGTGTGTTTGTACATGTGCACACAACTATGGATATGAATATTGGGAGTCTTGGCTACCTCCCCTGTACAATGGGTCACTGATACCAAAGACTGCTATGAGGATGCAATGACTTAATAAAGGAAAAACACTTGGCACAGAGCATGGCACATGGTTGGCATTTAGTGGAGGTATGCCTGGAAGGTAGGTAGGCCATGCCCTGTCCTCATTCTGGGTAGGGATGGCAGGAACAGAGTGATCCACTCTTCATGGGGGTAGGCCCGGACTGCAGCGGCCAGGAGGGAGTAACCAGTGGAGGGAGAGGCAGCAGGGACAGACTGCTCCATCTGCAATGACAGTCCCACTGGGAGAGATCCCGGGAAAAGGGTCTCAGGGAAAGGAGCCAGCTCAGAGCAGCGGGGAGAGGTTTCCAGGTTGGCGGCCCAGTCGGAGAGGATCCTCTGAGGAGAAGAGTCCGGTTTAACGGAGGCTTATGAAGCCGTGCGCTGTAGAGCAGGCGTTGTTCGCCTAGGAGAGCGTTTGGCGCCTACCTCTCAGAATTATTCCACAGAACACAGAGATTTATAGAATCCGTGCTAAAAACTGGTGAAGGGACAAGTCAGCCCAGACTGGGAGCGCCAGACCTCCAAAGACACAACTCACAGATGAGAAGCCTAAGGAGGAACTTGCTGACTCATCTCTTAACTCAAATGCCAACTCCCCCAAGAGGCCTCGTTCTCCAAAGTTGCATTCTGTACTTTCTCCGCAGTGCTCCGCAGCATGCTGTACACGCTGCAGGGCCTGTGGGACATTCCTCCCAGAGAAGGGGCCGACGCATCTATCAGTTACTTTACTGCTTATCACATAAAACCCAAATCATAGTGGCTTAAACACAACAGCAGTTTACTTCAGTTTTATTTAAGAGCACTACATAAAACCTTGTGCTTCAAAGGATACCATCAAGCCCTAGCCAGGTAGCTCAATTAGTTAGAGCGTCATCCCAATATGCCAAGGTTGCCGGTTCAATCCCCATTCAGGGCACATACACGAATCCACCAATGAATGAATAGACAAGTGGAACAAACAACAAAGCAATGTTTCTCTCTCTTTATCTCTAAAATTAATAAATACATTTTTAAAAAAGATATCAAAATATGAAAAAACAAGCCACAGACTGGGGGAAAATACTTGCCAATCAAATATTTGATAAAGGCCTGGTATCCAAAATATATAAAGAATCCTTCCAGTTAGCTCAGTTGGTTAGAGCCTCATCCCCATACACCAAGGAGGCAAGTTCAATCCCCAGTCAAGGCACATATAAGAATCAACCAATGGTCTGACCAGACGGTGGTGCAGTGGATAGAGCATTGAACTGGGATGAAGAAGACCTAGGTTCGAGACCCCGAGGTCACCAGCTTGAGCGCGGGCTCATCTGGTTTGAGCAAAGCTTACCAGCTTGGACCCAAGGTCGCTGGCTCGAGCAAGGGGTTACTCAGTCTGCTGAAGGCCCACGGTCAAGGCACATGTGGGAGGGCAGTCGATGAACAACTAAGGTGTTGCAACATGCAATGAAAAACTAATGATTGATGCTTCTCATCTCTCCATTCCTGTCTGTCTGTCCCTCTCTCTGACTCTCTGTAAAAAAAAAAAAAAATCAACCAATGAATGCATAAATAAGTGAAACAACAAATCAATGTTTTTCTCTCCTCTCGTTCTCTCTCCCTACCTCTCTTTTTCTCTCAAGTTAATAAAAATAAATAAATAAAATCAATAAATGTTTAAAAAAACAATAAAAAGACAAACAACCCAATCTAAAAATAAAATGGATAAAGGATTTGAATAGACATTTCACCAATGAAGCTACGACTAGCTAATCAGCACGTGAAAAGATGCTCATCATCATTAGTCATGAGGGAAATGATCATCAAAACCACAGTGAGACACCACTTCACACTCACTAGAATGACTACAAGTAAAAAGACAGACAATAACAAAGCTAGCAGGGACCTGGGGACACTGGAACTCTCCTCTATTGCTGGTAGGAGGCAAAATCCTGCAGCCATATTGAAAAACAGTTTGTCAGTTTTTTAATAGGTTAAACATAGGTTTACTATACAACCCAGTAATTCTACTCCTAGGCATCCACCTGCTGCGAACAGTGAAAATATATGTCTGCACAAGGACTTGTACACAAATGTTGGTAGCAACATTATTCATAGAAGCCACAAAGTGAAACACCCCAAATGACCATTAACTGATGAATGGCATCCCCATACCTCGGCATACGATTCGGCAGTCAAAGGGAAGAAGCACTGTGCATAGTACAACACGAAAGAGCCTCAAACACAGGCTCGGTGAAGGGTGCAGACGCCCACACATCGTGTGACTCCGTTAATATAAAATATGAAGGAAAGGTAAATCCGTAGAGGCGGAGAGAAGATTTGTGGTTGCCAGGGGCTGAGTGGGAATGAGGGCACACAGGCACGAAGATTCTGCTGAGTGTCGCACAGCTCTTGCTGCAATTTCTTTTTTTTTATGTAGGTTTAACACACATACCAAAGAAAAGTGCACAAACCTTAATGGACACACACAAACACACACACACCTACCTGCATGACCACCACCCAGACCAAGATAGTGAACATCTGAACCTCTCTGGCACCCCAGAAGGTCCTCCTCGCCAGTGTCCCCACTAAAGTAGTAACCATTCTGACTTCCGTGGTCACCCTAGAGGAGTGTGGCCTGATCTCAGAACAATACTAATTCTGCCCCAGGGCAGGCACTCTATCGGTGGTTGTCTCCCATCAATTTCTGTTCTCAGGGGGCTCTTAAAATTCACCCTGGGCTCTCCGGCCACTGTCTTCTTATTGAGACACTCCACCACACTGGACACCACCCTTTCTTCTTCATCCCCTCAAAGTGCCACGCGCACATCACGGCTGTGTTGATGTTTACTGATTGATGAGTTGGGGTCCAATTGGGAGCAGTTACAACACAAGGCAGAAAGCTACCTCAATTTCCTTGTTAAGGCCTCAACAAGCCCTAGACTCGTCCTGGCCACTCTGTCACTGGGTGGGTTCCTCCTAGGTCCCTTCTCCACCAGGTGATTGCCCACCCTGGTCCCTGGCAAAGGTCACAAACTCCAACTCTACATGGGACGGGAAAGAAACGTATGTGGGTGAAGTGGCCTGGATGGGATGAGAGGCCGTGATGAACCCCGGAGCACAGGCTCCCTGAAACAAGTGCAGCCACATTCAGCTCCAGCCAGATGTCCCTCAGGCAGGAGGAAGAGGTGTCTTTAGTAAAAGTGGCCTGCCTTCAGCCAGTTTCCAGCATCCTCTCCAGATCCCTCTCTGCCCCATCCCCCTCTCCGGACCTCCTACTTCCCCTTCGCTGGGGTCTCCCTACCCGAGCTGGGCTCACAGCTCCTCCTCTTTCTGACCAAAATCACCTATCAAAACTCATCACTGAAAAGACCGGGTATCGCAGGAGACAGGAACCTTTTTGGCTGAGAGAACCATGAACGCCACATATTTTAAAATGTAATTCCGTGAGAGCCATACAACGACCTGTGTACATTATGCATTATCCAATAAAAATTTGGTGTTGTCCCAGAGGAGAGCTGTGATTGGCTCCAGCCACCCGCAACCATGAACATGAGTGGTAGGAAATAAATGGATTGTAATACATGAGAATATTTTATATTTTTGTTATTGTTATTTTTATTAAAGATCTGTCTGCGAGCCAGATGCAGCCATCAAAAGAGCCACATCTGGCTTGTGAGCCATAGGTTCCCGACCTCTGGTCTATTGGGAGGTAGAAGAGACTGTATCAGCTTTTTTTTTCATAAAGAGCACTTCCATTGTCTCTGCTTTAGTCCCATTTTAAAGATGAAGAAACTGAGACCCAGAGAGGTGAAATAACTTGCCCTGATCACCAAATCTGAATGAGTAGAACAGGAAATGAAGTCCTGTCTCCAGTTCATGAAGGTGGCTTGTTCGTCTCCCTGACCCTCAGCACTTAGCAAAAAGCCAGAACTCAGTTAAGGCATGTTGTCTGTGAATCAAATTAAAGCATGGACTTGGGGGCAGAAGGCATCCCAGGCCTGCAAGGGAAACCCAGAGGAGAAAGGACTAGCTGGTGAAGGACAGTTTGTGAGAGGGTCGCTCCAGTGAGCTGGGTATCCCTGGCTGGTGGCTCCGCCTCCTGCCTGGCCTTCTAGGGAGGCTCCATGCCCTGGGCAGAAGCGGCTGCCTTCACTCATCAAAGCCAGGCAGCCTGAGGAAGCTCAGGGCCTATCCTGCAGGACACTGTCAATCAACTTCGGTTCAGTTTATTCCCTCTAAATGACCCTGAAATGTAAATAAAATTAAATTAACGTTACCGTATCTGCCTCTGGTTAGGGCTGTAATGGGCTGCGGAACTGCTACCCCTGAGATCTGCTGCGGAGAGCGAAGCCCCGGCAATAGCAGGCGGCCACCCCCACCCTCCCTGCTCTGGAAGGACCGGCCACACTGTCCAGATTTGTCCGTTTGAGGGAGTGGGGGGCATTCAGGTCATTTCCACCCTAGACCAATCCAGTGGGACCACCTGATTGCTCCTCACAGACACCCCCATTCTTACTGCCTGTCCCCACCCCACCCCATCACATTCTTCAATGTTTTCGCGTGTTGGCAGGATGGCTTTCTCTTTGCTCACCAAGCCAGGAGTCACAACTGGCTCCCTCGCCAGGGCGTGATTCCAGGGTCCACGCTCCCCTCCAAGAAACAGACTCCATTGCCCTACCTAGATCAGGTTGTCTCAACCTTCACACTACTGACACTCTGGACTGGATAACTCTTTGTTGTAGGGGACTGTCCTGTGCGCTGTCCAGTGTGTCATAGTGTTCCTAGTGTCGACCCACCCAGTGCCAATAGCAGCCACTCTCCCAGTGGGACAACCCAGAAACATCGCCAGACATTGCTGAACACCTCCGGTGAGGCGAAATCATCCCTAGAGGAGGCGAGTGAGGAGATGAGGAGACCAGAGTAAGGAGGAAGTGTGAGGGAGGGGCGGGCTACCAGCTCCTACCCTGCACCTCTCTCCCTTCTTCTTTTTTTTTTTTGTATTTTTCTGAAGCTGGAAACGAGGAGAGACAGTCAGACAGACTCCCGCATGCGCCCGACCGGGATCCACCCGGCACATCCACCAGGGGCGACGCTCTGCCCACCAGGGGGCGATGCTCTGCCCCCCGGGGCGTCACTCTGCCGTGACCAGGGCCACTCTAGCGCCTGGGGCAGAGGCCAAGGAGCCATCCCCAGCGCCCAGGCCATCTTTGCTCCAATGGAGCCTCGCTGCGGGAGGGGAAGAGAGAGACAGAGAGGAAGGAGAGGGGGAGGGGTGGAGAAGCAGATGGGCGCTTCTCCTGTGTGCCCTGGCTGGGAATCGAACCCGGGACCCCTTGCACGCCAGGCTGATGCTCTACCACTGAGCCAACCGGCCAGGGCCTCTCCCTTCTTCTTAACCCCCCCCCCCATCTCTCCTGCCTCCAAAGTCATTTCTTAAAACAAATGACATCGTTCTAATACAAGGAAGACACAACCATCCACCTTTGGACTAAACACCAGACACCTCTTCCATGCAGGAGCCTAGCTCTGCTCTCTCTCTGTCCTGACCTCCGGTTTCCCCAGCCCGGCCAGGGACTGTCCACCAAGAAACCAACAAAGGGGATTTCCTTTAGGATTTCTTCATTGGTAGTGATGTCCCAAGTCAAGGAGTTCTCAACAGATTGGGATTCTCCAAGGGAGAGGAAATTTCTTGCCAAGCGGAGATCTCTAAAAGAAGGAAATTTTAAGTAGAAGGTGGTTTCCAGTAGAAGTAGCCCCCAGCGCTGTTTGCAGCCTAGGCTGTTAGGATTTCTCAGTACCTTCCCAGTGATCAGCGGCCAGAGCCCACGGTCAGGCCGGATGAGCTCTCCCGGAGAGCTGCCCCGACCGCATGCCTGGCATCAGCACAGAGCCGGGGAGGGGAGCATTTGTTTCTGGGGTTCGGAGACCCTCGACAGCAAAAGGCAATAGCGAGAATCTGTCCCCAGAGAGGAGGGACAAGGTTTAAGTGTTCCCTCGCTGTTCGCCTCCACCTCTCACTTCAGCCTTCTCAATTTGCAGAACCAAACTGTGGGGAAACAATCCGGGAATTTAGCTCTATTTATAAATCTCCGAAGCTTTCATGTGGTCCCAAAGAAGGCCTGACCAGAGCCTTCCAGCTTACACAGAGGAAATCAAAGAAAATGAGTTACAATCCTAGCGCCAAGACCGAGGCCGGAAGTGCCTGGATTCATTATCGCAGAAAGAAATGAAAACCCCACCTCCCCTCCTTGGATTTCATCATAATCCGACTTGTGTGTATGTATGAGTGTGTGTGTGTGCGGGCGCTATATTGACATTTCTACTTTTGCCAAAGTCTGTTCCTGGAAGAATTTCTGATATTTGAAAGTCAGTAAAAGCCATAGTCCAAAAGTACATTCCTCATCTGGAGAAGGCCCATCTACCAGCTTTGTGTTCATAGGGTGTTTGCTGAACCCACAGCTGCTGGGCTCACTAACTTATCAAAACAGACAGACGGCTGCTGTCAGCGGGGAGGGGTTTGGGAGGGGGCTGGATGAAAAAAGGTGAAGGGATTAGCTAACAAACATATACGTGACACGCAGTCACAGACAACAGAATGGCGATGGCCAGAGGGAAGGGGAGGTGGGGGCAAGGTGGAGGGGGGCGGGGGGGATGGGGCGAAGGAGACTTTGTTTGGGGCAGAAGGTGCACGACGGGGTGTGCAGATGGTGTTACATTGAGTTGAACAATTGAAACCTGTATGGTTTTGCAAACCAATGTCACCCCTATAAATTCAATTAATTCTTTTATAAATGGGCTGCTCAGGCTTTGGACGACTTTTTTTCCTGCTAATTCTGCCATGCTAGGAGACCCAAATGCAGGCGATAAGAATCCAATGACAAGACAGAGGGTGAGCACCTCCCATGTCTTCACATCGGTGTCTCAGCCTGACAGCGACTTCCGAGGATGGTCTCTGCCCCTTCTGGGAGCACAAGGAGCTGCCTTGATCACAGATCACAGCACACTGGTGGACACAGAGCTCCGCCCTCCACCCTCTGGGGGACCGGCGGGCAGGGGAGGCTCTCAGGGGCAGCAGGAAGTCCTCATTCTCACAATGACTCCCCAGCTCCCCCATGGAACCCCTCTCTGTGTCAGACCTGGGCTCCCTGGGCCTCTGCCTACCTGCTCCCTGCTGCTGCAGCTGTCCTTAGGCTGTCCCTGCCCCCAGCACTGGCCAGAGGGGCCAGGGCAGGCCCTAGCATACAAAGGGAACGTCATTGACCTTGTGTCTCCCTGTCACGTTCTAAGAGGTGGCCAGAAATAGAGCTGGACTAGGAGGAACCTAGATTGTTTCCTAGATCCTTCCTGGAGGGCTGAGGTTAAATCCATGCCTCTCTCCCTGCAAAGCCCATTCAGGACAAGCAGGATTAAGGGAGACTCTCTCCCGCCAGGCACCGCCCTCTGACCCATCTCCACAACCCATTTCCGTGCCCCCAGCCCTCCCCCACCAGCCTCCTCCAGGATGAGCCATTATTAGCACTTTATTGATGGCACCGTGCTTGGTCACCGTGCCAGTTCTCCTTTTTTGACTTTGATGGATGATGAGACATTGTAGTGAGGAGTGGTGTGTGTGTGTGTGTGTGTGTGTGTGTGTGTGTGTGTGTGTACTAAACAGATGAGGGAAGTGAGGCAGAGAGAGAAAGATGACCAGAACTGGAGGCAGAAGGAGAGGCCCAGATACCAAAGCTAACTGAGGACGAAAGACAGAGAGAGATGAGCAAGAAGAGGAGAATCAAAATGAGGCTCTGCCCAAAACCCAAGTCGATCCAGAGGAGCCAGAGGAGTTGAGTTTATTTCCTCCCTGTGCCTCAGTTTCCTCATCCATAAAATGGGGACAAGAATATAGCTACCTTACAGTGTTATTGGGAAGACCGAACGAGGTAACACCACTCAAGTGCTCAGAATACTGCCTGGCTGGTCTGTGTTGTTGACTGTGAACATCAGCTGGTTTCATCATCATCACCATCAGTATCGTTATCCTCACCATCACTTCCAGTTTCCAGTCCTCGGCACAGGGCATGTGGGGAGGAAGACCAGCCTTATTTGGCTCTTCTGCCCCATCCTTCTTGCTGCCTGTGTTCTTGCCATTCGTTCACCCCACTCTGCTGACACTTCTCAGCACTGCTCTCCAACTGTGGGGAACACATTTTTTCTCCTGAAAACTCTCAAAGTTTTCTCTTTCCTGTATTTCCTCACTAAGCTGGATAAGTATTATATTTCTAGTTATCTGAACTGTGTTTCTAAAAAACAAAGATATCGGCTGTGGGAAGTAGGGGATAAAGCTGAGCAGTGGTCTAGGTTCAGTGCTAGAGAACTTCGAAAGCAAAGCGGGAGTTTAGGCTTTGTTCTGAAAAGACATGGGGAACCATGGATGATGTTAGAGGAAGAGCATGGTATGATCCAGGCTAAGCAGCTGTAGGATTGGTTTTCAAGGACTATTAAGTACAGAGTGGTATTTTAAGCTTTTCCCAGTCATGTACATGTTTGTAAAAATGAGTTTTAAATAATTCCAAGGGAGCAGGTCTGAGAGCAGAGGAGAGGAGGCAAGAGGACTTGGGAAAATTCAGCCTGGGGACCGCTGACCTAGATGTGAGGGCCAGTGCAGACCCCAAGCAGCCAAGGCCAGACATTTTATCCTGGGTACTTTTCTGTGGTTGAGCTTTGGCTGGGAGCCGAACAGAGCCTGGTTCACACACGAGTCATGCTGTGAGCACGTGTGCATGTAGGCTGGGGGCCAAGGCTCAAAGACACACTTCAGAACGCACAGTAGGATTTCCTCAGTGTTGTAGGGGTGAGGAGATGGAGCACCATGGTCACAAAAGCATAATCTGACACTATACTGCCTGGATTCAAACCCTGGCTTCCAAGTGTGCAGCCTTCGCTAAATGAATAAAGCACTCTGCCTCAGTGTCCTCATCTGTAAAGTGGGCGTGATGATGGTGGCGCCTACCTCCCAGGGCAGTTCTGAAGAATAATTAAGCTAATACATTTAATATGCTTACTGCAGCACTGAGCAACAGAGTAAGTCCTCAGTGTGGCATGGTTTCTATCAGTACCATTATTATACTTTATTATTAGTGTCGTAATACCATATGTTATCAGTGTTATTATACCAACATTATTGTAAGACACTGAGTTGAGATCGAGGACATGCTGATCTCATCTTGGTCTCTGAGATCCCTCTCTCCTGTCTCCCACACTTTTGTGGGGCTGTCCCTTCCTCCTTTCTTTCACAGGGATGGTCTCCGAGGACCAAGTTAGCTTACGATGGCCCTGTCCGCTGGTCCCTGGGATTGGATAAGGGGTGGTACCTACCCTGAGCTTTAACAAAGGGAGGTTCTGCCTGGGCATTTGGAATTGGGAGAGAGAAAGAGAGCTCTAGGGAGGATGAGTCAGACCCATCTTGAGGCTGGTACCACAATCTAAGCTCATTTGGGACAGAGCCCGGCTGTGATGATACATGTAGACTCCACAAGACACTCCTCTGCCTTTATAATAATACATTTCCCCTTTCTTTCTTAAGTTGGTTTCTGTTGCTTGTAACCAGAATACTAACAAGCACAGTCTTATATATGTGTATAATCTTATTCTGTGTGTATGTACATGTGTATATTTATGTGTGTGTGTTCCTATAAATACTCCCAGTCTAAAAGACACACACACACACACACACACACACACACACACACACACACTTCTCAATTCAGTCACTTGTCATTAATCAAGGCCAGGCACGTATTCTGGCCCCTGTGGCCAAAAGATAGGCAGCTCATGGCAGGCAAGGCCTTTATCTCTTGCACCTGCTTCCTCCCATTGGGGCTCCAGCCCTAACAGCTTCCTGGAGTTCCATAAACATGGTTCACAGAGCCACGCCCCCGTGCCTTTGCACGTTTGGTGTCCTCTACCAGAATGCTTTCCTTTCAGACTAACTCTTCCAGTTTTTAGACTCAGCTCCAGCATAGCCTCCTCCAGGAAACCTCCCCTGGCCTTACCCCTTTGCCCAGTCTGGGCAGGCACTCCTGCTCTGTGCTTTGGTGGCATGTCTACCAACTGAGCGCTGGCCACACTGGGTGCATGGGGAATCCCCCGGGGGTAGTGACTGCACCTTCTATTTCTGAATCTCTAGTGCTCGGTGTAGCATCAGACACCCAGGGGAGGCTCAGTGCTGTACTGAATGAGTACAGGCATTGGGGGTGGGGAGCAGCCGAATGTTTGTTAGTATTTAGTATGCATGCTAGGCTCTTTTTTGTATGTTACCCCTTAGAGCAGTCTTCAAAGTAGACATTGGCATCTCCATTTACAGATCAGGAAACTGATGCTTAGAGGATAGACGAGTTAGGAATTGGTTCTATTGTAAGTAACAAAGACCCCAAGAAAGTAGTTTAGTTCTTGCTTATGTCATGGTCCAAGATGGTGGCTAGAGCTCCAGCCATCACATCTTTGTTCCAGGTAGAAGATGAATGAAGAAAGAATGAAGCCCTGGCTGGTTGGCTCAGTGATAGAGCATCGGCCTGGCGTGCAGGAGTCCCGGGTTCAATTCGTGGCCAGGGCACACAGGAGAAGTGCCCATCTGCTTCTCCACCCCTCCCCCTCTCCTTCCTCTCTGTGTCTCTCTTCCCCTCCCGCAGCCAAGGCTCCATTGTAGCAAAGTTGGCCCGGGCGCTGAGGATGGCTCTGTGGCCTCTGCCTCAGGTGCTAGAACGGCTCTGGTTGCAACAGAGCAACACTCCAGATGGGCAGAGCATCGCCCCCTGGTGGGCATGCTGGGTGGATCCCGGTTGGGTGCATGTGGGAATCTGACTGCCTCCCCATTTCCAACTTCAGAAAAATAAAAAAAAAGAAAGAATGAAGATGATGACGGAAAAGGGTGCTTGACTTTTAAGGAAAGTTTCCCAAAGTAGCCACATGACATTTCTGCTTACATTCCACTGGCCAGAATTTAGCCATCTGTCCACCTAGGATTAAGGGAGGCTGAGCAATGTCTTCTGGTGGCCATGCACTGAGCTCAGATTTGGAGGTTCTATTACTACGGAGGAAGAGAGGCAACACTAGCAATCTTTGCACAGAAAGAATAAGTAATCTACCCAATGTCACACAGTGAAGTCGCCAGAACTGAAACTCAAGTTCATCTCTGGGAAACCCTAAAGTCAGTGTTCCTTTTGGTAAATCACACTGCCTCTTACAACCAGAGGACCAGGCAAGGTGTTTGCAAAATTTTAAGGAGGGTGTAGAGCATTTTAGGGGTTGGAGGTACTGAGAGTCCTGAGGTCAAAATCAACACAAAATATGTGCATTTAACGTCCATGGAAGGGGCAGGCAAATACCCATGATGCTCCTTGCTAGAGCATCCTCTCAGAGGAAAGGGTCGGAACAAAGCTCCCGAAAAGGCTGAGGCCACTTCTCGGTGATAGCATCACAGGGAAGAGTGCTGTAGCCGAATCCCAGACAGGGGCCCAGGGAAGACCTATAAGAGGCAGGAATTCCTCATGGCAGTCTGCAGGACTCCGAGGTGGCCTCGTGCTGGGCTGTGGTGAGGGATCACCAGCTATCTTTTATTTATTTGTTTATATGTTTTTATTTTTTAAGTGACAGGAGGGGAGATAGTGAGACAGACTCCTGCTTGCTCTAGGACCGATACTCTGTGTCCGAGCCACTGGCTGCAGGAGGAGAAGAGAGAGAAAAGAGGGAGAAGGAGAGAAGCAGGGAAAGAAGCAGATGGTCGCTTCTCATGTGCACCCTGACCAGGGATCGAACCCAAGATGTCCGCACGCCCGACCGATACTCTGTCCACTGAGCCAAACAGCTTTGGGACTGGGATCACCAGCTATCAATAGAGATCTCCGGATTTTGCTACTAGCACAGAGCCCCAGTCACTCACTACTTGAGTAAAGCTTGCAAGGTAAGCCCTTTGGAACTGGGCTTGGTTGTGTTCTCCCACTCTGGCATCGGAGAGGCCAAGCAGCAGGGGGCGAGGAAGAATGCAGCCTAGCCAGTGGAGGCTGAGGCGTTCCCTGCCTGAGGCTGGCTGCCATGGGGAGGGCATGGGCCCTGCACAGCCCTCAAGCAGTGAGGTTGCTGCCAGCCACTTGCATCCCTTTCAGGCTCCCCAAACACTCTCTCCCTCCAAAGGCATAAATAGTGCTATTTCTAGCTAAGTGACTTCGGGCAAGTCACATCATTGTGAGGTCAGAATAGAGGTGACCTGTGGGCCTGGGGCACTGGCCATGCTCTCTGTCTTGGTCTGGGGGTGGGGGCGCAGGTAGGCATACCTACAGGCAAAGGTTCATCCAGCTGTGTGTGCACCTAAGGCTAGGGCACTTCACTGTGAGTAAGGTACAGCTTAATACAAAAGCAGAGAATCAGAAAGATGCCTCTCGTCCTCCAGTCTTGCCTGAAGGGCGATCGTGAGCTTGCCCGTGAGCCTGCAAGCCAAGGTTTTCCCCAGCCAGCCTAGCATCCTCCTGTTCTCTCCTTCCCCACTCGCACCCCTGCTGGGTTTGCAAGGCATAATCTCCAATCTCCAAGAAAGCTGTTTTCCCTAAGACGTCCTGCGGAGCGAAACTGGGTGTGTGTTTATCTACAGAAATCAATCAGGATGCCTTCCCTGATTTACCGAACTTGAGGCGTAACCTCAAATGACAAACGAGACCTCCTGGTTTTAGGCAGGGGAGGTCTCCTCACACCCATGTTGGAGTCAGCTGAGGCACCGAGGGGGACAGTGACTTGCCCAGAGTGGCCAGCATGTAGGAGGCCGGGAAGGTCTAGCACCCAGGCCTCCTGACTCCCACCAGTCCAGTGCTCTCCCCAGTGCGTAAACCACCCAGATGGCCTGAACGCCGGGCCTGGCTCCCTCTCGCCCCCCTGTGGCCAGCCTGGGAACACTCGTGTTGCAGGGCTGGCAGGGCTGGCAGGGCTGCCAGCACTGCCGGCGCACAGATGGGCGAGGTGGCTGAGGCTCCTCCTCTCCGGAATCTTCCGCACTCTTAACAACTCAGCCCTGATTCATCCCAAAGGATGAATGAGCAGGAGAACAAACTCCACCTCCCGGAAGCGGGGGCAGGAAGCCCAGGGCAGCCTCCCTGCCTTGTGGGAGTGTTCTTTAGGAACTTGCTTGTACTGCCCCGGGGCTTACAGAGTAACAGGGATCTCAGTTATCTCCCAGGGGCCCCGGCTGACCTCTTGATCCAGCCAGGTCCATGCTGAGCCCCACTCCCTCCCCACAGTGTCCTGGTGAGAGCTCCATTGATTGCCCATATGGTTCCCTTCTGGTTCACAGCCCCCGTGCCTCTTTCTCCCTGCGCTCTGACATGCGCTCTTTGACCCAAGCTCATTATGTACCAGGCCAAGAAACCCTTCCTGGAGGGGGTGAGAGCCCACCAGGGACACCCTCAACCCTGCTGTCCCACCCAGTCTGTTCCTCCATCCCAATAAATCCCAGTGGGTAGCCAGTCTAAAACAAGGCTTACAGACAATGTCAGTGTGAATGCCTGGGTCTATTTTCAGCCATTCAATAAGCATTTATGGAGTTCTGACAGCATGCTAGGTATTGTGCTGGATATTGAGAACCCAGAGACAGAAAGCAGGGTCCAGTCCCTAATTTGTTTCTTTCCACTCTTCTTCCCTGTAAGAAGAGCTCTACTTCCCTTTGGGGGGGAGGGGCTTACTAGCTTAAGCAGAAAATACACAAGAAAAAAATCACTATTATAGATGCTAACTACTATGCTAGGTGATTTACATCTGTTCTGCTGACAACTCTATGAGGTAGATATCATTATTCCTGTTTTTCCAGGTGAGGAAATGGAGACTCAGAGAACTTAAATAAACATGTCCAAGGCCACACAGCCAGTAGCTGGTAGAGCCAGGATTGGAGCCCAGGGCCCTCAGCCTCCCCCAGTCTCTTTTCCTCCCCTATGAAATGGCACCTGTGCCATTACACCCATGCTAGACACACCCAAGCAGGTTTTGAGGACCTTTTCTGCTTTTCCCTTACCCGTAGGTTCTGGGCGCAGACCAGGGGCAGGGCTTCAGCTGTGCCAGGCGGGGCACGAAGACCCAAGGCTATGTGGTTGGAGGCTTATGGGGTCTCCCCAGGGGGCCCCAGGCTGCCTCCTCTCCCACAGGCACGTCCACACTGCGGTGGTGGAGTTATCTCAGCCCCACGCGGCACGGCGCGGTAGGAGGACGAGGAGAGTGGTCTCTTGTTGTTGATTTTAAAAGTCAAGTGTGTGTCTCAAAATAATGTTAATGGATTCATCAAGGGACAGGTACAAGGGGGTTCAGAGCCACTTCATGCATAATAGCCAACAACTGGAAACAGCACAAATATCCACTAGCAAGAAGTTCAATAAATAAATTGTGATCATATATATATAAAGTATATGCGTTTACACACAAGGTAATGGTACTAGTATAATATACGATGAAATGCTACCCAGGAATGAAAAAGAAATCCTCAGTCTAACCACAGGCGGCAGCAGGGGTGAACCTCTCAGACAGAACACTGGGCGAAAGGCGCCAGGAGCAGAAACGTCACATGCTGTACGATTCCATTTATATGAAGTTTGAAGAAGAGGCCGAGTGGTAGCGGTGCTGCTTGTGGCTACCTCTGGAGGGTGCTCTCTGGAAGAGGCATACATCTCCTGAGGCGCTGGAAGTGTGGAAATGTTTTCTGTCTTGATCTAGGTGGTTACGTGCGCGTTTCCATATGTAAACAGTAATTGAGTCGTACCCTTAAGACTCGTTCACTTCAGCCTGGCCTGGGGTGGCGTAGTGGATAGAGCGTCACCGGTTTGAAACCCTGGGCTTGCCCAGTCAAGGCACACAGGACAAGCAACAAGCAAGCAATGACTAAAATGAAGCAACTATCAGTTGATACTTGTTGCTCCCCCCACCTCCTCTCTCTTGTAAAATCAATATATAGAATCTTAAAAAAAATTCATTCACTTTACTGTAATATATTAATTTAAAAAATCATGTTAATGTCTCCCAGGGTGCCACTTGTGCCCTGGCCCTTCCCCAGAGTCAGTAAGCACACCCTCCAGACGGCCCCCCGAAGCAGAGTGGATACATGAAGGCGTTGCCTGAGCGAAGGGCTGGGGTGTCTGGGCAGGTGGGGAGAATCAGGGACTGTCTCAGGACAGGGCAGGATGGGCACCCCCTGTTCCCAGACTCCTGCCTGTTGCTTTAAGAGCAGGTGGGTGTCGCCTGACCTGTGGTGGCGCAGTGGATAAAGCGTCAACCTGGAAACACTGAGGTTGCCGGTTCAAAACCCTGGGCTTGCCTGGTCAAGGCACATATGGGAGTTGATGCTTCCTGCTCCTCCCCCCTTCTCTCTCTCTCTCTCTCTCTCTCTCTCTCCCCCCCCTCTCTATAACGAATAAAAAAAAATCTTAAAAAAAAAAAAAGAGTAGGTGGGTGTCATTTCCCTTAGCCACCCTCTAAGTCACTCTGCGGGGGCACTTCCCTTGGTTTGTGGGGTTGCACTCTGGGTTCTGTCCCACATGCTGCTATGCATAGCAGACCGGAGGGACAATCTGCAAATCCCAATAAAGATTCGCCACATTCTTTTAAGAAGAGGAAGTCTGCAACACCATCGCAGGTGCTTTGCCGCTTTCAGACCTCTGGGGTTTATGGGATCCCACAGCCGAGGAAAGAAGCCTGAGAGCTGAGCTTGTCCAGGGTCTCCTGTTGAGCGGGTGGGTTGGACTGAGGCTCCTCTGGAGAGCTGGGGGGGGGGGAGGGTGGCTCTTGGGGGGGCTCTTTCAGAAAGGGGCAAGGCTTCTCCATTAAGGCACCTCAGTGGTGGGGGGGGGATCCACACAGGGGAAGGAGGATGTGTAGGGACAGGGCTGGCTATGGGCCTGTGGGGGTGCTTTGAAAACTTGGATTTCCCTTCATCTCACCCCAAGGGAGAAGAAAGTGGGAAGGTGCTTTTCTGTGTCCATGACACCCCCTTCCTCCCCGTCCACCCGGGCCTCTGCTTCTCACCCTGGGCAGTGCTGAGGCCTTTCTGGACAATTCGTGATGGGGTTCTTGCTTCCATGACACCCCCTTCCTCCCACCAGGGTTTCTGCTTTAAGAGGATGCCCCGTGCTTACTGCCCAGTTGTGAAGCTGAGGTCACACTGCAGAGAGGCGGGGAGCAGCGAGAGCTGGGCTGCTCACCCCGAAGCAGGCCTCCAGAATCACACTCCCTGGTGGGGTTCAGGGGGAAGGACACCCCCAGTCCATCTGCCTGCAGGAGACAGATGAATAGACACATCTGCCCTGCAGCCAGCCCTGGGGTGCTCAGGACAGGTGACAGAGAAAGAGCTCAACCTTCTCCTTCTGGGAAGTTCTCTCTGCTGTCTAACATCCATCCCTCCTCTAAGTTTCCTCCCTGCCCTTTTGTTCTGTCACCACTGAAAGCAGAGGGGGTGGCATCAGTGGCTCAGGGAGCAGAGAGATTCTCACGCAGAGCTCCACCTCCTCACCATCCCCAGAGCTCCTGGGAAATCTCTCCCAGGCCCTTCTCACCTGCCTGCTCTCTGCATCCGCCCCACTGGGGCTTGCCCTGCGTCTGAGATGGCAGCTGGCACCACCTGGGCATGCTCGCTAAGTGACTGGCAGCAGGCCCAGGGTCTGGGCATCCCGGGGAGAGCTAGCGAAAGGCGGTGGCAAGTTGCTACAACCAAACTCATACATTCCACACGCCAGAGCTTTGGCACCACCCATTTAATTATCAAATAGTTCACATTTAGCTTTAATTGTGATTTTGTAAAAAACGCAATAGATCCCCAAATCCCAAAGGCACAAAGTCTCTCGATGGCTACGCCCAACCACCCAGTTATTCTCAGGAACAATCAACCTCTTTAGTTTCTTGAGTTTTCTTCTAAAAAATTAGGTACAAACCCATAAATACACATACAGGGTTTTCCTCTGTTCTACACTAGCATACACTGAGCTTTTCGCAGTGTAACTTGGAGGCGGTGTCACCTGAACACATCCCAAGCTTTACTCATTTTTTTCTTTTAATTTCTTCTTTTCCAAGTGAGAGGAGGGGAGATAGAGGACAGAATCCCACATGCACCCCAACAGGGATCCACCTGGCAACCCCTGTCTGGGTCCGATGCTCTGCCAATCAGGGTCCATTCTCACAACCAAGCTATTTTTAGCACCTGAGGTGGAGGCTTCATGGAGCCATCCTCAACACCTGGGGCCAATGCGCTTGAACCAATTGAGCCATGGCTGCGGGAGGGGAAGAAAGAGAGAAAAAGAGGAAAGGGTTGGAGAAGCAGATGGTTGTTTCTCCTGTGTACACTGACCTGGAATCAAACCTGGTACATCAACAAGCCGGGCTGACGCTCTACCACTGAGCCAACTGGCCAGGGTCAGCTTTACTCATTTTTATGCAGCAGCATCATCTGTCTTCCCTTGTATGGATTATAACACAGCCACAAACACACAATGTGCCAGGCACCTCACTAGACAGGAGGGTTATTATAGTAAATGAGCCTAAGTGCCTGTCCTCCTGGGGTTCACAGTCAGGGGGAGATTGAGTCAGTACATAGGCAGATGTCTCTGCTGTCTAAGAGGTTGTGTAATGGCAGAGCTCTGTTTTAAAACAGAAAGCCAAGGGAATGCCAGGAAAGGCTCCCAAAGGAAACGACCTCTACAGTGAGAGCCAGTGGGCATTTGCCAGCTGGGGGCACATGGGGAGGGAAGACCATTTTACACAGAAGGAGCAAGGTGTTGAAGGGGCAGCAGACGTAGGACATTCTGGGCACTCGGTGACTCAGAATGGGAAGGTGGGCAATGAGGCTGATGAGCTCAGAAGGGGTGTGGGGCTTCCTTTGTCAGCCACAGAGGAGCCAGGATTTGACTCGATCCAGGCAGCGGGGAGCACTGAAGGGACCCAAGTGTGACCGACATGGGTCAGCTCCTGTTTTGGGAAGATCTGGTGGCTGCTGTGTGGAAGGAAGATGGGTGGGGTGTGGGGCCCCACGAGCAGAGGGAGGCCAGCTGGGTGCTCCGTGCAAAAGGCCTGGGGCCTCCACACTCACTGGCTTAGCAACACCTCCACCCCTCCAGTGGGCTTGGCATAATCACAGCCCCCCCCCCACGTTCTCTCACCTCTAAAACACCAAGGTGGGAGGAGGGCAGTGGATTAGATGATCCCCCAGCCCCTCCATGACTTCAGCCTCCTGGTGAGGACACTAACTTCTGGGTTCTTCCCCTCCCCGCTCCTTGCCTCTGACACCTCTTCTGACCTGGAGGCTTTTATGCAGACTGTGTACCCTCCCTGTCACCAAACTCACCCTGTTCAAGCATGTGAGTGCTTGGTGACTGGTGACCAATGTTTAACTTCTTCTCCCCCTCTTGCCTCCAAACTTGTAGGCGGACTCTCCTTCTCTAGGGACCCACTTACTCTCTCCTGGTTGGTTTTTCAGCTACTTCTTGGAGTCCTGGTTCTATGTGGGTTTCTCTGGTTCCCTGATTGAGGTCTGGGCCCAAGGACACCCAACTAATGGGTACCTCCCCATTTGACAGGAATTGGTGTTTCTCCCACCAGACAGCAATGGGGTTCCAAGTCTGCGGGCGCTCTCTTCCTCTCCCCTCCAGACTTCTCAGTCTCTGTTGTGTCCAGTCAGCCCTTTCTCAGAGAGCCCGGAGAGAACCGCCCACTGCCTACTGGTTAGCACCTCCCTTCAGATCCCCTCTCTGCCTGGCTCCACTTTGCTTTGTGCTGTGGAAGGCTGACCCCTACAGCTGCATCTTGTGGTCTCCGTGGTCACTGGCTTTTAGTGGGGCTCTGCTGACCCGCGGGGCCAGCAGCCATAAGTCTGAGGGCAGCAGGCAGGGAGGCCGAGGTGTTCAGCCTGCCTCTTCCTCTCAGCCAGGCAGTTTGGACGGGCTGTATTTCCACACCAAGGCTCCCGGTGGGTGGGCTGCCAGTGCCCACAACCACAGCTCTTGGCAGCCCGCTCCCTGTCCACCTTCATGGCTGGGTTGGTAACTAGTCCTGCGTGCTTCATCACCTTGTATTAGTTTCCTTAAAGCTGCCCACAGCTCTGCGGAACAGTCCCTTCATTTCCATGCCTCAGTTAATTAACCCTTTGAGGGTGCCCTGCTTTTCCTGCCGGGACTGATGGGTACATCCTTCAAGCCCCTCACCCCATCGCTCGCCCTCCGCCCTCTGGCTGAGGTGAGGAGGTTTGTACCTCTCCCTGGGGCGCTGGTGATTCTTGCCTTTGATCTTGGACAAGTTGCTTCTGCTCTGTTTTCTGGCCTGCAGATGGGAATGTCCTCGGACTCCGTTCCTAGACGGTTATAAGGCTTTCATGCGTCCTCATGAGTTGTGGGTCTCCCATAGTGCCTGGCATATTGCAGAACCTTAGCAAACATTAAGTTCCCTCCCCTTCGGGTGGTGGCTTCTGCTCCACATCTGCCTCTGCTTGACTTGGGGGAGAGCTTCCCTTCGGAGAGGGGGGCCTGGACACAGGAGAGGGGGTGTGTCACGGACTGGAGGGGGCACTCCTGATGAAAAACCTTGTTTCCAAGCCGTATGTGTGACTCCATTAACCTAGAGAGTGCCTCTCAATGCTTCGCGTTCCTTTCAAATAGAGAGTGGAGATGGGGGCGGGGGGATCTGCTCATTACGGGAGAACCAGCAGAAGCCGCTCCGCTGCCTCCCCCCCCCCCCCCCCCACGCTGTCCGCCATTAGCGCAGCCTGGCCAGGCGCTGCTCTCACTCCATTAGCCTTCAGGAATAAAAAGAACGATTTCTTAAGTCAAGAATAATTATTTCAACCAGCTTTCCTTCTCAGCTTACTGCTGTGCCGGCTGGGCCACGTGTGCTGGCTGACAAATTAATTTCTATTATTTATATTGGGCTAGAGAGGAGCAACTCTCTTGGGGAACGGCGGGGGTGAGGGGCCGAGGAGAAGAGGTGAGCGATGAGGACAGGGAGACAGGGGCAGGGACAGAGACGCAGGGAGAACAGGGAGAGGGGGTCGGAGATAGAGAAACAGAAGAAAAGACGGGCAGATGGAAAGAGGGACGAGGGACGGCAGGCTAGGGTGGGCTCCAGGCTTGGGAGGGGCATATAGCAGAACCCGGCGCTGGCCCTGCTCCCTGCACTTGTGGAGGTGGCTGGGTCTGGGCACACCAGCTGGCAGGAGTCCCCCCACACCGGGAACTCCGCCAGTGTTCCGGCCCCCATCCTCCCGGGACGTGCGCTGGTGTACCATCTAGCACTCAGAGCGAGCGCTCTGCATGCCCTCTCAGCGTGCACAGAAATGTCTCCGTCTCCTGCGCCTCTTCCTCAGGAGACGGAGTTCTCACTGAACTTGGCGCACCCAAGTCAGAGCCACAGGAGGCTTGTGGGAAACTCGCTCTCCTCCCCGTTCCTCCTCCTCCCTCGGCAGGCCTTCCTCCTTCGCACTTCCCCTCCGCTTCCCGACCTGTGGATCAGGGTCCGCCCCTCCCTCCCCTTCCTGCCCGGACGCAGAGGTCACTGGCCACTCCCACCTTGGCCCTGCATCTAATGAAAAGATATACAGTTGACCCTTGGGCAAAACTGGTTTGAACTGTGCAGGTCCACATCTACATGGATTTTTTTCAATTAAGCGACTTGAAAAAACTCACAAACTGGGTAGCCCAAAACAGATGACATAAATTCACAGTATCCATGAATATAGTACAATATTGTAAATTGTATTTTATCTTCCTTAATTTTCCTAATAGCACTTTCCCCTAGATTACTTTATTCTAAGAATACAATGTATAATACATATATAAAATATGTGTTAATTGATTTTATGTTTTCAGTAAGGGTTCCTTCCAGTCAACAGTAGGCTATTAGTAAAGTTTTGGGGAAGTCAAAAGGTATACACAGATTAATATATATACATATATATAAAATTGATTTATATTTAGAGACAGAGAGAAAGGGAGAAAGAGAAGGAGAAGCATTCATTTGTTGTTCCACTTAGTTGTGTATTCATTGATTGCTTCCTGTATGTGCCTTGACCTGGATCAAGCCCTCAACCTGGGTATTTTGAGATGACACTCTAATCCAGTGGTCCCCAGTCCCCGGGCCGCAGACCAGTACCGGTCCGTGGGCCATTTGGTACTGGTCCACAGAGAAAGAATAAATAACTTACATTATTTCCATTTTATTTATATTTAAGTCTGAACGATGTTTTATTTTTTTTAAATGACCAGATTCCCTCTGTTACATTCGTCTAAGACTCACTCTTGACACTTGTCTCGTAAGTTCGACAATTATATTAAAAAAATACCACAGTTTTTACACCGGTCGCATAATTTTATTTTGTGCATTTATCCGTCCCACCCTAAAGGCCGGTCCGTGAAAATATTTTCTGACATTAAACTGGTCTGTGGCCCAAAAAAGGTTGGGGACCACTGCTCTAACCAACTGAGCAATTGGCCAGGGCTTATATTATATACACAGATATTTGACTGCATGGAGGACAATGCCCCAAACCCTTGTGTTGTTCAAGGGTCAAATGCACATTACATATTTATTTATTTTCTTTTCTCTCTCTCTCTCTCTCCCTCCCTCCCTCCCTCCCTCCCTCCCTCCCTCCCTCCCTCCCTCCCTCCCTCCCTTCTTTCCTTCCACCAATTGAAGCCACTGGCTGCAGGAAGGGGAGAGATGGGAGGTAGGAGGTGGGGGAGGGGGAGGGGGAGAGAAGCAGATGGTCGCTTCTCTTGTGTGCCCTGACTGTGAATTGAACCTGGGATGTCTGCATGCCAGGCCAACGCTCTATCCACTGAGCCAATTGGCCAGGGCCTCTCTTTCTTTTTATGGAGAAAAATCTTAAGGGTGAAGCTTGATGAGATTTACATATTCATTGTTGGGAAGGAAAAATGTTTCCTCTACCTTTCTAGGCTCTTCTGGATGGTCCAGGAATTAAATTAACATGATACAGATTAACAGAAGAAAACCCAAATTTAATTTCATATGTACAGGGGCTCCGTAGAATATGAGACCCGCAGGCAGGCAGAGAGTTGAGGCCTGTTGGCCATCCTAAGCTAAGGATAAGAGACGTGGGCTGTGGGACTTCGAAAGGGAAGAAGACAATTCACACGGAGTTGGAGAGCCAATCTTTGGTGAGCAAATGTTTGCCATGTCGTGCAGAGAAGTCTTCCTGATGTAAATAAAGTTACCTTTGGTAATAGCTCTTTTATAGGTATAAGCTCCCTCTCAATTCTTTTAGGCAGTTAAGGAGGAGGTAAAGAGAAGGACTTCTTGTGTCTTAAAAAATGATCAACCTGGCCTAGTGTGTGGAGGACCCGGGTTCGATTCCCGGCCAGGGCACACAGGAGAAGCGCCCATTTGCTTCTCCACCCCTCTGCTGTGCCTTCCTCTCTGTCTCTCTCTTCCCCTCCCGCAGCCAAGGCTCCATTGGAGCAAAGATGGCCCAGGCGCTGGGGATGGCTCTGTGGCCTCTGCCTCAGGCGCTAGAGTGGCTCTGGTCGCAACATGGCATCGCCCAGGATGGGCAGAGCATTGCCCCCTGGTGGGCAGAGCATCGCCCCTGGTGGGTGTGCCGGGTGGATCCCAGTCGGGCGCATGCGAGAGTCTGTCTGACTGTCTCTCCCTGTTTCCAGCTTCAGAAAAATGCAAAAAAAAAAAAAAAAAAAAAAGATCAACCTAGGCAGCCCTAGCCGGATAGATGGTTGGTTAGAGCATTGTCTCAATGTGCAAAGGTTGCCGGTTTAATCCCCAGTTCCGGCACATGCAGAAATAGATCAGTGTTTCTGTCTGTCTTTCTCTCTTTCCCTTCCTCTCTCTCTAAAATCAATCAATAAATTTTTAAAAATCAGCCTAAAACAATTAACTCTCAATTGTCAAAGAGATACATTTTGAGGTGGCAAATTTTTCTCCCCAACATAACACATACCCCTGTGACCACCAACCACTTAGAGCAAGACAGAAAACATTTCCAGCGTCCTAGCAGGCCCTTCATGCCTCAGTCCCAGCCTATGCCCACCTCACTCCTGCCACCTCGGGGTAACTATTATTCTGACCTCCAGGACCACAGGTTAGTTTTGCTGGCTAGTGAATTTTATATAAATAGAACCTTGCAGGATCTACTCTTTTGTACCTGGCTTCTGCTCAACATTGCGCCTGTGAGATTTATCCACATTGTTTGTAGCAGTAACTCATTATTTTTCATTGCCGTAGAATTCTTCATTGCATGGACATACCACAGTTCATTCAACCACTCTTCTCTGGACAGGTACCCGGGTTGTTTCAGTTCCTGGCAATGGTGAATAAAGCTTCACGAACATTTGTGTGCCTGTCATGCTCTGCACATTAAGAGCAGTATAACCTTGGGAAGTGCGACATTGGGATTTATAAGGAATAAATTTGGCCTTTGTCCATGATTCTTGCCTGACAGCTCTCCAAACCCTGAGCGATTGTTTTCTTGACCTCAGTTTCTGAAATGGTCTGTGTCTTCTCCCACTGGGCAGAGGATCTGACTAAGGGTAGGTGCTTATTTCCACTTGGGAAATAAACGAAGTCCCTTCTGTATCCAATTTTTCCTCCTGGGCAGCCTTTATTCCTGCACCTGGTTTCTCTCCGAGAGAGGACTCCTCAGCCTCGAACTGCTATGCAACCCACAGCTGGGAGCTTTACAGCCAGTTCTGAGAACAAACTGGGCCACCGCACTGGCTCTTGCCCAGCACATGGGAGGGTCCCTGCACCCTGGCCCGAGAGGAAACTTCCAGGTGTCCTCATGTTTGGCCTCTGGCCTGGGGATTGTCCTAACCAGGCAGGTGGCCTGCCAGCCCTCCAAACCTTTTAGAGAAGCATCTGCCCTTCCTAATGCCAGAGGAGGACGCAGAGGAGAACTGAGGCTGGGGCGCAGGGCCTGGAGGCTGGGCACCTGACTCCAGGCTGGCCTGTCCCACGCGGGGAACTCGCTTTTCCTGACCGAGACCGGTCCGGATGAAGACAAACCTTTGCCAGCCGCATGGTACCGGTACCGGAGAAGGGGCAGGGGCGGTTTCCCTGACCTTCAGAGGCTCTGTTGAGTGCGTCTGAGTGTGGGAGCTGGGAGTGGAGCGCGGGAGGCACCGCAGCTCCCATGGCCCTGGGTCTCCGAGGGCCAGGAAGCTTCTTCCCCGCCCACAGCCATTTGGGGGAGGGGCCCCCTAATTTGGAAGCGGAAGGTCGCTAATGAGCCCACCGAGGTCGAGGAGAGAGCTAATGGTGCTAAAGGGCTTCCCTGAGTTTCTTAAAAGCACCGGTGACGGGGAAGCCTTCATTAGCAGGAAGATTAATCACAGGCTGGGTCTCGGTCACCCCCTTCCAAGGTGCCCTCCACTGCCCCTGCTGTCCCTGCTGAGCCCCTGGGGCTGAGAGGTGCCCCCACCGGTGACCTGAGCTATCCAATCTGAAATGAGAAAGCAGGACAGGGAGATGGCAGTCTGTGGGCAGGGAGGCCTGGGGGACTGGGGAACAGAGGGGTGGGGATGGAGACTTGAGAAACGGGGACAGGGGCCTGTCAGGAGTGACCGCAGAGGTATCGACATACTACCAGGGGAATGCAAATAATATGTAAAATACGCAAGCCATTAGTGATTAGTTGCAGGTCAACAGCGCAGGTTTTTTTGGTAATCAGTTGATATCTGTGTTCTAAACCTCAGACTGGGGCCCAGGGACTGTCAGACAGTGTGGCCTTCGTGAGCCCAGACCAGGATTCTGCCCCTCAGCTTGCCAGCCTTCCTGGGCACCCTCCCTGGCAACCCCCATTGGGAAGTGAGGAGTTCAGGCAGACAGAGGCTCAGAGAAACCCCAGTGGTGCGAGCTGCAAACTGTCCCACCCGGTCCTGGGGTGGCTGGCCAGGCTCTCTGGCTCCTGCTCCAGCTCCTTTCCTACCTTTTCACGGTGTGTGAGTGTGAATTTCCTCTCCCCATCTCCCCGTCTTCCCTTCCAGCCTCTCTGCCTTCTCTCTGTGCCTGGTCTCAGGACCTCTCCAGTTATTCCCAATGACCTTGCCTGGGTGCTCTTGAAGGAATGTACCAACTTCAATGTCCTTGTGCCTCAGTCACTTAATTTGTCCCTGGTTCTCATTTGGTGGGTTCAGAGGGCCCAGTCAACTCTGGGGGTGTATGGGGGGGGGGAGAATCTGCTTCCTTGAGAAGACCTGCAGCTGCCAGTCTCACTGGCCTCTGAGGGCAGGCCCAGTGAACGCTGAGAGGCACCTTGCCCATTCTCCTGTGTCCCCCAGGCCATGCTAGAGAGGCAGAGAGGCCTTTCCATGCCAGCAGGACCCAGGAGGGTGGCATAGCTTTCTGAACACCTGGACCTGCCCCCAGGACCTGTTTGAGGGGGGAAATTCTTCCTGGAGTCATGGCAGGGGGAGAGAAGAGAATTCATCCCTATTTGCCAAGTCCCTGTGCGTGCCTGGCAGTCTAGGTGCTGAGAAATGAAGAGTGTGTGGGGAGGAGCAGTGGGCAGGATGTCTCCAGGGAAGCCGCCTTCTAACAGCCCCTCCTCAACGTGCCCTGCCAGCCGGGAGGCTGATGCCCTATGGACCCGAGTGGGGTCCACCTCTGGGCCCTAGGTGGTGAGAGGGCCCAGAAGCAGGGCAGTGGGCGAGGGGAGGGGGAGGGGCCAACTGGCCTGACCTTTAGCCCGGGGGAGGGAGCTGCAGGGACCTGAGACCAGTGACACTGGACCCTTCTGCCTGCCCCTCTGTAGTGGTGGATGTGGGGGACCAGACAGGCCTGAGTGGAGGACACCAGGGGTGAGCCCCCTAACGTCCCTGTGCCCTGGCTGCTCTGGGGGCTCTCTCGAAGGCTGACTCTAGGAGGAGAAGCCGAGGTGGACGTTGTCCTACACAGCAACACTTGGAGTCACACATACTGTTGTTGGGGGTGGCAGTGGTGGCTTTTGTCCCTTATCTGACCTAGGGACCCTCATGTGTTCTTAGTTTCTTGGGAGGGAACTGGGAGATCTGGGGCTGTGAGCAGGGCAACGGTGGGGACCTCCCTATATGGAGGACCTCCCCTCACCAGCAAAATGGGGATTATCCCGCCTCCCAGGCTGTGGTGAGCATGTGATGAGACCGTTCAAGGGCTCTGGGGACTTTAAGAAGCTGTGCAAGGGTGCCTGGCGGGATGGCTGGGTTAGTTAGAGCATTGTCCCGATACAAAGGGGTTGTTGGTTTGATCCTTGCTTAAGGCACTTACAGGAACAGACCGATGTTTCTGTCTCACTCCTCTCTCCCGTCCTCTCTCTCTAAAATCAATGAATTAAAGAAGAAGAAGAAGCTGCTTGGTGGGCTCCGGTGGATAAGTAAATTACAGTGTGCACGTCAGACCTGCCCTTCTTCTACATCCTGGACCCGCATTCCGAGAACCGTCCCACCTGCTGCCTGCTGTTGGCCACACCCCTTCCCCCAGCCTTGGGGACGCAGACCCCCATTTCCCAGTCTTTTTCTCCCCTCCCCACCCAGCACTGTCCTTTGTGACATTGCTGGGAGTCAGACCCCCACCTCTGGGGACATTGCCTCAGGTGTGTGAGCAGCATCAGCTTTCTAGCACTGCCCCCCCTCGGTGGCCCAGACACCCCCCCACCCCGCCCCCGACCTTCAGGCAGTAGAGGATCCTCTTTCATCTCTCCTGCCTGCTCCCCCCACCTCCAGCCTCAGTCCTCTCAGTTTGCTGCTAGACTGCTGGGCTTGACTATCTCTGCAGCCCCAAGGGGGAATCAGGTGTGCAGGGGCCCGGCCGGCTCCTCCCTGGGGCTCAGCAAGAATCGAACAACTTCTCTTCTCTGCCTCTGCAACCTGAGCCCCCACCTCTCAAACCAGAGCAGAGAAATGCAGAGATAGGAAAGGGACTCGCAGAAATGATCTGGATTCGGGGCAGCCTGAAGCCCAAGGATGCCTTGCTGGGCTGAGCCCGAGGCTGGAAGTGGTGGGCAAAGAGGGAGAAATAGATAGGGCCTGGGTTAGGATGCTTCACTCAGCTCAGGCGTAAAATTTAAGGAGTGCCAAAAAACACCCCTCAGTAATCAAAGGGAATAATATTTTTATGTAATATTAAAAATAAAAAAGTTAATGCAAAACAATATCCACGATTGTCGTAGGTAGAATAATGCCTCACTCCCCTCCCGCCAAGGAAGTCTGTGTCTAATCCCGGGAACCTGTGAGCATGTTAAGTTGTAGGGCAAAGGGGAATTAGAAGTGCAGATGGCATTTCAGTGGTTGATCAGCTGACCTTAAGAAGATAGGGAGGCTTTCCTGATAGTCCAGGTGAGATCACTGTAATCCCAGGGGCCCTTAAAAGTGGAAGAGAGACAAGTGACAGAAGCAGAAGAGCCCCACTGGGGGAAGGAAAGGTAGTGACAGAAGCCATCCATGTGATGTGATGTGTTGTGATGGAGATTCTGCTGCCTTTGGAGATGGAATGGGGCTGCAAGCCATGGCATGCTGGCAGCTGCACACGCTGGAAGAAGCAAGGAAACAGATCCCCCCCTCCTGAAACACGGGATGTTCTGCTGACACCTGGCTTCTAGCTCAGGGAGACCGGTGTCAGACTCCATCCTACAGAAATGTAAAATAATAAACTTGTGTTGTTTTAGGCCACTAGGTTTGTGCTAATTTGAAACAGCAGCAATAGGAAACTGAAACAACGGTGAGCCAAACATCCATATTTTAAATAAAGGCAGAATCAGGAGACTCTAGGCTCCTGGCAGAGGTTATATAAGCATATATGTTGAGTTCTTGCATGTGGGAAAATGTCTTTGTTCTACCCTCCTTGTGGCTGTAGTTTGCTGGGTATGCAATTCCAGATAGAAAGACCAGTCCCTCAGAATTCAGAGTGTATTGTTTCATTGTCTTCTAGCTTCTACTGGTATGGGTGAAAAATCTGAGTCCATTCTCACTCCCTTTTCTTTGCAAGTGGCTTATCTTTCTTAATCGTTGAAGCTTTGGGGATTTCTTTGTTTTTATCACCAGTGTCTTGAAATTTCACAATGAGGTGATTTTGTAGAGGTCTTTTTCTGTTCATCATCTGGATAAGCTCAAGCATGTCTCTTAGGACTGAGAAATTGTCTTGTATTATTTCTTTGCTCATCCCCCCCCCCCCTCCTCCATATTCTGTTTTTCTTTTTCTGGTATACCTGCTGGATCTTCTCAACCGATCTTTGAATTTTCTTATTTCTTCTTTTTCATTTTTTCCCACTTTTTATTTTTTTTCTGTTTTTGTTTTTACTATTGGAAGATTTCCACAACTTTACTTTTCAACTTTTATATTGAATTTAGGCAGCTATCCTTTTTAAATGATTTTTAACTTTTAAGAGTGTTTTCTGAATGTTTCTTTGAATATCATTTTATTTTTTATTAAATAAATATGACATATTCTCATCTCTCTGGAAAGAATTTTTATATTGTTTTCTGTTTTGTAAGTTTTTATCTGCTTCCTACATGGTTTCTGTTCCCTCAGATTTCCTTGTTTTTCAGGGTTTTTTTCCTACTGTTTTCTGTTTAGTCGCTCACTTTCAGGTTGGAGGCTTTCTGTACACATGTGATGATACCTCCTGTCTATTCCTGTTAAAAGTGGGTTACTAGAAAATCATTTGACAGCTTCATGAGAAACCATGTCAACTAGTGGGTTTCGTGAAAGGTGATCAGGTGGGGACCTAGCTGCTTCATTGGTAGATGCCCAGTATCAGTATATATAGACTTGTTTCTCTTCTTTATTTTTATTTTTTTAAGTGAGAGAGAGAGAAACATACAGAGATAAACAGGAAGGGAGAGAGATGAGAAGCATCAATTCTTCATTGAGGCACCTTAGTCGTTCATTGATTGCTTTCTCATATGTGCCTTGACTGGAGGGCTCCAGCCGAGCCAGTGACCCCTTGCTTGAGCCAGCAACCTTGGGCTCAAGCCAGTGACCATGGGGTCATGTCTATGATCCCATGCTCAAACCAGTGAGTTTGTGCTCAAATGTGATGAGCCCATGCTCAAGCCAGCAACCTTAGGGTTTTAAACCTGGGTACTCTGCATCCTAGGCCGACACTCTAGACACTCTATCCACTGTGCCACCACCTGGTCCAGTTAGATGTGTTTCTTTTTCTTCCTTTTTTTTTTTTTTTTTTTTGGTGACAGAGACAGACAGAGAGAGGAACAGTTAGGGACAGAAAGACAGGAAAGGAGAGAGATGAGAAGCACCAATTCTTCGTTGCGGCTCCTAAATCTCTTGAGTTGTTCATTGATTGCTTTCTCATATGTGTCTTGATCAGGGGACTGCTGCAGAGCTAGTGACCCCTTGCTCAAGCCAGTGGCCTTGGGCTCAAGCCAGTGACCTCGGGCTTCAAGCCAGTGACCTTTGGGCTCAAGTCAGTGACCATGGGGTCATGTCTATGATCCCGCACTCAAGCCAGCAACCTCACACTCAAGCTGGTGAACCTTGCTCAAGCTGGATGAGCCCGCACTCAAGCTGGCAACCTCGGGGTTTCAAACCTGGGTCTTCTGCGTCCCACTCAGACACTCTATTCGCTGCGCCACCGCCTAGTCAGGTTAGACTTGTTTCTTAAGCCAGTTTATTTCTCTAGAGAAGGATTCTTCAATCACCCTGCCCCAACCCCCACCCAGGTAGGGGTGACTGCTAGCATGTTGAGAACCGAGTAGAGGAGGAGAGAGAGAGTCCTGTAGTTTAGAAATACAGTTAAATCCTCACTTAATGTCATTGATAAGTTCTGTGACTTTAAGCAAAAAATGTATAATAAAACCAATTTTACCACAGGTTAATTGATATAAACATGAGTTAAGTTCCAACAGTAACATGATAACAAAACAATGTTGAACCAAACAATGTTATTGCAGAACCTGCTGTATGTACAGACTCTGACCCACCGTCTTTTTCAGCAACATACCTGTAAGTGAGTTGTTTGTGCCCCACTCCCCCTCCAAAAAAAAAAGATGTCCATGTTGTGATTCCTGAGACTTGTTAATGTGAATATATTTGCGAAGAGGATCTTTGTAGACATGGTCAAATTAAGGATCTCTAGATGAGTTTATCTTGCATTATCAAGGTGGGCTCTAAATCAGGGGTCCCCAAACTTTTTACACAGGGGGCCAGTTCACTGTCCCTCAGACCGTTGAAGGGCTGGACTATAAAAAAAAACAACTATGACCAAATCCCTATGAACACTGCACATACCTTATTTTAAAGTAAAAAAACAAAACAGGAACAAATACAATATTTTAAATAAAGAACAAGTAAATTTAAATCAACAAACTGACCAGTATTTCAATGGGAACTATGCTCCTCTCACTGACCACCAATGAAAGAGGTGCCCCTTCCAGAAGTGCAGCGGGGGCCGGATAAATGGCCTCAGGGGACCGCAGTTTGGGGACCCCTGCTCTAAATGGAATGACAAGTGCCCTATAGGTGACACACAAAGCAAAGAAACCCATGGGAAGGTGGAAGCAGAGACGACTGGCCTTGGGCAGCCACAAGCCAGGGAACAGCTGGGCAGCCACTGGAGGCTGGGGGAGGCCAGGACAGGAACCCTGGAACTTCTGGAGGGAGCACGACCCTGCCCACTCCTTGATTTCAGACTTCTGACCTCCAGAACTGTGAGCGGATACATTTCCATTGTTTTAAGCCACCCAGTTTGTGATCATTCTTATGGCCACCCTAGGAAACTTACGTAGCACCTGACTTCCACCTGGCCTGTCACCCCCAAGACAGGAGGCCCTTTGGTTCAACCTCTCCTGGAAACAATCCTCCAGGCTTCTTGCTGGGGTGAAGACAGCGGGACTGACTGAGCTCTGAGAGGAGCTGAGGGCTATTTGCTCCCACGAGAGATTCTTTACACTAATCTTCCAGCTTCAGCCCCAGCCCTTGCCCCCCACCCCACCCCACCTCACCCCTGTCAGTGGTACTGGATGTCTTCAGTGCTTCGTTCTCACTGAGGCTGTGGGCTGTGAATCGTCTGCCCTCTTGGTGTATCCCCTCTAACTTTTGGGCTTAAAACGATGCTTTTTACAGTAAAGATCTATTACCATCTATTTGTTAGCTTTCCAACTTCTAATATTTTAATATTTTTCCTCTGCTATCAATTCTTCTTTTCTTCTTTTCCTTTTTGTGGGCCTTTGCCTTTTAAAATACCTTTGTTGTTTAGTGGTGTTTCAGAAAGGAGCACGGTACATGTGTATATTCCATTACTTTGTTGTTGTTGTTGTTTTCAATTATTTTGTTTAATCAAAAGATTTATATTCTTAACATAACCAGATGATGCATAGTCTTAATTTTAATAACTTGAGTTTGGCTATGACAAGGAGGGCGCTGCACTCTCCTATGTGCCGCAGGCCTCACCACTCCCTGCAGTGCCCCCCCCTGGCCTGATTCGCACATTTGTGTCCCACCTGGTTCTTCCTGGAGGCATCTACATTTGTCATCACTGGCTCAGGTATCTCCCAGAGATCAGAACTTCAGAGAACCATAGCAGAAAGGGGTATTTGGCAAAATAACTTGTCTGATTTTTCCCCACTTAAAAAAAAAATTCTAAAATTGGGATGGAGAAGTAGAAAAAAACCAGAGTTAGAAAATCAGGGCAGGAGCGAAGGGACTGACGGATGGCTCATCTTGACTTGGTTGAATGTCTTATTCTTTGGTTGTATAACCTACGTTTTTTTATGTTCTGCCTCTGTTTTCCCGTTTGGCTAATAGGCACAGTCGTGGCCAGTGGGATGAGGTTGGCGTGGTAAGAAAGGACATAAAAAGCTTCAACAAGGAGAAACGTTGAGAGCTTTGCTATTTTACTTTTATCTGTATGTTACAAGATGTCTTGATCAACCTTGAATTCTATCTCTCAGCTCCATCTGCTCCTCCCAGTGGAGCTAACTTCCTGGGCCTGGTTGCCCTGGAACGCTGTTTGTTGGAAGGAGAGATCTTGACACTAAAAGTCAATGGTTTGGGAGTTCTGAGTTTTGGAATTGGCGCTTCCCAGCTGGGAGACCTGAACACCACCCTTTGGGCCCCTAGCAGTCCCTGTACCCATCTGCCTCCAATATTGAAGGGTGGCGTGATCTTTCAGCTCCAGAAGAAACAAAAAACAGCAAGAGGGATTCTGCGAGGAGCCAGAGCTGCAGAGGTGGTTGAGGCCAAAGTCTTAGCTGGTGGCTCTGTGCTGGGGCTTTGAAGGTGCTGTGGGTGGGGAAGGGGCGAGGGAGGTGGGATGAGCTACGCTCTCCAGGGATGGCCACTAGTTCTGGTGACATATTTAAACTGTCCTCCTTCTCCCGTCCCTCCCCTCCTCCCTGAACCCCCAGGGGCCCAGCCAGATTTCCACACAGTGTAGTTCAGACCAATGGGAGCTGTTGGTTGGATTGAGTCAAATGGTTGCATCCAAACAATCTCTGTCTTCTCAGGGGGGCTGGGAAACAGGGACCCAGAGAAACAAGGCCCAGTGTTTCAGGCTTTAACTGCTTTCTCCAGACTACTCCCAGGGCACTGGTCCCAGGCAAGGGGTCGGGGCGGTGGGGGGCCAGGGGGAAAGCAGACTGGCGGGAAGACCATCGCTTCCTTTTCTTCCCGATGGCCCCTCTCTCCCGCTTCTGCCTGCCGTCCTCCAGGAAGCAGCAGCAGACACAATCAACAACTTTTTTTTTTAATAAAAAGGCTTTTTAGGACTTTTACAAAGGAGGCTGATGCCCATTAAGACATAAATTAAATCTTTGTGGGAACAGCCTGAGTGCAGGCTGCCTGTGTGAGGAACACCCCTCACCCGCTCTGCCACAGGCCCCCACCTCCTTCCCTCTCCCCCCAGGACCCAAGGGCATCTCAGCAATGGGAGGGAAATGAATCAGGGTTGGCATTACCTATGTCATAGGTCAGGGCTAGAGTGGGTGTGGGAGGAGAGAGAATGAGGCAGGTCAGGGAGGGAGGGGTGGAGAGAGGGAGTGGACATACTGTTTTTATTTAACCTACTCACCAAGTATAGGGAGGGAATGCAATGGTTATCCCCCTTTCTACAGATAGGAAAAACTGAGGTTCCAAGAAGTTAAGGAACATGACCAAGGTCACGCTGTTAATGTCAGGATGACATTGTTCCCTCCTACCCCCCACGCCTCCACAACAGCATTTCTCTGCAGTGAGTTTAGGAGCCAGGAAGGCCTTCTAACTACACTTTCCTGTGACTGACCACTCTTGAGGGTCCCACGGAGAAGGTGTGGGACACCAGAGTACATATGGTACCCACAGATGAGCAGGGTGTGTGGGGAGGGATCACTAGCCAGTCTGCTTAATTAACCTGTTGGGGGCCCCATCAGGCCATGGGCTTTGGACTTTCGGATTTGGGCCAAGGGGGAGAGACTGAAACTGAACAGGCCAGGGCCCAGCAGGCTCCCCAGTCAGGGGCCAGGGGACCAGTGCGGGAGGACAATGTGGCGTGGGGCAGTCAGAGAGTCCCTGGGCTACCCTTGCCTTGCTCACACTTGTTTGGGTGCTGACCTGTCACTCACTCATTCATTGACTCAACAAATGTTTATTCAGCACCTGCGAGCAGCTAGTGTGGGCCAGGTGCTTCAGTTAGGGAGCAATAAGAACGAGAAGAATGCCGTATTCATCTTTCCGGGAAGTGCATTCCCCTCACTGTTTTAACATTGCTGAAATCAGGATGTGCCTTACCCGCAGTGAAGGTTACAGTTATTTCCAGTGGTGTTTTATTTTTCTTAGAGGTCTAAGAACGTCATGGTGCAACCAAACCATGCCGGCTTAGATTTGATGAAATTAGGTAATAGCGACGCTACAGCGCGTCCCACATGCCAACACTGTTTTAACTGCTCTACAGGTATGAACTCGTTAGGGCTTCCCAATCATCCCTGAGGTAGGAAATTTTAATGTTCCCACTATAGAGCTGGGAAAACTGAGGCAGAGAGGTAGATTCTCATTTCCTCCTCAAGGAGTGGACAGCCCCGTGGGCTGTCTTCTAAACACCAGTGCCAAGCTTGTGACTGCAGAGGAGTTGTGTGGAGGGCCACAGGGACCACCCCAGAGGAGGGGCCCACCCTGGGAAACTCCTTCCCAGACCCTCTTTTGCTGAAAGGTCCTCCCCTCTCCCTGCCCCCACTCCCTGTTCCCTTTTCCTTCGTGTGTGGTATTAATCATGGAAGCAGCTGTCATTCCTATCAGCCCAACAGCTATCAGCTCAGTCCAGGCCTCCAGAGAGGGGAGGGTGGCGTGAGTTGTGGGGGTGGGATGTGGGGAGCCGCAGAGACTCAGGGAGCTGGAGACGGAGCGCCCCATCCCCCCCACCCCTCCTGCAGTAGACACATGGACCTTTCTCAGGGTTTGCATCATCTTTTTCCTGGTCTGTCTCAGGATGGGAGGGCACTTGTTAGTGGTGAAGATTTACAATCAGAAGGAGAAAAGGGAGAGGAGCTGCTAGGAATCTTGCATTCGCCTTACCACCCAGACTCCAAAGCAAGCCAGAGCCGGGTTGTGAGGGAGAGGGCCCGGGGCGTTGCCCCCTCAGCCCTCCCCCCCAAACCTGTGGCCCCTAGACCTCAGTTTCACTATCTGGATAGTGGCATTCATTCTGCACAAGCGGCCCCGGTCAGTTAGCTCAGCTGCTTAGAGCGTCATCCCTGTGTTGCAGGCTTGATCCCCAGTCAGGACATAGACGGGAATCAACCAATGAGCGCACAGATAAGTGGCGCAACAAATCAATGTTTCTCTCTCTCCGGTCAATAAAAATATATCTTTAAGAATGTATGCACGGGAGACCCTGGGTGACCGTGGGTCCCCGGAGTCTCGCTGCCCTGACTGTGCCCCACGCCCCTGCATTCAGTTCTACCCTGTCCCCTCTCCCCCAGCCCGACTCCGCCAGGTGCTGGGAAATGAAGACCTCACCTGCCAAGAGGAGCTGGGAGGGGCGCCGTGGGCGCTGCCAGCAGCCCGGAGCTGTCACGCCGGCTGCCTTCTCCTCGGTGCCGGCGGTAATTAATTAATCAACCCTTCCAGAGGCCCAGGCAGCGTGGGCAGCCTCTCCCGACACTGCACACTGCGCAGCGAAGACGGCGGCACCTGCAACCAGGTTAAGGCCCAGGAGGCCCTGCCAAGCCCAGCCACCTGGACCCCGGGGCCTACTCAGAGAGGGGCTGGGGGACAGGGGAAGAGGGGGTGTCCTCTTCTCAAGGCCAGTGTGTCTCACCCTTATTCACTCATTCAACAGACGCTGCTAAGTACCTGCCTCGCATCTTGAGCCTGAGCCCCTGAGACAGGGCTTCACTTTCATGGTGCCTTCGGGGTGCCTGCTTCCCAGGAAGCCCTTGTAGCGAGAGGGGTCGTCTTCGTTTGTTTGAGCTGCTGTACAGAATAACATAAGATGGGGTTAAACTACAGACATTTATTTCTCCCAGGTCTGGGGACTGGGTAGTCCAACTTGAAGGGCCAATCGATTAGGCTTCTGATGACAACCTCTTCTTGGCTTGCAGACATCCGCCTTCCTGCTGTGTGCTCACGTGGCCTTTCCTTGGTGCATGCTCGTGGAGAGAGATGTCCCTTTTTATAAGGGCGCCAACCCCCTTCTGTGGTATCACCTTTATGACCTAATCTAAATTGAATGACCTCCCAAAGGCCCTACTTCCCAAACCTTCACATTGGGGGTTAGGGCTTCAACATGTGAATGGGGAGGAGGGGACACAAACATTCATTTCCTAGCCAAGCGCTGAGCTAGGATGTGGTCTCAGCAGAGGTCTAACCTGGGCCTGATCTGCAGAGAGCTCCGAACCATAACACAAACTGCCACGCTGTCTTCCCCGTGGAGAGGCGGGCCAGCCCTTTCCACCCCCGCATCAGTTGGTCATTGGCTGTGGGCTCTAGGAGGCAGGTTACCTCCAGGCCCAGGTGCTGCCCACCAGCAGAGGCAGCTGGGAGCCAGCAGCAGGCACAGCGGCTGAAGGGTGGAGCAGCCCCGGCGGGGTGCAGGGCTCCTGGGCCAGGACTCAGCAGGCTGTACTGCACCGGTGCTTCTCAAGGCGTGGTCCCCAGACCAGCAGGGTCAGCACCATCTGGGAAATGAGAGCTGTCAAGCTCGGGCCCAGAGACCCTAAGTCAGAGACTCTGGGTCCGCCTGGTCATTGGAATCCCTGCTTACTTCGGAGAACACTCAACCACGGGGTCCACGATGAGACACGCGGTCACTGTGCCAGTGCTCGTGGGGCCAGCCCAGCAGGGGGCACGTGGGTCAGCCCACAGGTTTGTGGACCCAGGTGTGTGGCTGGTAGCTCAGCTGGTGTGACCAGAGTTCTCTGGCAGCAGAAACTCTCCCCGCCATCCCCCGATACCCTTTGTCTCTGAAGTCCTTGATAGCCTAGGAACCCTCATCATGCCCATTGACCAGTGCCCTTCCTTCATCACCCCCTGGTGGCACCGCCACAGAGCGAGGGCATTCACGTGCAATCAACATCTGTTGAGTCTCTCTGGGCTCTCTCCTAACCTGCTTTGTCTGGTCCCTCCTGCAGCATCCGATGTCGCAGATTTACCCTCCGTGCTTTACAGCTGTGTGTTCACATGGCCTGTGAGCTCACGCTGGGGCTCGAAATTACTTGCCTAAAGTGACACTGTTAAAACAGGGCACTGATTAATTATTGTCCATTTCTTGGGGCTTTCAGTTCCAAGCTCAGTGTGTATTCTACTGTAAACAACTTTGGCAGAAATCAAAAGAGTGGTTGCCCTTGGGCGGGGTAGTGGTTAGACAGGGTACTCAGGGCTCCTTTTGATTTGATTTTGATGGTGATAACACCCACCGACCACTAGGTAAAAAAAAAAATCACTGACCTTTAGACCAAAGACATATGCATTTTATTGTATGTCACTTGTACTTTATTTTAAATAATGCAAAAAAAAAAAAGCCCTAAAGTCACAAAAAGACCAAACACTATATAATTTCACTTACAGGGGTATCAGGAGTGGTACAACTCATAGAAACACAAAGCAGGAAGGTGATTGTCAGGGTCCGGGGTGGGGGGTGGGGAAAGGGAGCTGTTGGTTAGCGGGTGCAGAGGTTGAGTTTTATCAGATGAGAAAGCCAGAGGCCGGTTACACCATTACCACATTTCCCATGTATAAGACGCACCTTAATCATGGCGCCCGAAAATTGAAAAAATATTAATTACATAAAGTTATAGAACTCAAGTTTTATTCATCATAAAATTCATACAACTCCTCATCACTGTCAAAACTCCCCTCCATTAGCTTGTCCTCATCTGTGTCTGATGACGAATCACTGTCTTCAACAATGAGCGCAAAAACAAGCACGAAAAAGCAGGAAATGCAAGTAAAAAAAATCTGCAACCACTGTATAAGACACGCCCAGTTTTTAGATGCCAAATTTTTCCAAAAAATGTGCGTCTTATACATGGGGAAATACAGCATGTGAATATAGTTCACACTACTGAATTGTACACTTGAAAATGGTTAAGATGGTAAATGTGTATTTTATCAAGTTTTAAAAATATACTAAAAAATAAAGCCCTCAGAAATTTGCACTGAGGTGTTCCACGGAGTCACGAGCCAGGAGAGGATAAATGGCAGCCCTTTCATGGTCCTGACTAGGGACTTGCTTCCTGAACGAACTGGCTAGAACTCTGGAATCTTGAGGTCAGAGGAGGTAAGCCTGCCCATTTAGTTCTTGAACTTTTCTCCTACAACATGCCTGCTAGATGGTTTCTAGCTTGCACCTTAACCACCTTCTAGAGACAGGGGACTCACTTCATCCACACTTTCTTTTTTTTCTTAGGTGAGAGGAGGGGAGATAGTGAGGCAGACTCCTGCATGCTTTCTGACCAGGATCCACCTGGCAACCCCTGTCTGGGCCGGTGCTTGAGTACTGAGCTATTTTTACCATCTGAGGCTGACACGCTTGGACCAACAAAGCTATCCTCAGTGCTCAGGGCCAATGCTCAAACCAATCAAGCCACTGGCTACAGGAAGGGAAAAGGAAGAAAAGGGGGAGAGGGAGGGGAGAGAAGCAGATGGTTGCTTCTCCTGTGTGCCCTGACCAAAATCGAACCCAGGACATCCATATGCTGGGCCAATGCTCTATCCACTAAGCCACAATCCAGGGCCATCACCCACACTTCTGACACAATTCTGGATACTGAGAAGGTGCAAACATGCACAGAGAATGTCCTTTGCCTAGCTCTATTAGAAAGTCTATACCTGTATGAGGTCTATACCTGGGCCCTTTGGTCCCGTTTCAGGCCTCAGGGCCCTGGAGAATGAGTGATTTCTTACACAGGACTGCCCTGTGGGGTTTTTGTTTTGTCTGTGGCTCCGTACATTTCCCAGTTGATTTCTTCTCCACTACCCACATGCTTCTCGTGTCAGCCATACAGGGCACACTCACGGACTCCATCCCTCTGACTCTGCCCCTTTGTGACCCATAGCTAGATGAGCTAGCACAGTAGATGGTAGGGTCGGTAAGAGTATTCCTGAATGTCATCCCTGCACCAGGATGGCTAGCAATAATGCAAATTATAACATAGAAGTGACTGATTTAAATAAACGTGTCCATTAAACCCAACCTGAATGGGTCCCTTACTAAGTGTCCTGTGGACGGGATCCCATCCAATGCCCACGGCCACTCTGAGGGTACCCACCATGAGGGAAAGTGGGATGAGGGGAAAGTCAGAGTGAAAGGAGACAGGGATCTTAAACTGATTAGGGTTAAAATATCTACGGCTGTACATTTTATTTTACAAAGCCATGTGACCATTTGAAGATGTTTGCCAACTCCCCTCTGAGAATCTTGGAAAGGGGGCCTAGTCAAGCGAGGGGCCGGAAGCAGCAGCTCCATGAGCTTCATGGTGACTTTGTCTCTGTCCACAGGCTCTGAGTGCCCGAGGGCTGGGCAGCCCCGCAGGCGGCTGGGGACTCTGGGCGTCCTCATCTCTGTCCACACCACCAGGCTTTGCTTTTGCTGGCTACACATGGCCAGTGCCTTCAGTGGTTCCCCAAAGACAGGTCCCAGGTTCCCGTCGGACCTGGGGGCAGTTTGTCCGGAGCTGAGTGACAGGCTGCTGATGCCACCTGCCAGAGCAGGACATCTAGGTCCGCACAGCCGTGGCCTTGGGGCCAGAGTGTCACAGCCAGGCACTGTCCCCGCTTTCACTCAAGGATTAACTTGGCAATTCTTCCTGCGTACTTCGTCTGCGCCAGGCCCTGAGGTAGACCCCAGGGACCCAGAGACAAAGCAGAGCCGCACTTGTCAAGTTATGATGCCTGCCCCGCCCTGCCCTGGTCCCACGAAGCTAGTTTTCAGGCCCCGTCTCAGGGCCTTCCACAGATCCTTGACTCAATTTCATCTTATTAGATCTGTTCCACTTGACCATTCTGCCAAAATCATTTTGGATCTTGCCTCTGTCATGGCCTGTCCTTCCCCTCCCTCCTGGCTTCATGTCATCTGTGAATGTGCCAGCCAGCCTGTAATGTCTTCATTGCAGTCTGGGATAACAGGGTTCGACTGCCCGGGACAAGGACAGCGCCTAGAGGCAGTAGAAGTTCCCCTTCAGGTGGACACATATTCCTTAATTGGCACCCTTTGGGGGACAGTGGTTCAATCCACCTAATTACGTGGCCACCCAGCCGTATTTGTTCATCTTGTTCACAAGGACATGATTAGATGCCTTGTCACATCCCTCAGTGAGGTTCAGGCACACCACGTCTGAGACAGTTTCCTCTCTGCCAGTCTGGCAACCCTGCAAAGCAAAGCAGAGGGGATTCAGTTCTCTAGCTATTGACACCACACTTTTAAGAAGAAATCTTTCAGGCCTGGCCGGCTAGCTCAGCAGTAGAGCATCAGCCTGGCATGTGGAAGTCCCGGGTTCAATCCCAGCCAGGGCACACAGGAGAGGCGCCCATCTGCTTCTCTACCCTTCCCCCTCTCCTTTCTCTCTGTCTCTCTCTTCCCCTCCCGCAGGCAAGGCTCTATTGGAGCAAAGTTGGCCTGGGCACTGAGGATGGCTCCATGGCCTCTGCCTCAGGTGCTAGAATGGCTCCAGTTGCAACAGAGCAATGGCCCAGATGGGCAGAGCATCGCCCCCTGGTGGGCATGCTGAGTGGATCCCAGCCAGGCGCATGTGGGAATCTGTCTCTCTGTCTCCCCGCTTCTCACTTCAGAAAAATACAAAAAAAAAAAAGAAAAAAGAAATCTTTCTACTGAAGCATGTATTCAGAAAAGTCCCTACATCATGGATATACAGCTTGATGACTTTTCACAAGCAACACACAATGTAACCGGCACCCATACCAAGAAACACAACAATGCCAGTCCCCTGAAGATCTCCCATTTCTCCTTCTGGTCACCTCCCCCTGATGAGAACAACCCTCTCTTAATTCTAACACCATAGATGAGCTCCTCTCCTGCTTTTTTTTTTTTTGACGATTTGAGACCTCAGTGTCCCAGGTTGATGCTCTCTCTAATCCACTGCACCACAGCCAGTCAGACAGCTCCACCCATTGTTGAACTTCATGCAAATGGAGTCATAGAGGCTGTATTCTTTGTATCTGGCTTCTTCGCCCAACATTGCACGTGAAATTCGTCCACATTGCACGTTGTTGTGGATGTTCGTTCTCATGGCCGCATCACATTCCATTATGTGAACCTAGCACAACTTAGTTATCCATTGTACCGATGAGGGTTCGTGTTGCTCCCGGCTGGGGCGGCCCTGAGCAGCGCAGCGATGAGCGGTCTGTCACTTATGACTTGGGGCACATATGCACTCGTATTTTGAGTTGTTCTTTAGGAGTGGCGCCTCTGAGTCACGATGCATGCATTTTGGAGATGTTGCCCAATACATAGTTTTGGAAAGTAGTGGCACCACTTTTATAATCCCACTGGAAGTAGATGAACCGCTCCAGCGTTGGGTGCTGCTGATCTTCTGCGTTTTCTCCCTTCTGTGGTGGGAAGTGGCATCTCACCGAATTTGCATTTCCCTGATGACTCATGATGTGGAGTACCTTTTTCATGTGCTTGTTGGCCATTCGGACAGCCTCTTCTGTGAAGTGTCTGTTTAAATCTTTTGCTTATTTTCCTATTGGATTGCCTGCTCTTTTCTTATTGATTTCTAGTAGTTTCTTTTTTATATGCTAGATGTGCACTGACTCTGCTCTTAACCTCAGCCAATTATTTTTGCAAATGAGTATGTTTGATCCCAGGAGAGAACCGGCAGGGCACGAGCGTCCCTTTAGTGAGGAGCCATGTCACGGAGGAGCTGGTGGTTCCACTTGTCCTCGTTCATAATCAGGCTGCCATATCGCCTGATTAGAAAGTGGTGAGGGTGAGGGAAAGACGAAAGGATTCAGAAACCACATGTTGAAGGGAACAGAGCCAAAGGGGCAACCCCCACAGCTTTGATAGGACACTTAGAGGTTACTTGTCAGAGACCCTGAGCTTGAGCACTGGGTGTGTAATCTTGAATAAGTCACTTAGCCTTTCTAAGCTATCTATTCTCTCCGTAAGGAAAAAGTATATAATACTGCCCATCTTACAGGGTTATTGGAGGTTTAAATAAGAAAGTAGTTTATTAAATGTAATATGCCATGCAAATGTCATATATGTCTTGAAGATGGGAGGACCCCATGAATCTGGCTTAATATAGTAGCTGCTCAATAAATATGCATTGTTGAGTGCCTGATACATACTCGGTTGGCAATCTGGTGGTAAAAGACTGATGTCAGATTGCTTAGGTTCAAATGCCAGTTCCACCACTTACTAGCAAGTGTGTCATTTGGCAAGTTAGTTATCATCTTTGTGATTCGGTTCCTTATCTTTAATTTTTTTAAAAAATTATTTATTTATTTATTCATTTTAGAGAGGAGAGAGAAAGGGAGAGAGAGAGACAGAGAGGGAGAGAGAGAGGAGAGAGAGAGAGACAGAGAGAGAAGGTGGGGAGGAGCTGGAAGCATCAACTCCCATATGTGCCTTGACTAGGCAAGCCCAGGGTTTTGAACCGGCGACTTCATCATTTCCAGGTCGACGCTTTATCCACTGCGCCACCACAGGTCAGGCCGGTTCCTTATCTTTAAATGAGGAATAAGCACACAAGCACACAGCATTGATGTGTGAATCAAATGAGGTAATTTATGCAGAGACCCATACCAGGCTTAGAGAAGGCAGATAAATATTCACTATTACTATTACAATCAGGAGCCTATGTGGGTCATCTCCCATTTTCATTCTAATGAAGCAGGGAGTGTGTTATTGTTTCCAGTTGTCTGCTCAGGTGAGGAGAGGTTAAGTGAATTGCCAAGGTCGCATGACTTATACCTACCAGAGCTGGGATTTGAACCCAGGCCTCAGTGGGTATGTTGCAATCCAATGCATCTAACTGGATTGCCATCTTGCTTATATTTGTCAACCCTGTTTCCAAGGACATTTGGAAAACCCTCATTAAATGCTTCCCTGGATTGCGGGGGTTGCGGGGAAGGGGACAAGAGAGGCCTGAGCCCTCGGACACAGCCGCAGGATGGATTGGGCATGCCAGGCCTGGTGTGCAGGAAGGGCCCGAGGGGGTGGGGACTGTGAGTCCAGGATCTACAGAGCTATCAGAGTTGGGAGCCTCATGTAGGAGGATCTCCTGAGCCCCAGGCCCGGCAGCCCAGTACGGCCCTGGAGCTTTCTGTAATGAGCCTGCCACATGGCTGGACAGAGACTTATGACTTCTGGTGGCTGGGCCACCTCCTCTCGCTTGTCCTCCCTGGTTATTTATCACATTTGTTTCTCGGGAGAGACAGGGCCATTGCTTACACTGTCCAGAACAGGGAACACAATAAAGCCAGTTCTGCAGCAGACCCTGAGCCCTGTCCCCTTCACTGAGGTTGGGAGGGGGCAGAGGGGCCCTCCTGGTGGGGGGAGGGGCAGGGCACCAGCAGCAATGCTAGCCTGAGTCCAGCTCCTCAGGAGGTCTCCTGCGGCATCGCTGGGACCAGAGGGACGGACATCACTCACCCTGCCACAGCCACACTGGTGGCACCAAAAGGATTGCTAGCAGTGTCCCAACACCCACGCATGGCATCACATCTCCCACCACCCCAGGGGCACCGCCTCCATCGGCAAGACTGGCACCGTCGCTGGCGACATCACCCTCGAGTTGCTGCAGCCTGTGTCCCTACCACCACCGCCGCCGCCAGGATGACCAACAGGGAGGCAATCGCCATCCTGGCCTCATTACCCACTCTAGCTTGGCTCAGAGATGCAAGGTAATCAGAAATGTCACGGCTATTTCTACCTCCATTCCTGACTTCTGCCACTGGACCGTCTACGACTGCTGAAGGAAGAAGCGTCCTTTTGGTGTGCCCTCCCCGGTTCTGTGGAGAGAGAGCAGGGCGGCAGGAGGAGCTTGGCTCTAGACAGACGGACCTTGGACTCCTCTGTGCCACTGACCAGCCGAGAGGCCTGGGGCCGGTCACCTGGTCCCCCGTGCCTCAGTGGCCTTATCTGCAAAGCCGGGGGCGTAACACGCATCTCAGTGGGTTATTGTAAGGATAACAGAGCTGAACACTTGAGCACATGTAGGCGCTCGGTACGCGACACATAAAATGATTATTATCATTAGTGTTATGCCTGGGCGAAAATGCTTTCCTAGACACCCAGTTCCCCAAATGGCAGCCCCCTCGTGTCTTCCTAGAGAATCTGCTGGACCTTCCCATCCTGGCCTCCTATCCAGAACGGTGACTTCTCTCTCCATTGTCTGCTGCCTGGCTCGGTAGCTGCGGAAACCCGAGCTTCTCACTGAGCAGAGGGAGCAAAGTCACATCTCCAGGTCCCATCGTCCTATTAGGACAACATCAGTGTAAACATTAGTTATTCACAAACCCAATTACATTTTGATTGCTCTGACCCAACTGAGATTGGGGTTACTCTCAATCCAGATTTATTTTTTAGCACACGCTTCCCAAGGTGCGGGGAGAGAACAGCCTCCCTCCTCCTTCGCTGTACCCGGCAAGGAACAGTACCCGGGTTCCCTGGTTCTGTCCCCTTCCCAGCTGGCTCCGGAGCACAGCCATCCCCATCGCTGGGCACTGCAGTTAAATGGAGACGCAGGAGAGGCTGGGCCAGGGGAGGGGGGAGTCCAAACTCGGGGGGAGGGCCTCCAACCGGAAAGGGGGGTAGGAGGGGGCTAGTGTGGAATTGGGGTGCCTTTGCCCAGGGGTGGAGGCTGAGACAGGAGCTGCCTTTTTTGGGGTGGGGGTGGCAAGCCGACCTCCCAATACCTGAGGCATCCTGTGCCCACATTCTAGGCTCTGCCCTTACGTAACATGTCCCAACTCGAGGTCTAAACCTTACCCCCCCGAACCTGCTTCCCGGGGTGTCTCCCGTGTCAGTACATCCCTCAGTGGCTCAGACAAAATCCTTGGAGCAGTCCACAAATTCTTTGTTTTTTTCACTTTAATCCATTAGCAAATCCTGTTGGCTCTACTTCAAAATCTGTCTAGAATATGGCTGTTTCTCTCCACCCCCGCGGCTCCCATCTTGGGCCAAGCCACTGCTGTCTCTTGCCTGACTGGCTCTCATGGTCAACTGAGTCGTCCCCCTTCCCGCTAGAGTTTATCCTTCACACAACTGCCAGAGCGACCTTTTTAAATGTCCGTCCCACCAAGTCACCTCCCTGCTCAAAGTGCTGCAGCGGTCCCTGTTGTGCTCACAGTAAAAGTCCTTAACGTGCCTGCCGGTCCCTCGCTGACCTGGCTTAACTGCCTCCTCTCGGACTTTGTCCCTGTCACTTGCCCCCTCACTTGCTCTGCTCGGGCCACAAAGATGCCAAGCGCAGTCCTGTCCCTGGCTTCTGCACTTGCTGTTTGTTCCCTGTGCCTGGCAAAATTTCCTCTCAGATGTCCATCTGTCTTGTTCCCTCACTTCCTTCAGTCCTCTGCTCAAATGTCACCTTGTCAGGAAAGCTGTCTCTGTGTGTCAGGTCCCAGCAGAAAACAGATGGCACACAAATGCAGGTCCTTCTAAGATACGGTAGTTCACAAAGATGCGGGCAGGGCGTCGGGCCCCTAAGCTATTAACAGTGAGGGGCCGGCCATCCCCAGGCCAGATGACCGGTGGGAGGGTAGGCTGGAGAGAGGCAGCAGTTATAAAATCCTGGAAGGGGAAGGACTGAGTGGAAAGGACAACTTGATAAGGATCGAGATCTTTGGTCAAGGGATGCAGCCAGCCCAGGTTCTGGCCGGACTTAACAGAAGCCAGAGAGCAGGGGGGTCTGGATGATGCAGTCCGTGAGGGCCAGTCTCCCTGGGCACAGAATCGGGTGGAGAAGGGAGGAGAGAGGGTCTGGAGAGGCAAGTGGAAGATAGCCAGGTCATCGCCAATGACCACGGCGCTATTTAAATATCACTTCCGGCTCTTTGTCCCTCTTTCTGCTTATTTTTCTGTATCCCGGGTATCACCTTCTAAATGACCATGAAATTTTTGTTTGTTATATCGTCACCCACTGGATGGTAAGCTTCACAAGGACAGGGTCCTTGTCTGCTTTCGTCCACGAATGTCCCCCCATGTGAGGCACATCACAGGTGCTCACTATGAGATGAAGAAGTGAATGAATAAACGAAAGGGAGATGCAGTGGGGGAAGGGCCAGGTGAGATCTGATGGGACCCGGGGTCTCTGCAATTCACCCTGGAAGTTGTCATCCGTAATGGAGAAAGAATGCATTCGTTGTTCAACTAATTGATAAGAACTAATGGTAATTTCAAGTAATTAAACACTAATTAACTCAAGGAGTCAGTAATGTATTTATTTATAGTATCTGTGTTTGTTCCCTTATAAATATTGGTATTTCTTTTGTCAGGCAATTAAAATCCACTAGGGAAGTCACTGAGGTCCCGGATGTGATGGAGGCTTGGTCTGGTGCACCGGGTGGGGGGGGGTGAGCGGGGGGACCAGGGCTGGGGGGAGACACGGGGAGCAGCTCACACAGGACAAGGGGAGCCGAGGCAAGCTCCCAGGAGGGATTTTGTGGGTTCGTTTGATGCCGGCTTGCCTTTGGGGCTGAAGATAGCAATCACTAAAGCCTTTCCGATTTCTTCACTTCCTCTTTTACTTCCCTCCCGAGCTCAGAAGTATTCTCTCCAGACTGGGATATACGAGGTCTGTAGGGACACTGGGTACAGGAGATCCTTCCTGCCCCTCACTCCTTTTCCAACAGAGCAGCAGTGCCTCGAGCTCTGGATTTCTGCCCTGAGTCCTGATCTCCTAGGCATGAGACCAGCTGC